>NC_135561.1:8513731-8858731 GCF_964340395.1 Glandiceps talaboti
TTTGTTTAACTGGAAGATTGTAACGACTGCGTACCAAGATAATCACTTGAACACAGGACGAAAATTGTAATCGTGACAAATTAGATGAAACCAATTTGACTCATATTAATACCTAACCTGCTTGACAATATCATGTAAACAGGTCTAATTGCATTGTTTAGACCGCTCTCAAAAGAGTGCTTGTGAATGAAGATCTGATGGTAATCTTACTGACGTGAGGAGGGCGGAGAACTCCCGATCTGAAGGCGCAAATACCGACATTGGGGGTGTGATATCTTTATTACACGCCAAGTGAAGATTGATACGGTGGGAAGGAAATCTTTATTGAATTTCGCCATTAAGATTTCAAAGCATTTTGTGAAATATCAATTTAGAGATGGGACTACTTTTGCGTGAGCAATCTAAACTTCGCCTACCCGGAAAGTATCCTGATGCTCCCATTTTAAAATGACACGATTGCATGTAGTAAATAATCATAGGCGATGTTTCCGTGTCTGTTCATATATTTCCCAATTCAATTTTGAATAATCGGGTATATGTCACTTGCCACTTTGTTAGGGAGTCTGAATTCGTTCCCTTATTAACCGCTTAAGGTCAAAGTTCATCCATTGATGAAATTAGAGATATAAGGATATGCTCACAAATGATGAACTTAAAGACGCGAGCGTAATGAAATTGCCATATCTATTAAATGCAAACAAAACACTTTAATGAATGAGGACGCCCCCCTACGTCACGCAAGTGTGTGGTGAGAGGGGTCAAAGGTCGATATCCAAAATACCCGAAGTGTTTGAAAGAAGGAGTAAATATAGAGAATCTACAATTAAAGACTTACATTCAATCTATAAGGTATTTCCTCTCTGTAACTTCAAAATTTTATTTTCAAATGATGATAAAGAATTCGAAGTAAAGGTCAAATTTACAGAAACCAGAGCAAAGGAAAATGGAGTGAATAAGAAAATATCATCGGCACAAGGCGAATAATGACATAGAAATTAAAATAAAAACACGATGATGACACAAAAATGGGGTTTATTTGATAATCATGTATAATGCAATAAATATAATGATCTGTCGTCTTTGGCTATAGCCTGTGGCTGATTCACATACATGATGCATCAACGAAATTCGATTATGTACTTGCTTTAAAGCATTACGTGCTTCTCGGATTGAAGATGGATGGAGAACGAGTCTGTGTTTAGTATTTCGGCCGTGGGCAGTCTCATCAACTTACTTAGTGAGTCCCTTTTAGTTCAGCATTCATGTGTTCACTCTTTATGTTATGAGTTGGAGTATTTTTTATCATACCCTATTCATCAAGTAGAAATAACATGTACAACTAACGATTTTTGTAGGTGGATTACAATATGTCACGTTGTTTATTGCTATATTGGTTTAACTAATTTGAAAGTATGTTACAGATGTACAATTTGAAATGGCTAAAACACTGAATACTGTCTCGGTTTAGGAGTTTGCAAGAAATTCTGTTTTCGTTGGCTTTTTGTCACTGATAAGTCTTCAATGCAACATGAGTGTACTTGTAACAACTACGTTGCACTTCTGTGAAGCTTTAGTAATAATAATAATACATTATTCTGGTTTCATATAAAGGGAACAGACAACAGCTGTGAACAAAAGTGTCCATTAACGCTACAATTCAAAGAGAAATAAATGAAAGCCAAACTCTTGTGGATGTTATCGTACAAGTCGGCTTCGATATGAAAAAATACATCTTAAATCTACAATGTGTATTTCTAACAACTAAACCTACATCAACACAAGTCGCCACGATTGATCGTCTGTCTGATTTAATAGCGTGCCCTCTTGAGTCAAAAAGGGGAAATTAATATTCCCAATTGATATAGCTCCCTCTAGCGACAGGAAGACAATTTTGTCTCATTCATCATTGTATTTTAACAACTGCGTGGTTTCTTTTGTAATCAATCAATCAATCAATCGATCGATCGATCGATCGATCGATCGATCGATCAGTCAATCAATCAATCAATCAACCAACCAACCAACCAACCAACCAACCAACCAACCAACCAACCAACCAACCAACCAACCAACCAACCAACCAACCAACCAACCAACCAACCAACCAACCAACCAACCAACCAACCAACCAACCAACCAACCAACCAACCAACCAACCAACCAACCAACCAACCAACCAACCAACCAACCAACCAACCAACCAACCAACCAACCAACCAACCAACCAACCAACCAACCAACCAACCAACCAACCAACCAACCAACCAACCAACCAACCAACCAACCAATCAATCAATCAATCTATCGGCCATTACCGATAACAAAAGTCAGTGTTAAATCTATTCTACCAAATATGATGAGAATTTGAGGAACTGATTAACGAATAAATAAATACTCCAATTTGCGACTTACATTTTGCATTACACACTGTCCCTTTTCCAATCCTCAAGCGAACAATGTTTATAAATACAAAGGCTAGATAATCTAAATCCCTAACAGGCTTGCTCCTCTTGAATTCCTTGCCTATTCTTCTTCATTAGGGGTATGATGAGGAACAGTTATCCAATTCATCTATTATTTAAATTGGCCCAGTAAAGTGTTGAGAACATATAAACTCAACAACTGTTTACGGTAGTTCTATATTATTGCCATTGAATTTATCAAATTGATATCAATTTTGCATAACAAATTATCGTATTATACAACAACAACAACAACAACAACAACAACAACAACAACAACAACAACAACAACAACAGTTTCTATGGATCTCGGGCTTTACCAACTCAACATGACGTCAGATATTAAACTAGAATTTGAATATTTCATCTAAATGTATAAGGTAGAATACACCTCAGGGGCAAATTTTCCTTGCAACCCGAGTTCTTACAATCTCTCCAAACTTTGCAATATGAAAGCTTGTCCCTGCTCGTTTGGAAATAAGGAAAGAAATTCGGTGTTCACCGTCTTGTTACAATCTTTTATTTTCCCATAGAGTTAACACAATAATCAGCAGCCATATTGAGTTTATAAAATGACCTAATAGGGAACTTGCAAACCCGCCATGTTGAATGTTGCATCATGGGAAATGTGATAATAAATACTAACCAAATAGTATTGTAAACAATAATGTTACATTGTTTGTAACCACAAATGATCAATTCATAGTTGCCATGACCATTGTGGGAGGTTTACTTTAATCGGGAGCTCCAGATTAGGTATTGCGATAACCACATATAATCCCATAGTCCTTTGTGTCTGAGGATGCTCAGTCTGGATTGTAAGTTCCCTTTTGTGCTAACGTTTTGACCTCTATTTAAAGGTTTGTATGGTGACCCCTCATTTATTTTCCTTGATTTGAACTGAGAATGGGTTTAAGTTTTCTTGAACAAAGTAGGAGAAACAGTTGAAATTTAATTTATGACGTGTATACTATGTTGATGATAAATACCACATCATGTGTAACATGATGCTGGCTAGGTTATGTGTCATGTTAAACAAACATTTAAAATTTACCAGTATTTTAAAGTTAGTAATCAATGCAGCATTTAGTAAACACTTTTCATCCATTTTGATTATCATAATTTATGTAAAGGGAAAACATAGTCTGTTTATTGTCACATCTCGGTACGGATTTAACATCACAGATGACGTCATCACGATGAAATATACACGTATATCTTATAACCATATATTTATATTAATATCTCCATCAATCAACACTTTATATTCCTAGTTTATTAATGTCATAGTACAAAATACAAACTCCAAAGACATGTAATCTTTTAAATACTGCACACAACTCTTTACAAATATCTTCGTGTTTTCTCTGCATGCAACTTGAATTAAAGGTAGAACTGGTCAGTTTTCAGAATACAGTAAGACTTAAGTATAACATTTGACAATTACAAGCACAGTTTTGCAAATCCTAAAATCTGTCAACTTGGACAGTCATTCTACAAAGTATCCAAACTTACCCTATAGATTAAAGTAGCGTCATCCTCGATCAACTTGATTCTCATCGTCCTTAATTGGTATTACTAGTTGCTGGAAATGATTACCACCATGAGGTATGAGTTTTGTCGGCTACATGACAAATTTCCATAAAGCTTACACAAATTATTTTTTTCAGGAAACATTTCTTATTTTAATCGCATGTAAAGTATTCTCGGTCAAAGATTCAGTTGTTTCTTGTATTACCCCATAGGGAACACCACTCCAGGAAACAGAGACATTTCATCAACTATGGGTTCCGGATAATCGTTTCATGATTTTACATCACCTACAATTACTTATGATTTCATAAAACATCTAGTTGATCTTGTGCCCTTATAGGGTGTCTTAGCTATGGACTATTGCATCATGGGAGTCAGCAGAAATAATGTAGTAAAGTTGCACACTGAATATTCATGAGTCACGATTGCACAGCTCTCATGAATATTCAGTGTGCAACTTGAATACACTACTTCTGCTGACTCCAAAGATGCAGTAGCCCATAGCAAAGATACCTTATAAAGGCATGTGATCAATATGATGTTTCTCAGAAATCGCAAGTAATTGTATGTGATGTAAAATAATGAAATGACTCTCTAGAACAAGTAGTTTATGAAAATGTCTCTATTTCTGGAGTGGCGTTTCCCTTCAGTATTGACACCTGTTGCCAGCGTTATAAAGAATTATTTTTAAAAATTGACTCTGTTAATGAGGGGATCTGAGTTGCATTATCTAAACACAATAATATAACCAACATACGATATAGATTTAACTTAGTTGGTTTCTGCATAGTGTAGAGGAGAATATACAGTTGCATGCATCCCTTACATATTATTAACGAGTAATTGTTGAAAATATCTACACGACCCAAAATGACGTCAGCAGTTAACAATGACAATCGCCTTCACAAACAGTCGTTTATAACCTAAACATGTTTTTACAGAAGACAAAATCAGCGCACCGGCGGTCACGTGCTAAAGAACTAGCTTACATTTTGTATCTTGGTATGAGATGACATGGAAGAAGCGAAATACAGCATTGATTTTGAGGAAATAACTCCAAATATTTCCAAATCGGGATAGATTTTAATAACAACAACTATTTTCACTACTTTTTCATTTTTACTTTTGACAAGGCCTAAGCTGCCAAATACGTTCTGGTAAGTGGGCATCGAAGCTAATGAGTTTTATTCTCATTAGTGAACAGCCTAAGACTGATTTATTTCGACAAATACGTTCATAAATCACTAACCTCATAATTTAAAATCATGAAATAACTACATCCTGTATCACTTCGATGGATTTCCTCGGAAAGATTTCACATATATAAATGAAACAATTTCTCATTCTAAGGTATGTTATTTCCTAATTATAAACATATCCCAGATACCCCTTCAACTTTCATCAAACGAAAGAACGACAAACTACATTGATACTTAGATCACGATAACAGACCTTTCCATCGACAACTTTAACACACCTTTTTACATATACAGCTAAAATGATGTAGGCTTGGTGTTTCACTCATGCATCATGACATTTATTACACACCCTCAGACAACATCTAATGCAAAAGAAACAATTACTTAGGTGCTGTGCACAGTGTGGATGTAGAAGTAGTCATGTTTAACTATTGATTATCAGTTAGAAAATAAACAATTGAAGTCATCATGTCCAGGTGTAATGTTTTCATTAGAAGCCTGTTTTTGTTGCATTGTGAAAGAATAACAATGCTTATCAGTGTTCAATGTGATTGGGCAAAGGATCCTTCTGAGTTTATTGTGTCTCTGTTATTGTTAGTATAGAGTCGAAATATATCTAGCTCTGTGTCAAAAACGTAATATCCCAAGAGTGAAACACCAAACCTACATCATTTTAGCTGTAATTTCCCAAGAGTGAAACACCAAGCCTACATCATTTTAGCTATATGATGCTTCTCCATGCAACTTGAACTTCTGAAAGACCTCTTAACTTGCTATGGAACTATTGTTCCTCCCTCCCTCCCTGTCTGTCTGTCTGTCTGTCTGTCTGTCTGTCTGTCTGTCTGTCTGTCTGTCTGTCTGTCTGTCTGTCTGTCTGTCTGTCTGTCTGTCTGTCTGTCTGTCTGTCTGTCTGTCTGTCTGTCTGTCTGTCTGTCTCTCGCTCGCTCGCTCGGGGAGAAACCAATTAAAGTAAAAACAACATGAGTAACGAATGATGGTTGTATTTCAAACTCATACAGCATCACCTCTGGCAGGCTCTTCTCCTTTGGAATATTTACTTGTGTCGCTCCTCTTCTTTTTGACCTGATGTTTTCTTCGCTTGTAGACTCCAAGGGCAACGACGATGATTAGCAAGATGACACACAAGATAATAATAATACCACCTCCTAAGCCCAGAGGTCCAAACAACTCATCTATAGAAGGGCATGAGTGATAAAAGAAAGGTATTACAGTTCTATCGTCTACTTTTGTAAACTCATTCTGCGTTATATAATATGACAGAACCCCATGACGCATGCGCACAAGTATATA
The DNA here is from genome assembly GCF_964340395.1 of Glandiceps talaboti. Classification (NCBI taxonomy): domain Eukaryota; kingdom Metazoa; phylum Hemichordata; class Enteropneusta; family Spengelidae; genus Glandiceps; species Glandiceps talaboti. The sequence continues at coordinate 8,520,237 of NC_135561.1, forward strand.
TATGGAGTACATACTCCGAGTAGTACATGTCTGGGTATTTGCACGAATGCTTGCAGTGTTCTCTGCGGCCGTACTTTCAAGAGCGTAGTGAGTGGAAGTGTAGCAGAAAACACTGCAAGCACCAGCACTCAAGCGGCATGGGGTTCTGTTATTATTACATATGTTTTCAGAAACAACAAATTTCAACTCCGTAAAAATGACCATGCGATCGATTACGCGCTATATCGTGTAGAACGAACGTTCGAGTCAGATTTACATATAATTTAATAGCATGTTGGTATGCAATGATGTTTTCGGTATTGCACTGCAGTATTCTGTACAAACAAATACCACTTATATTCGCGCGCACCATTGTTAGTAATCGCTGCGAATAATAACTTAAGATTCATGTGTTTATGGCTTCATCTGTGCACATATAAACATTGACGTGTTAAAATGAAACATCCGTTCCTATTTCTCTGACGGGTTTGATTTTAAATCACATACATCCGTTGTTCATTTAAATGTGGGAATCGTTGATGGCGCTGTGCATGTACCCTGTGAAAAGAGTAGTTCTTTCAAATGATAAAACAACTGTTAGTATTTATTTGAGCAATGTTTCACTCAACACTTTAGGTAAAGAGTGATAATAAATGACTTTTGACTTCCATTTGCTCCTAAACCTTCCAACACCACAACTGTAGTGTCTATATATTTATGAATGCAATCATTTAACAATCATTATGCTTTATTGTACACACCTCTTATTAGTGATTTTATGTTAGTTAAAGTGAACCCAGAATTCATCTTGAATATCCATATCATTTTCATTCCATACATAAGAAAGTATGTAGCTAGCTATGTTCTCACTGTGACCTCAAACTGGTGTCCTGAATCAATTTCCGACAGCTTACCTGAGCCGTGTGCAAGTTCAGTGAAAAATCATATGCCAAATTGAAAGACACGAGTTTCTAATAAATTTTATCAAAAACTACCATGATATTATAAATCATTTCTTTCAGGCAGTTTTCAAAAACTAAGATAAACCATCTGAAACCGACAAGCGCCCTCACTGTTGACATGTGCAAGCCTTTAAATTTGCTGTTTATAAGAATTGCACGATTTTTTTTTACCTCTGGCACATAATACTGCATCTTCGTCTTCACCACCAGGGCAGTCCGTGAATACATTACAGACATCTATACCATCTACAGAGATGGCGGTACCATTGACATCGGTAGCGTTACATACAAAACGACAATGTTCATCTGATGAATTGAAATTATGATAGTCATATTAGTATCAACGCTTTCTATAACTCTGTGTAATTACATACTATATATAGGGTGTCAGGCTTTAATGACTTGGTTTATGTAACTCTTTATAATTGCACCCTATGTATAGGTGTCGGGCTGTAATGACTTGGTTTCTGTAACTCTATGTAATTACACCCTATATATAGGGTGTCAGGCTTGAGTGACTTGGTTTCTGTAACTCTTTGTGATAACACCCTAGATATAAGGTATCAGGTTTTACAGTATTAAGCTTGTATTGCATCTAACACGCATTCACAATGCACTTGATTGATGGGTCATGGTTCATGGTCACAATGGGAAAACGTTGATAACCGTAGTAATGAAAGTGAATGACAGGTCAGAGCAAACCTAAGTGGTATTATTGAATTTTTTTTTTTGCTAGTGTTATTTAACAAACTCATAAATTTGCTTATTTAATCTCCTCGTTACACTTGAAAAATTTAAGAACACTTCGTTTGCGAAATGAGAAATAAATTACTTTGATTTGTTACATTCACATTTAGAACTAAAACAAAACATATATTTTATACTGAATTATATATACAACTAAAATGTATACTGCCGAATAAAGTACTTTAAAGGTAAGTGAAAGGTGAATAAAGGCGACTCTGCCCTGTCGTTAGTTATACTAGCGAGCCCTGCCGTTGGTTATACTTGGGAGCCCTGCTGTAATTAGTTACACTAGTGAGCCCTGCTGTTAGTTACGCTAGGGAGCCCTGCTATTAGTTACACTAGGGAGCCATGCTGCTAGCTATACTAGGGAGCTGATGTCAGTTACACTAGGGAGCCCTGCTGTTAGTTATACTCGGGAGCTCCTGCTAGCTATACTAGGGAGCTGATGTCAGTTACACTAGGGAGCCCTGCTGTTAGTTATACTCGGGAGCTACTGCTAGCTATACTAGGGAGCCCTGCTGCTAGCTATATTAGGGAGCTGCTGTCTGTTACACCATAGACCCTCTCTATGGTTACACTAGGGCGATGTATTATTGGAGATGAATACATGTAGTTAAGATCAAACCAGCCTCACTTGTGTTTCCAAGGAAGGCTGGGTCTCCCATGTTTATATCAAGTAATGTGTGGGTATTTCTCACGATTGTAGTTTTTAATTTAGAACCGCTTTCCCTCACTAAGATACAGCGTTCTCATTTGACTTTGACGTATTCTTGAGTATTTTTTTGATGTCAGATCGATGAGGACAACGACCGGTGGTCACACGTGTAGTTTTAAGCCGTAGGCCGCAGTTATGGATATTAAAGGTCGTTGTCCTCACCAGTCAGTCTTCCACAGTATGTGGTGGGGGTATGGACATGAATAGTCGCTCATGGTGACGTCACATAATTAGTTTGGTAATGTCAATGGATAACATAGTCAAACTATGGACTTGCTTATATGTTTAAATTTGCTGGTAGCTTATCGATCAAGGTGGTCGACATTATACGAAATTATGGTGTCAAAAGACACCTTGTAACGTAACCATGACGAGCGCCCTCAACACCCACCTCTTGTAATTGCAAAAGCTTCGTCGTCTTCGTATTCTCCTATGCAATTGCTTACACTGTCACATTTTAAACGTTTGTCTATACACAGGGGATCTTCCACGTCACCGTTTTTCTTGTTACACACGTAACAGTCATCTGTAAATGGGAAGTTACAAAATATAATGCGAAAAAAATTGACATAATTACCAATATCATTTCATACTGATTCGCTATAAAAAAGAAAGAAAGATGTATTGAAAATACGTAGGTCTTAGCATAAAAGAATTTAAAAATGCAAGAAAAATAGCAACTTTTCATATATTTATAAATGATATTCCACAAATTACAGTTAAACTACATAATCTCAGAAAAGGCAAGTTAAATCATAAAATAGTCAATATAAACTGAATTATTTTATTAGACACAAAATAAGGAATGCAATCCAATGGAGCAATACTAGTATAAATGACGTGGTTTACAGATTTCTACATTTTATTCAATTAACAATTGCCATGTATCTCACCTTTTGAAGTATTTGTCATCGGCTTGAACGCCAAGAAAGTCATGTCGAAAGAAATGTTACCCTGGACATGAATGGTGTCGGGAATCAAAATTCTCACATCAACCGCTCTTCCTTCGCTTAAATAAGCCCTGTTGACTTTCTGTTGCTGCGATTCACATATCTTGACATCTTCGTTCAATATTTGCTCTGTTGACGTATCTGAAACTGTAATCTGACCGTTCTCGCAGTCGTCGAGGGCGTTGTTTATCGGAAATGACACGAAATCGTCCATCCACAGCGCCACACTGTTATCTTTCGGTAAGTTAAGCCTGAGAGTACAGTCAGTTTCATCTGGAAGTTCTTTTTTATTGATTCTAAATGTCATTGATCCCGCGAGAGCTTTTATTTCAACTTCCTTCAGATACTCCACACCACATTCATTCATATATACTGGTGAAGAAACAAAACAAAAATAGCTCAGACATATAAAAGTAACGTGGTATTGTGCCATTGGTCTCTGGAAAATAACTGACCATTGAGAAACAAATAGTTAGCTAGGTGATTAATATTAAACAGACTAATATAATCAAATCTGACAATATCAACCTCTCTAATAAAATGATTGCCGGAGTACTTAAAAAACACATTCTCTTGAGTATTTGATATTGCGGGACACTTGTTTGAGCAATGCTAAATTTCAGTCGGCCAAAATGGGAGTAAAGTGTTAAGAAAGTGTCGATATTTAAAATGTTGTACATTGTCTGTTACTAGTTGATTTGGGATTTGCCACCTAAAATTACCTTTACGACATTGACTTTTACCAATGGTCTAATTAAGATATTTGCATAGTGGCTGTATTCTTTGCATAAAGGCAATATCGCAACGATATACCGTGTAGGAACTAGACTACCATACTACCATCACCACCATCATAAGGCCCGCGTGGTTAAACAAGAGTTTACTAATTTATCCCCAGCTGTGTAGTTCAATATAACGTTCTAACATTCCCGGTTTTATGATGATATTTAATGGCTTCGGATGTACATAGACGTTTATACTAGCAAGAATAGGCTTTCCTTGTAAGTTCTCTTAACTATTTGACTCATGTTTTGAAATTTTAAGAACTGATGGACTTGGCCTTTTTTCCTGGACCGAAAACTGTTACTAAGGTGCATTGCAAATATTATTTCAATAATAATTGAGCACGCTTTCACAGCGATTCCCCACAATTGTTCACAGCGTTGTACAACTCGACACAGACCGTTATATATATATATATATATATATATATATATATATATATATATATATATATATATATATATATATATATATATATATATATCATTAAGGGTTTTTTTAGTAAATATCCCCTACTACAGGGTCCCATGTGCCTCATGACTAACCAGTTATATCATGCCAATGTTCTCCATAATGCTATACCCCGATTCTGACTTTCATACTGGCCTAAGTGACCCTTGTCAAATAAATTCAATCATTGTAGTAGACACGGTTCAATAAAATTAATTGATATTTATGAGTAATAAAATCAGGCTTGTGAGTTATCGATATGGCAACAACACATACAATAGTATTCCTGGTAAACAGCGTTCATTTTAATATTAATTGCAAACTCAGTGTGATGTTCTGTCCGTTTTAATTTACACGGAAGTGTTTCCAATTGCTCGCAGGAAAGACATGAATGTTTTGTTGAATAACTACCAAGTCAAGCGTGATTACATTATCAATATTTGATGGTATGTGCGTTTTGTCACCGGGGCCAGCTGAGATTTATTTGACGACGGTGAATAAATACAAGTCACAACGAAGTGTAACCTTGCCACTGTCAATTACGTTATGTAAATATCAATATCAAATATCGCGTTATTATACGATTAACACATCAGGTACAACAATGAAATTATATATATATATATATATATATATATATATATATATATATATATATATATATATATATATATATATATATATATATATATATATATATCGTATACTCTAAGATATACCTTGTCTTACGTGTTATAGAAAGTTTTTTGAAATAGATTTCTATTTTTAGCATTTATAATATTTAAAATGTGTAGTTTTAACATTTTAATAAGCAGGCCAACTTTTGTATTGGCACAGAATGATTGCACGCCTTTCGCCCGTTTCCATATTATACTATAATTATTGTACACGTTATTACATTCCTAATATATAGTTTGACATCAAGTAGATTCTGTATACGATCTACCTTACAATTGAGTTGTGTTTTCTCTTTTATGTGTTCGTATAACTTGTCAATCCCAAGAAAATCTAATTTGTGAACGAATATTATTAAGGTTAAAGGTCGTTGTCAAGACAAATAGCGAGAAGCAGCTGCTATGGACAATGACGCTAAGACTGGAGATTATTGATAGCGATTTGTAGTTCTAACTAGGTGTAGTTTACCAAGGCCTGTTTGTCATCTTTTACAGCTCAGAAATCACATTATGGTTGAATCACTCACAGACAACGATTTTTTTCCGTGACTCAGTGTAACTATCTTGAATCATGGAAAACACTTTTTTCCCCCAAAAGCAACACATCGATCGTAGTTTCTCTACCGTTATTATACTTCTATAGATATGTTCAAGTCATGCAACATTGGTATGGTAATTCAGCGACAGCGGAATTTTACACAAGGGAAGAGTAAAGCGCTTCTATTTCGAACAAAATATCCCTCGTGTGATGTTCACACTCATGAACTTCACATATTATTAGACTTTGTAACGCTAGATATCACTTTATCTAAGGATAAATCGGTCAAACATAAACATCCCGCGTTTACGTATACGGCAAACATTGTCGTCGTCACTGATCATCCAATGCTTCGCGTTATGGATAAATGGGGACAAGCTGCATATTTAAAAGGCACTCGCAGTATTTTACTCACTAAAGCACACTTAACAACCACTTGCAATTGACTGAACTCAAACCTGGTATTAAGATATAACTTATCAATGATCCGATGACGTAATTTATCATACGTATCAAAAAATGTTCAAGAAACCCATACTGTGAATTCAACTGTTCTAACAATGCCAAAGGATACTAGTAATGTTATAGAAAGTCGTATATCGACATTTACATTATACTGGAATGTGGTTTTATTGAAGTATTTTCACGAGAGAGAACAAATTTTATAAACTCGGCTTGTGCCACTTTAACCCAATTTGTAATTAGTTTACCACTAACAGTCAATTTAAATTACCACTTGGAGGCTAGCAAAACATGTATTTGTTCAACACCAGCGTACTTTCAAGTGATGAATGTATATATTAGGGATAATAAAATGCTCAGTGGATTTTTGGTATAAACAGACAATTTTAAAGTCAACGTAGCTGTAGTTTTCACAATTTTTGGTAAATTTTGTCAATCCCAACTGAAACAGTTCCAACCGAGATTAGCTAAATAGTAGACTACTATACTAGTCGTTGATATTAATGCGATTACAGGTACAATTAAAACGAGGATACAATTACTTGCTTTTATGACACTAATCATGTCTGCAAGGTAACTTTGAGCTTTCTACGTGTACATCCAAGTCACTATAGCTGTGAGCACAGAATCTGTTACGTAAAAACACTCCCCAAACCTGTTCAACTATAGCTGCAGTACTATAGTTCTAATTTTGTAGTTCATTAATTACCTACTATGAAAAATCAAAGACCTCTGCAAACCATGTTTAATGTTATACTAAGTGATGGTTTTACGGTCAGTTACCTGTACGTTCAGTTGCAAACGTATCAGTTTTGGCAAACATACAGAAGAAGAAATTGATAAAGCATGATAGCTATCTATCTAGCTATCTATCTATCTATCTATCTATCTATCTATCTATCTATCTATCTATCTATCTATCTATCTATCTATCTATCTATCTATCTATCTATCTATCTATCTATCTATCTATCCATCCATCCATCCATCCATCCATCCATCCATCCATCCATCCATCCATCCATCCATCCATCCATCCATCCATCCATCCATCCATCCATCCAACCATCCATCCATCCATCATCCATCCATCCACCCACCCACCCATCTACCTACCTACATACATACGCACACACATACATACATACATACATACATACATACATACATACATACATACATACATACATACATGCTTTTAAAAAATGACTTGACCTTTGACTATTTACTATTAAATGTTTCAATATCACGCACACTTGCAATTGATGATCAAACAGTTGTCAAGTTATCATATTTAATATGTGTTGTATATTGCATAATAATGCATACAATTCAGAAGCTGTGTATACACAAAATGTGGGTTTTTTGTTTATGTCATGGGCAGGGTATGCTTCATCACCCTTTGGTAATGTGAAATTTCAAGAGCCTTATAGAAATGTTGTGAAATGTCAAAAAATCACCGAAGCATTTCAAACATTGCATGGTATTATTCTATACAGCAAGGCGATGAGCCTTCGTCTGTGACAGGTGCACTTGGTAAGACCTAGTCAGGCAGAAGAAATCTTTCACAACAAACTGTTAAAGGTAATCGTTTCCGAAGTCACGGAAGTGAAACGAACTAAAGTGACATGAATTTAACATGAAACATCTTCATCGACGTTAGCTATAAAGAATAATGAGTAAAAGGAGGTAAAAATGGCACCACACTGACCACGCATTTAACACTGTATTCTCCCATTTACCACTGCATCCACCCATTGACCACTGTATCCACCTAACGATAGCTTTATCCATCGTATCCATCCATCCATGCATTCAACAATGTATTTCGCCAATTTAACACTGTAGTTTACCCATTGAACACTTTATCCACCCTTTGACCCATGTATTTCATCAATTCACCACTTTATCCACCCATCGGGGGGTTGGTTGGGAGGATGGATAAATGGATGGATGGATAAATAGATATATAGATAGATAGATAGATAGATAGATAGATAGATAGATAGATAGATAGATAGATAGATAGATAGATAGATAGATAGATAGATAGATAGATAGATAGATAGATAGATAGATAGATAGAAAGAAAGAAATGGATTTGAAATTACGTGTATTTGTCTTCTGTAAAAGTTCACTGAAGGTTCTACCATTTCAAAATGTGGGAGGAGTGAAGGAGTGAAATTGTACAGTATTTACTACAATAAAACTGAAAATTACCCTTCTCTTCCTTCCTTCACATTATATTGCTTTATTGACTATCTATTTTGATTGTATTTTAATGAACAATGTCATGCTTTATATTGAATAATAATCAATATAATGAATAATGTTATATTTTATATTTGTATCAAATGTCCTGCTAGTTGTAACGATAAATATGCAACAATTTTGTATGTTGATTTCATTGATATAATAATGAATTATGAAACATGATATTACGTAATAATTCTACACGTTTATTTTAACGGTATTTGAATATGGACATTGATTTCCGAGTGCGGCCGTAGTTTCAATTGGTTTGTGTGTATTTAAAAAATTACAATAGTAAAGAAAACAATATCTATTTGTTCATTCCTAATTAAGGGATTTACAGTTGTCTGTATTACAGTGCTTCGTGAGATGACAACCCTCAATCAATATGCCACCAGAATTCTTACATGATGGTTTACACGTTGTTAACCATAGACGGCAAAGTCTGTTGTTTTCTTGATAAACAGGTCGTTACAACTGTTTGCGTGTATCTATAGGATACACAGAAAATCAGGTTCAGTTTATTATCATTAAGGTGGTATACAAATCAGAAATACAATCTTAAAAACTTTTGCTGTTATTTTGTTCAAGAAAACTCAATCAAGTGTGAAACAGAGGGAGAAGTGATGTCCAAATTGAGCCATGCTATAATCCAATATGGCCGCACTCTGAGTTATAGAGGGAACAAGTATTGTCGATTTCCTTGAAAACAAAATGGCGAACCCCCAGTTAGTATTTCAAAGGGGTCGGGAACATCTTTCATATGGCAACGTTTTGAGAAATTTTAAGAACGTTGTTTAATATTTCAGGAAAATCGATCACGAGGCATTTCATTAAGTCACTGAAGATTTCGCATTTTTCTGACAATTGAAACTTTGCAAGGAATTTTTGTCAAACAATCGTCAATATAAGTCCCGGATGTGAAAACTATGTCCATTTATCGGCTGCACTACACAATTCCCGCCAGAAATATCGTCACAAAATTATTTATTTATCCTAATATCATGACGATTTCCATGTTTATGTTAAACAAGAATAATAGATACCGTCCTACTTAATATGATTATTAGTAAAGTTTTGTGTAAAGGGTTAATTATTAATGATTTTATCATGAAAATAATGTATTCATATTTCCTATTACAGTTGTACAGATGTCTGCTATTAAGCTTAGAGAAGTGGCTGACATGCAAATTAAGGTTGCGAAAGAAATATCGAATGTTCATGAGACGATCAGACCACACCCTTTGTATTTATAATATCCTTCTTTACCTGTCAGCAAAATGGTCGAAATAGCACAATTATTAAATTCATTAATTATTCAAAGTGACTCCTACCGTATCTTTTCAATTATTGACACACATCTAGACTACTCATGGGTTCCTATGACATACTGTAATCAAAAGGCCGATGATTGATTGGCGCGAAGACTTATGACAATCCTTGAAAATCGGATATATATATATATTGACTTTTTCCTCAAGTTTATTATTTTTGGACTCTTTGAACACAAGTTCAAATAAATGACACAATTCTTCATATTTAGACTTTCCTATGTAAAGATTCAACGTTTAGTCGATGTCGATGATGTCGCCAGTGCAATGGAGAGCGGCTTGCATCCTGTTTTTATATTTCAGTGACGAACAGCTCATAATTTCGTAAGAATTGACAACACTAACTGTATGTACCACACGTATGTTCTTTAAATTTAAGTTCAGATTTAGATTTAAAAAAAATTAAATCTGTTAGTTTTCTGTGTGGCGCGAATAGAAAACTGATAGCAACATAATTATATTGTATTATTTTATAAGTGATAATACGTATTCAGCAAAATGTACTGATACTAATGAACAGTATTGAAATTAACCATGCCAAACTAATAAAAGAAATGTAACAATATGCTCGAGTTTTGAAATTATAAGTCTATGCATATCTAGACCTTGGCCTTCACCCTTTACAGTGAAGTTCCTGAAGGATTAATTCTATCGCCTCTGAGACGGTTAACTTGACATCCTTTAGCATCAGTGTTGCAGTCAATTTTGAATTCCGATCAGACAACAATGATTCAGTTTGTCATTTAGTGTTAAACACATCATAGCTTTATCCTACAACTCAATTAACCATCGAGGGTCTTCATTTGTGTACTACAGTCTCAATAATAAACTACTGTGATGGCCTTCAATGTTAGTGTGCCAGAGCTATGTCTCAATTAACCATCGAGGGCCTAGTAGTACAGGCTCAATAAACTACTGTAAGGGCTTTCAATATTAGTATGCCAGAACTACTTCTCAATTAACCATCGCAGGTCTTCAATTTGAACAAAGTCAAAGGATAAATGAAGACACACACTAAGTGATGCCATAAACACGATTGAATTGTTGGTGTCATTGTGGAGTCACGATAGGTCGACACGTTTTGCAATTTGTATAAATTGAAGTCTGTCTATCTGTTTATTTTGTCAGATTAATAATATGTGAACGATGACTGCATGGGATTTTTAGTTGGAATCATTGGCGTATTGGCGGGCTTCTGTATGACATCTAGAGGAGACGACAAACGACATTTTATCCATTAGACGTTGGTTTTGTTCTGACGTCACTGTCCATATCTATGAATTGGTCATCATTTCAATATTTTTTTTTTCTAAGTTATGAGATATTATCATTTTCGAGGAGAGAATAGTTAACAGTATTAATGTAAAGTTGTCCGCATGGAAACGTAGTGTGCTCTTTCTATAAAATACTCGTTTCAGCTAGCTACTCATGATCAGTGATTTGGACTCAGTAGTTTGAACTATCCGTAAATGTTGATATACAGTGTGTTTGTAAATTGAAAGCGTAATTAATTTGTCTAACAATTCATTCCATTCCATGAAACAGCTATATCAATATTATTGATAACCGTAATTTAGTAACTAATTAACTTGAACTAAAAACACACTGTTCACCCAAAGTAGTCTGGTCAATTTGTCATAGTTATACTCAACAAATGGGCGAAAATCAAACCACACCGTCGAGGAATTGTAACTCGTTCGCAGAGTAGGAAAGGTCGTGGAAAGTATTAGCCACAACAATATCACTGTTATCCAATATGTCACGTCGCCGTATGTCAAAACAAAACTATATTTGCAATTACATGAAACTCAATAGCATTTGACAGTCGAAAGCAAATTCCGTTGAAGTCATTGGAGAACTGAATATTATAAAATTACTAAAATCAAACAGCGCGGTGTCTTTCAATCTTCGGAAATATTGTTATCTGATATGAATAATATACACAATATATAATAATTTATCTTGTCACTGATCAGATGGTTATTTCTTCTTGCCATTATTTCATCTCACAAAGCCCATCGGCAAAATAGGTTTTTGTATCGTCAGTTTGAATTGAGATATACCAAGCCTGTACTTTCAACTTACCAGATTGATAAAGATGTGGTACCAAAACTGGTGCTGGTTTGGTGTAACTTGCAGTAGAGGCAGCGACGACACAACAAAATACCACCAAATTTAACCCAGCCATCTTCAAGTGGAATCTTAAATTGATAAGATAACGAGATAAAGAAATGACAGCTCTTTTGGCCCGTGTTGTGCGTGACGATCGAATCACTTAGTATGCCACACACGATCCTCTATAGGATATTCATTATTCATGATTCAATCGGGATCCGTCAGCCATTGCGTGTGATTTGAGTTTGTCAATCGCAAGTAGAAAATATACCTTGTAAGCTAACCGTAACACGAAAGGTTAGAAAATTAAGTGGTATGTTGCCTTGAGCACATAAAAAGTAAACGTGAATGTGAACCTGTTAGCGTGTGACATATCACATTTTAGCGTTTAATGGAATAACAATACCTACTTTGTCGCCTCGACACATACTACAATCCGCAAGCAAGTCTCCCTCGATTCACACGTTACAATTCGCAGGAAATGACTTGTCAAACTTTTAAGGTTTGTCAAAATGTGTCTAAGCAAGGAACATTCGTCATTTAGTAAGGTTAAAATATGTAGGATTTATTTCACTGTAATATCATAATTAATAATGCAACATATTAATATAAATTTATTATTACAATGACTCAATATTGCTTGAAGTTTGAATAAACATATCTAAAACCCGATTTTGTTATATCACAACCTTAATAGTCAAATTATAGACTAGCAGTCACTCCAAAATACAAAATAAAATGAATTCTGATATTCTCAAAGTGAGATTTGAAATATATATAAGAACCTGGAAAGGGATTTAATAATATACATCCCTTTTCAAGTTACCGTTCACCGGATCTGTTTGATACAACCCTACATAAACCAATTCTTCACTAAGATACAGTTTGCCTTTAATGAAATAAACCATTTAAAACATACTGTGACTCTAGACATGGACACGCTACGTGGGCACCAATGTTTGATGTCTTCATGGTGACACTTTAGTTTTTAGACAAAATGTCGCAAGAAACTGTACTCACTTAATCTTAGGACAATACAATATAGTTACTTTGGAATGATAAATTGGAAACATATGCGACGTTTCGATCCACCTACTACGGACCTTGATCATGCAGTGATTTAATGATAGCATGAGCAGGTGTTTTTCATTAGAGTCGGTGAACAATAATTTGAAACGGGCTGTAACACATTTCACACATAAACGTGTCCATGGTACAGTTTATTTGGAAACTCAATTTCAATAAAACTGTTCAAAATTATTTGATGGATGCGATGAAACACCGTCTTATTTCAGAAGGGGGGGGGGAGTTACACTCTACGCAGGCCTTATTTGAGTCAGGACGTAATTTCTTGTGTTCTATGGTTCTATGCTATGATTGAGGCAGTGCTTTATTTCCCGCCATTTATCCTTGTTCGTACAACACTGATGGGATTAAAAGATACACAGACAGATTTCATGAAATGTGCACGGCTATGTAAGAATGTGTACTGTCGTCCCGGCGGGAATAGACCAAGTGTTCTACTAAGACTAATTTGAATAATCGACATGACCTCTGCTGTGACGACCCTTGCATTACAATTGAACGCGATGACGTCAAAGTGAAGAGATCACCAAGGTACCTGTCAATTCTCAACATCTTCACCCTGTTCAGCAGAAAGCTTAGTCAGCGGGAAGGACCCGGATGACAGTGAAGTGATGTAATAATCCCTATATTTACCCCTCTAAAGTGAATTTCTTTTTACATACAGTAAAATACCGGATGTTGATAACGGTGCATGTGATTATTAAGGGTTGACCACGCATAAGACTTATGACTAGCTATAGTTCATTAGACTTTTACCATTTTCGAAATAACTTGTCGGATAATTTGTGTTTTCGTGCCAGCTTTCTTAGTTCTGCGAAACGATTACAAGATACACTTTCTTTTTTGAACAGTCAAAATGTCTCACAAAAAAAAGAAAAAACAACTGGTTACAATTAAATCCGAGACTAAAGATTACCTTTACATTTAATTTTTCAAGCGTACCAAACAAATTAAATTAAAAAATAAATATCTTAGAACGTAACACTGTTTCTCTGATTCCCTATTTAAGTAATCTATGCACTCCCTTGAGGTCACACCGACTTTACTCGGGAAGACCTGACTGCTTTTAAACCATCAAATATGGTCACAGAACATATGTTGCAGTGAGTAATTGTGTTCCCGCAGTCGCTTTATTCGCCAATATGGCGTAGTGTAGTCTTCTAATCCGTACCATGGGACGAACATTAAATTTGCTCTTGGTACACAGAATTTGAGTTTAATCACACAGATTCTACGTGTCTCATGTAAAAAATGAAATATTGTCTTGTGATATTGACGGTCAGCAGGAGGTATGGCGTGGAATGTTATCCTTTTTCTGCCAAAGAGATTTGTTCATGTAGTTAGGTGTCCCACGAGACGGGGATACTCTATATATAGCTGAGTGTAAGCTGTTACAGTCATGCTACACCTTGTATCTGTTTCTGAATACATTTTGGATATATATATACCCGAACATACAACGTAAATAACGCTGGGGATTATGTCATGATGTATATAAGCAAAAACGTAATGTATAATCCAATCCGTTAATAATACACAGGAGATTATCCCAGTAATATAAATCTTGTAGTTATCAAACCACCGCAAGATAATATACAAGCAGATTGGGAATGGATTATCCTCTCGCGCACCTCATTCAAAGCGAGGTAAAGCAACCAGTAAAAATTGTGAAAAATGTATGAAAAAATTATGTCGTATTTAGAATATTTAGGGAAAGTACGTACGTACAATACCTAGTTTAAAGCAGAATGTGATTTTGGTCGAATTTCACTGAAAATCAAGTTTCTTGAAACCTCTTCAAATGTAACCATATGTACTAAGCTTTCTTCTGGTCATTTTGAAATAACAAAAGAAATGGGGGGGGGGGGGGTTCCACCATCTTGTTTTCAAAGAAATCGACCATAATTATGAATTATGAAATATCTAGTGATAATATAATATGATAATGTAGCACAGTATTCGGCATCCATATTGGATTCTAAAATGGCTCCATTTTGATATCATCTTGACCTGGATTTCAAAAATATTTACGGTGACCCCTGATTTCTCTCTCTCTCTCTCTCTCTCTCTCTCTCTCTCTCTCTCTCTCTCTCTCTCTCTCTCTCTCTCTCTCTCTCTCTCTCTCTCTCTCTCTCTCTCTCTCTCTCTCTCTCTCTCTCTCTCTCTCTCTCTCTCTTGTTTTTAACTGAGAATGGGTTGGAGTTTTTGTAAATGTAAATGTTTAAACAGTTTCCTTCCGAGGTGCATTTCACTAAGTTTCAATCTCAATTTCAAATTAAATTTCAATCGATAGTAGTCCAGCATATGTTACTTTCAATAATACAATAGAAAGTTGAAACAGAACGACGTCAAAATCTTACTAACAATGTTACAATTTATCATTTAGCGCATACGGCAATAGAAATATTAACAACATTACTACATTGTCTCTGTGTGAGCTATCCGTTGGGCGTCAACAACTTTAAAAAGATTACAGTGTAACAATTGTACTCATTTTTTTATGTCGAACTAGATGATAAACTATATGTAATTGTAACAATGTTACTAAATTTTTGTCGAACAAGACAAAATTGTTTCAGGTTAATTGACTCTCACTGTATATTTCAGCTACATCTGAAAATATTCCCGATTTGCAGTGCAATGGGGAAAATTTAAAAACACACTTACAAGATTAACCCATTTTCATTTTTATTTATTTTTCTTCACAGTGAAAAATACAATATTTAAAAATATGAAAAACGACGTTTTATAACATTGTTCATAAATACATATAAACATTTGAACAAATGCAATTCGATGAAGATTCGATGTATGAACGGTAAATGAATGTTAGCATTATTGAGTGAAACCAGCACCGGAAATTAGTAGTTATAGTCCCTGAGATATTTATCAATACTAGGGAAATTTCGATTTGCTCAAACAGTGACAACTATTCTGGCTTCTTTTGATTATGTTCAGGATGAATCCGGGCATAGATCAACTGTCATAACTCAGTGTAAGATACATCCGGGTACTCACTAATATGCAAAATCTGATACTCACAATAGTAATTAATATATGTATAACAATTATGATGATTATTCATGTGACAGTCTAGTCAGTCTAAATATCTCTTTCATATTGTCATGAGTCAAAAATAACATCACAGATCACGTTTTCAATGGTTAGTTTATGATATTGAAAACATGTCATTGTGTAAGCACCTGTTCTGAGATTTATATTGAGCACCTTGCGAATTGAGACGTTTGCGACAACAGCGCCCTCCACGGGTCATTCAAATCTTAATATAAACACTATCTATAATACAGTACTCCATTTAATACTCCCCTATCTACCCTATTTAAAAGAAGTTTAAATTTTATATTTATAAAGTTATTTGCTAACTCTATTGAAAATTATTTGAGAAATTTAAAATTGTTGTGTACATTATTCTCGAAACAGTTTACTTTTTCAATTCTTTGATACAGTTCTTTGATAGGTCGTTCTAGGGGCACATCCATGATTATTTCATTAATATAAAAATTACTACATTAGCTATATTCCCTTATGAATAAATGTATTATGGCGGCCATACTTAATTCTATGTTTTAATATCGACCCTAATTTTGTTCAATCTGGTGATTTTTTTAAACAACGCCATCTACGGCTGCGTTATAAAAAGATTCAGACGGCGAACCCACGAGTATCGCTATTTGCTGAAACTCGGGAAATTTAATAAAATAAATTGTTCAAAGTTTCCTTCTGACTTTAATTGTCATTGCTAGGTCATTAATTGTGATGTTTAATGTCATTGTGATGGTAATACATGTACACATACATACATACATACATACATACATACATACATACATACATACATACATACATACGCACATACATACATACGCACATACATACATACATACATACATACATACATACATACATACGCACATACATACGCACGCACACACACATACATACACACACACACGCATGCATACATAATATACATACATACATGCATGCATACATACATACATACATACATACATACATACATACATACATACATACACACACACACACACACACACATACATACATACATACATACATACATACATACATACATACACACACACACACACACACACACACACACATACATACATACATACATACATACATACATACATACATACATACATACATACATACATACATACATACATACATACATACATACAAAGATAGCAACAGCCACACATTTTCTGTCAACCCCCCCCCCCCCCCCCACACACACACACATACAACTTATTGAGAGGACTGAATACTGTGATTTACTTATATATCTCTCTGCTTTTAGTGATGAATCTTAATTTGCTTCTTATTCTCATTCCTAACTGCCTGTGGTATGAAAGACAATAAAAATATTTACCCCAAATTGTAAAAAAGAAACAATAAAAAGTGAAATATATTGTTAATTTTACCATTCAGTGGGATTACAATATCGATTGTGACACAGACGTCCAAATCATTCAATTATTTTAAATGCATGTGTTTTGTTGCATCCAGTGGGAAAGCAAAATCCGAACCGGTCCATGGTAAAAGTTACACTAACACTTTAAATACAAACCAAATCTAACAGTGGATATGAGTACATAACTATCTGGAGACTGGTCACGATTGTCCTGCATAGAGAGTCAGTTCAAGTGTCTACCGCTCAATTTGCTGGTATCATTAGATGTGAACATTACATTCACAATCAGATGGGACACTAAATTCCTACATAGTCTTCAATAGATCTTGTTGTGACTATGAATTTTCAACTTTTTGTATTAAAAAATACGAAAAACATTACGATAATAACGATAAAAATGAGTTTATAAAGACATTTGACTTGCTCGTCGCAAATAATTAAAATGAACATAACAATTCGGTCATTGCTCCCAACATTTGATTTCACAAAACTTGTTGATGAGGTCATCTAAACCGTACAAAATATCCTATTAGTTTGTAATACGTATGTATATTAAACCAGACACTAATTATTCAAGCTTGTTTTTTGATATTGCAAATTTTCATTTTTCGAAAATATTCGACAGAAGCAATCAAATAATGGATCTGATATTTTCGACTGATGTTTCCGTATTATCTTACGTGGTACGGTACAAAAACTTATCTCGTATGTAAACGTGAACAGGACTTGATCATCGCATTCCGTGAAATTTGAAGGTATACTGTTCATTCATTGGCCACATTACCTAACGCCTATTGCCGTATACGAGCGTTGGTGGGGTTGCATCGTCATCTTTCAAAGAACTTTGACGGTTTAACCAAGTTCACTCAGAAGATGTGGGGTTTTTGAAAAATACTACCTACTGGAAATCGTAAAATTTCACACAGACGTCGAACGGCCATATTCAAAACCCTCCACTTTCACCTGCTGTTCTTTTTCTTCCGGTGCCTTCTTTGGTTTGGCAGCAGGTTCACTTTTCATTATTCGTACCACGTACGTCTTCTCCATTCCACGTGGTATGGGTTTGTTACAGCAGCAATACAGACAGATCGTCAGCAAAATGACAGTGGCAATAAGCAATATAACACTGACCACCATATCAAATAATGACATATTGCTGAATGGAGCACGACCAACTGTAACATAAAAAATAGCTAATAAATAAAAGGTAAATGTGTTGATATTTTTTGTACAAGAAACTTAAATGGGATGGTGACCATATTATCGTCACAAAGTACTCAGTTAATTCCTGATAGGCTGTTTCCTTTCGTTCACTAGATGACTTGGCGCACACCTTGTCCATGTTACGTTGGGAGCATTCCAATATCACTTAAATGGCATTGGCCAATTTTGCTTCCAAAGCCGTGTCAACATCTTAAAATACAAGCTCTTTCCAATTACGTTTTGCATAGCGTGTCATGTTGGAAAACCAATTAACATACACAGTTAAAGGGTCTCTATGATGGGTCAATTTAAATTTATGTGATGCTGGAATATAACAGTTTTTGGGGTTTAGCTAACGTGTACAACCCTGGTAGAAACAATTTCAAGAGCTGACTTCAACATACAAAATAGTGTGCGATTCCAATAATTAATCACGATCAATAAGAGCTGATTGACAGTGTTCTTAAACCATACACTCATCGTTTATCATTCAAATGTTCACATTCCATCTCACCTATGTTTATTTTATCACATATGTCGTCAGATTCATCAAGGCCGTCGTCACAGTCTTGTCTGCCATCACATACCTGCTTATCATCAATACTTTTGCCATCACATGTTAACTTGCAACCGAAGTCTGAAAGAAATCATGGAAGTTGCGTTCACTATTTTGGGAGATTATGCCATAGTAACGGTGCGAATTTCGAAATAAGACATTGACGTACCGATACAAGATCTAATTAACATAAGAATGGGTGGATGGGTGGATGGATGGATGGATTGGTGAATGGGTGGATGGATGGATGGATGGATGGGTGGGTGGTTGGATGGAAGGATGGATGGATGGATATTGTATGTATGGATTGATGATGAATGAATGAATGAATGAATGAGTGAATGAATGGGTGGGTTGGTGGATGGATGGATGGACGGACGGATGGATGGATGGATGTATGGATGGATGGATGAATAGATATAGATAGATAGATAGATAGATGGATGGATGGATGGATGGATGGATGGATGGATGGATGGATGGATGGATAGATAGATAGATAGATAGATAGATAGATAGATAGATAGATAGATAGATAGATAGATAGATAGATAGATAGATAGATAGATAGATAGATAGATAGATAGATAGATAGATAGATAGATAGATAGATAGATAGATAGATATTGCATGGTTTCACCAACCTTTCGTGTATAAGTAATATTCATCACTTGCATCCGGGCAATTATCTTGCATGTCACAGAGTAACGATGAATTTATACATATTGGGAAATCGACGTCAGGTGCTGCAGTCTTGCAGACAAAACATTCACCTAAGGTAACAATAAAAGTACAGTAATTTTACTAGGGGGTGTTACAACTGATTATTAAATCTTTGGGTTACCGATGGAATTAGATATTAAATTGTCAGTTCAAGTTTGATCGTCACATTCGAAATATCCAACTGATGCTCTGCGGTGCAGGGAGGAAAACGCCACCTATAATTGGTCACATATTTTTGCCATTTCTTTTGTTTTTAATTTGCTACTTACCAGATTTGACATCTTGAAATGAAGTAAACCTCACAATGAAATTAATACGTCCAACTATATTAGGTTCAGATTCTACTTTCAGAACTACGGAGTTATCTTGACTATAGAACGGATCCCATACATGTTGAGTCGCATTTCCACTGATTTGACAGATATTAGACTTTGGTGTCAATTCTTCCAATGTTTGTGGATCTGAGAATAGTAGGTGAACTCTGGAGCAGTCATCGCCATCGGTACCCGGTACCATTTTGTCACTTTCGATCAGAACGACTACTCTGTTACCTTCATCAACGGTGAAATTTATCGAACAGGATACGGAGCTTGATGACTCCCTAGGTATGTTGAAATCGATCCTTCCCGCTGGGTGATTCGTTTGTATATGAAGCGTACCTCCAGTACAATTGACGACACTCGCTGTGAATGAATGAAAGCAAATTTTGAAAAATAAAAACAAATAAATACGGGTAGGCTAGCGCTGATATGTATATTACAGGTTAAACACTTGAGAATATACAACAAACATTATCAACGTGGATAGCAACAAAGGAGGGGAAAAAAGAGTACAGTTGGTTGACCTCATATTCCCGCCATTCCACACTCCCATACAGTATTTTTATAATATAAGGTACTAATACTAATAATGTAATTAAAATAAACCAAAGACGGTCGCCCTCATTGGGTGTCGCTCGGTGGCTGATGCTAGCTGTTAAAGTCTCGATGCCTAGTTTCATTAAAATGCAATTTAATTAATTTCTGGGTGTTCCATTCGCATTTTTTCTTCTGTGAATCAAAACGCGGAGATTTAATTAAAGTTATTCAATTTAATTAAACTTGCCCGGGTGTTCCACCCAGGATTTGTTCCTATATATATTCATAATCGTCTAATGGAGTAAAACTCAATATTTAATTAAACCACTATCAACGGCAGGGGAGTTTACACGGGAAATATTATAATTTTTTGACTAACATTTCCGTAATTTCGTCACATATGTAGGCGAGTATTATATGGGAGCGAATTAATTTTATCCGCCATATCAACCTCACCCTTTACATTCAAACAACGTGTATTTCTACTCAAAAAGAGTACTTGTGTCCCAAGTCTTTGTTATGATGTCGACATGTGATTTTTTTTAACACGGTAGGCTAAATCTATCAACAGGCTAGGTGAAACATTTCTCTACTTTCGATGTAAATTAGCAATAAAATCAATGGCGTGGCGTAGGTAACCTTTTTTTCCAAACCGGACGTTGAGGTTAATGGTTTTTTTTTTTATATCAGTTCGCGTTAATTATATCGATCTTTTGAAAGACAGAAATGCCGTTAACTATTGAAATGTATTTTCGCGGCTGAAACTAAACCTTGCGAAATTATAGTGCATAGTAACATGAAACACTTTTTAATAAACAAGTTTAAACCTACCCTATATTAAATTGGTATGGCCTGTCATCAATAATGGCATACCACTATCAGTAATCACACACATTAAACACCATCAATAAAAAATATGGTCGATGGAAATAGATTAATAGTACTCGTTTATGTTGAATGTAAACTAAGACCCAAAACATCCGTTTCCGAAGGAAAATATGACAGCATACATAATTATAAATAATTCAAATTTCTATGAAATTGTACGTGAAAGTTAGAATACTCATTTCATATTTGACAATAATGTATATATATTTTCGTTATGTTCAAAACACATTATTATATCAAGTGGCACAGTCTATTGTCTATTTAATCGACACATTAGACAGACAAAACAAACAACAGCTATGACAAATTGTCACTCTAGGAAAATGCTGTCATTCAACACAGCGACATTTGTTGTTCTAGTGGCTAAGTATTATTTTAAGTGTGTACATGAACGTGACTATGTGCTCAGTATACAATAAATTATATCTTGATGTAATAAATTGGGGTCAATATTTGTTATTCCAAATTAAATTGCCAATCCGAAGGCTACTATGAGTAAACATAGTTAATTAGCACACACACACATACACACACATGCACGCACACACACACACACACACACACACAAACAAACAAACAAACAAACAAACAAACAAACACACACACAGAGGCAGACAGACAGACAGACAGTCAGACAGACACACACACAGGCAGACAGACAGACAGACACACACACACAGGCAGGCAGACAGACAGACAGACAGACACACACACATACACACACAGACACATACACACACATGCATACCTACCTACCTACCTACCTACCTACCTACCTACATACATACATACATACATACATACATACATACATACATACATACATACACAAACTCATACATATAAATATATAGATAAATAAATAAATCCAGGCACACATACATAGGCACATACACATTACATACGTTTCATAGAGCTGAACTCGTCACAGCATAACTACATCACTATATCGCCAATTATTGCAAACTCGGAGCACATTTTAGAAATATTTAAATTTATTTGATAATGGATTTTTTTTTATTTTAAGGTTAAAAATAACTCATAATTTAAGCTGGTGGTTCTTTTACATTTGGTAGGTAGGTATATGCAAATCTGTGAATTGATTTCATTAAACTTTGACCTTGTCAGTCTATGTTGAAGGTCAGGTTGATTCTGTGATTGTCGTTAAGCTTACAGCATGCTTTAATGCATTTTGACTTGTTTGTGTGTATCTCTCCCTTGAATGTTATTCTCCAATATTTTTCTTCGTTCAGCCAAGGAAAATACGAGTGACCTAAGGAGGCTTTGTCACTAGTCGTCTAGCAACTTGTAGTGACAACCCTTAGGTTACGAGTATTTTCCGGCTGAACGAAGAAAAATATTGGAGAATAACATAATTATACCAGCGCCAGTAATATCAAAGAAAAATCAGAGAAAGTAATGGCAATTTTGAATGTTTTGATCATACGAATACAGCAGAACCCGTGACGTAGACAAGCGTTGTCGTGACGTAGAACGACCAAGGTATATATTCCATATTTTTTGTTCAATTGCAATTGGCTTGTGCATGGTATAATGATGTATTTTATGAATACTAGTCAGACGATGACATGTCATATTGTGGTTTCCATATGCTAATATCATATCCATAAGATATTTGATAGGACACAAATAGTTAGAAATGTTTATTTTAATACTTCAAAAACAAATAACAAAAAATCCACAATTTTATATTAAATTCTTTTATGCCCGTCATAAATCGCTTTGACTAGTTTTGATTACGATAGCATGCCATGAAACGATGCACGGAGCGTAAAATCTTGTAAAATCTTAACAATCAGGTGATAATAACTATTTCTTTTCTTCATTTCCCCCCCCCCCCCATAGAATTTGTGTTAAGGTTAGTCGAGTTTTTGTTTACATATTTGAACAGATATTAATGTGCTTTTCGAATTGAAAAGTGTTAAATCTTGCGTTTTGCTATCTCAAATGCAGATGGCATTACACAGCATAGCAGACATGTTGTCGGTTCCAAGGTTCATCGCTCGTCTCCCCATACAATACCATGTATTCTGTACGCGCATGAGATGATTGGACGCACTACTAGGGAATTCGGAAAGGAGGGGGGGGGGGGTTGTCACCTGACTATACCCCGGGTTTGTCAGTAAAATATGTCGAGTCAATGATGACATTTAGTCTTTGTCCTATAAACAAGTAAAGAGGTTAACATGTCCCCCCCCCCCATAATTTTACGATGAAAATGTTATTTCAAATGTAATAAAGACAAAACAAGCCGTAATGAAACAACATAAGCAAGGGCGTTTCACGCAATGCATCTTGGAACCGGAACATCGTCTATACACCACCCGCATGAATCATCACGGGTAGGAGTAACGTATAATGCATGTATGTTAATTCTTGCAAAGCATGCTATAACATATGTAAGAATATACATAGTATTATGTTTATATTTATATATATTTGACATACCGAAATAGCTCAATGTGACATCTCTACTACTTATGTGACAGTCATTAATCGTAGGATTAACTGGTGAAACAGATGTGTACATATATATATCTGAGTTATGAGTATCATATGATGTTAACAATAGAGCTATGCCATCCCTAAATATTGAATGTGTTGACAGCAGTGATGACAACAGTAACTATACGTGGAGCATTGGAAGATATCACAGTTGGTTGCTAGTAACCTTTCCAGAATTTTGGTACAGGGCAATTTGAAAGGTGAAATGGGGAGAATGATATCCCATAGCTATGGTAACTATATTGTACTGGCTTAGCACGCGTGATTGTAGATATTAACTTCTTAATGACTTATTGATTCGTATTTCTGCTTATCTTATGTTGTTGTGATTTGCCACATTTACGTAAATGAAAACGAACACAACTTGAGTGTTGCCAGCCATATCTATGGAACAAATGGAACAAACGCAAGTGTTCTCGTAGCTATGGAAACAAAGATATTGTTCTCACTTATAGCATGTATATGGAACAATAGAAAATAAATGCCATTTCATGTTGTTTTGCCCGCTCTATGAGCAATATAGGATAGAACTCATACCCCAGAGAAAGAAAGAAAAAGTTTGCTTTTTTTAAAATTATTATCCTCTAAAAACCGTCATGTTGTGTAAAAACTGTCAGTGTTTGTGTACAAAGCTTTCAAATGTCGTGATGACTTTACTAAGGAAGTTAAAACATAATTTGCTGATCTGTATCTTTTCTCCTTTCTCTTTTTCATTATTGTATTAGTTTTTTGTTGTTATGCTCTTATCTCTGAATACCCATACTTCTATTTTTATGTCATGGGCTGAGGCCTAACATTTGCAATAAAACATATATAGATGTATATGGAATAAATGCATGTCTTCCCAGATCTATGGAACAAACGCATGTTATTCTCACGTGTATGGAACCATCGCAAGTGTTCCCATATCGATGAAACAGACGTATTGTTTTCATGTGTTAGAACAAACCTAAGTGTTTTCACATACTATGTGGAACAAACGTCAGTGTTCCCACATGTATGAAACAAGCGTAAGTGTTTTCTCATACTATATGGGACATACGTCTGCAGTGTTTTCGATTCACATAAAATTATATGGAATAAACATACGTGTTTCACATGTATGAAACAAATCTGTTTCCACATGTACAAAAGCAAAATATAAATGTTCCACATATAGTGAAAACACATAAGTCTTCCCACATATATGGAACATATGGGACAAGTTTACGTGCAAACTTAAGTTTTCCCAATGCACATTCCTTCGTCTATGAAACAAGCGAAAATGTGTTGATATATATACGGGGCAAATGTAGCTTTTCCCACGTGTGTGGAACAAATGTAAGTCCTACATACTTATATTGAATTTGTTCTCGCATGAATAAAACAAAACTTGCTCATGTAGTGAAAAAAAAATAATTATGTTCTCACATGCATAGAACAACTTGAAACGTAAGTGTTCTCACATTTATGTGACAAATGTGAGTGTTCCCATATGTATAGAAGAAATGTGAGTGTTCCCACATGTCTGGAAGAAATCAATCTGATTAAAATCCTATGTGGTGAAAGCGGCTAGATGTCCTGATTTACCTCTATTTTCATCGTGTTGTGACGTTTGTTTTGTTTTGAGTGATCGCGCGCCGTCTCGGTACGAAAACAAACTACACAAAATAATGGAAATAGAGGTAAATAAAGCATTTAGACGCTTTCACCACATCGGATTTTAATCGGATTGGGGAGAAATGTGAGTGTTCCCACATGTATGGAAGAAATGTGAGTGTTCCCACATGTATGGAAGAAATGTAAGTGTTTCCACGTGTATGGAACAAATGTAAGTGTTCCCATGTGTATGGAAGAAATGTAAGTGTTCCCATGTGTATGGAAGAAATGTAAGTGTTCCCATGTGTATGGAACAAATGTAACTGTTCCCACGTGTATGGAACAAATTATGTGAGTGCTCACACATATATGGAACAAATGTAAGTGTTCCCACATGAATGGAACAAATTTAAGTATTCCCACATGTATGGAACAAATGTAAGTGTTCCCACATGTATGGAGCAAATGTGAGTGTTCCCCCATATATGGAACAAATGTGAGTGTTCCCACATGTATGGAACAAATGTAAGTGTTCACACATGTATGGAACAAATGTGAGTGTTCCCACATGTATGGAACAAATGTAAGTGTTCCCACGTGTATGGAAAAATGTGAGTGTTCCCACATGTATGGAACAAGTGTAAGTGTTCCCACATGTATGGAGCAAATGTGAGTGTTCCCACATGTATGGAACAAATGTAAGTGTTCCCACATGTATGAGACAAACAAACCCGCGTATATGGAAAAGATGTATTAATTACGTACTGTAATTAAAGTAACGCAATTAATACGTATTGTTATACATTTTGTTGAGTATTTTAAGAAACGTTTCACTTTTAAAGCTGATACACCATATCCATCATTTCGTAAATAGAACAAAATATCGAAGAGTGAAGAACAACACCGAATCAAGATAAATCAACAAAAAAAACTGACTGATACAAATTAAATACATTCAGATCAAATATGTGTAGGTAAACAATCAAATGAAATAATCAAATCTTCGGCGCGTAAAAATACAATATTGACATAAATTTACACTGCGTCATTTGAGATGGTACAGCAGCTGCAATGGCTGGCTGAGAAACAGGTGGCGTGAGAGATTGGTATTTCGATTCACTGCCGCCAGGTTTCAACGTTCCACGGCGCTTAAGTGAAAAGATCTTTTATCGAAAGAAGCTGACATTTTAATGTAAAATAGGCCATTTACAGGTCATAAAATATCATTCTCGTGATTATTTAATAAATTGATGATAATTCGAACAAGTTAATATCAATATTCATGCTTTATCAAGTATTGATTGTAACGTTGTATGTATGTATGTATGTATGTATGTATGTATGTATGTATGTATGTATGTATGTATGTATGTATGTATGTATGTATGTATGTATGTATGTATGTATGTGCGTGCGTGCGTGCGTGCGTGCGTGCGTGCGTGCGTGCGTGCGTGTGTGTGTGTGTATGTATGTATGTATGTATGTATGCGTGTGTGTATGTATGTGTGTGTATGTATGTATGTATGTGTGTATGTATGTATGTATGTATGTATGTATGTATGTATGTATGTATGTATGTATGTATGTGTATGTATGTATGTATGTATGTATGTATGTATGTATGTATGTATGTATGTATGTATGTATGTATGTATGTATGTATGCATGCATGTATGTGCATGTATGTGCACTTTGTATGTGCATGCGTGGTGGGTAACCAGGCAGGCGGGTAGGTAGGTAGGTACTATGTAGATATTACGTGTCTCTCGTGTGTGTAGAACACCATTTGAATTGATTATATCGTTTGAGTTTGACAATTTGTGTGTTTCTCATTACAATTAACAGGTACAGAATGTGTATTACCTTTCCTTACTACAGGGCAGGGGAGAGATATGACATATCACCGTCTGCTTGGATTATGTGATTCTTTTTTATCTGCTACTCTAAATGATGATCGGTCTATGATTGATCACCTAGCTATGCCGTGATATATTATAACATTGTATACCTTAATATGGTAGTGGTTACTAAGTTCACACTTAATTGTTGTCCTACGTAGCTATGTAACCTACACCTAGATTGATTAGTTCTAGAATGTAACTTTAATGATCAAGCAGCCGAGTGAAGCCCCTGTTGACTATTTATCTTATATATTCCACCTCAGAGTACTAAATAATCAATGCGGTTCTTCCTTTGCTAGTATATTATACTGACATTATCGTTGAAGGACTGGAAACCGTGTTTGATTGCCTTCTGATATGTCCGTCGGTCTAATTGTCCGCCCATCCATCCATCCATCCATCCGTCTGTCTGTCTGTCTGTCTGTCTGTCTGTCTGTCTGTCTGTCTGTCTGTCTGTCTGTCTGTCTGTCTGTCTGTCTATTTGTCTGTCTGTCTGTCTGTCTGTCTGTCTGTCTGTGTATGTCTGTGTGCATGTCTGTCTGTATGTTTGTTTGTATGTATGTATGTATGTATGTATGTATGTATGTATGTATGTATGTATGTATGTATGTATGTATGTATGTGTGTGTGTGTGTGTGTGTGTGTGTGTGTGTGTGCGTGCATGCATATATAGTCTAAAACATTACGTTCTTTTAGCCTATATCTGAGTACATATTCAGTGGAGTGTTTGTTTATGTATGTATGTATGTATGTGTATGTAGAGATGAGAGGTTGATGATATACAGGCTTCATTCTAAAGTGAGTCATGTCCATTCTGTAGAAAGTTCCACCCATTAGATGTCTGATTCTACTTTAATGCCGTAGGTATAATAACTGCCATCTGTTGATCTCCACAAATCTCGTTTATATCGTATCGTATGATTAGTTGCAGTACATGAATCGGTGATAAGCTTAAAGATTATAACAAGAACTTTTTCACAGCTTTTTTCCCCCAGAAAATTGGCTAAATTGACTCGTCAGTTTATATATTGTCTCATTAGCCATCTGAGTCACACACAAGAATCTCTCGAGATCTTGACTGAAAGCTATGTTTGTTTTTGAGTAAGCAACACTCCTGTACAATATGCGAATATTTGGACATACTGAAATGTTTTGTAAAAGCTTCACAGATCTACACAACATCAAACCTATCAAACAAATCGAGGTAAAACAAAATTAATTGGTCAGTTTATGATATAGTTTTGACTGGGTATCATATTTAATAGGCGAAAGCATGACATAAATATCTCGTGCGCATTTATACTTCGCAACCTGTTTCTTTGCATTGGAAAAAGCATCGTGACCTTTGACCCAAGTGGATCCCTGATTGATGTTATTTTTTTCCTCGGAATGCATTATAGATGCGATAATGATTCGACGTGTATCAGTTAATTGTCATAATGAGTCCTTCAATACATTGGGATTGTAACCTCTCCATGCACACTATAGCTAGTACAGGGCGTGACATATGTTTATGGATTTCTAAGGTCGACAAGTACTATCATCTGATGAATACCCGTGTTTGAAGAACTCCTCTTTTCTATTCCTCACATAAAATGACCACAAAAATACATTTTATGTTCCACAAAATCTGGATTTCAGAAACAAAAATATGAAATAAATTAAAAGCTATAAGAAATATATTCATATACATACCATACTCGTACGACAGTACTGGACTCCCGAATACTCCAACAAGTAAAACAGATAGCGTGTACGTATACACTAAAATCATCATTATCGAATTCGTTGTAATATATATACACTAAAAACTACAAAAGGATAGCTGTGTTTCTACCGTGACAGATTCAACAATGGATACGGTTACATCACATTCAGTCTGTTGTTCACGATGAAACTGACGACAAAGCGACAAGCTGGGCAATCAACGGTTATGTACAGTCCATGTGGTACACAGCGATGTCAGTCATATTTGCATATCATTAAGGCATATTCCATTTCAGACATACTAGACGCGAAAATTTCGGTATTTCAACTTAGCGAATTCTGAAATATTCAAACTCCATATCTATGAAATACCCTCGCTATTCTTGATTGCATATGTTCTGTTATACTGTAACATGTCTTCTTAGTAATTATATTAAGCACATAATGTCGCCTCCATTTTGTCCGGTTCAAATTCATTTTCGATGTTTTTTTTTATTTTTTTATTTTTTTTAAATGTATGTTCGCGCTATTCCGAAGATGGGTTTCTCATCGTCGGCGTCAAATATGAAATTAAGTGAGCGTAATGAATTGACCGATGTTGATAAAAATTGTTTTTTACTACGACTACACTGTGTTATTGAGCCCAAAGTAAACGTTTGTCGGGATGAATGAACGTTGGAGTGCCATGGCTTTTGTCAGGTATAAAAAATGTAAAACAACCGTTCCTAAAATAGAACAACACACAAGTGTAAATGCGGGTATACTTAACCCATCATGCAGCTGTCGGTTTCGCTGTTGCATATAAAGGTATGCATCAAAACACAATTTTCTCGATTATTTTTTATGCGTTTTTGATAGCACTACCCTATCAGGGATGACGTCATACCACTCTCACGACTCTGTTGTCTCAATAAGAAAGTGTATAAGGTCATACGTGCAGAATTCAAATACAGTCCATCGAGGATTCTATATGCATTGTCTTGTGTGATACACAAAGTCCAGTATTACTTTAATGATTCAACTGATGGTAATTCATCACCACTTTACTGTGTGCATTATATATATATATATATATATATATATATATATATATATATATATATATATATATATATATATATATATATATATATATACAATATATATATATACACATGTATATATATAATATATATATATATATATATATATATATATATATATATATATATATATATATTTATTTATTTATTACTATAAATCGATATATTATTAATCCGTATCATTACTTCTAATCCTGTATACAATATCATGATGGATAATGTTATAATCCATACGTAACATATTCATTTAGTGACACTGTCACTGATTCCCGGGATCCCAACTGACGGATATTTATATCCTGTCGAAACAGTACAAAACTTGTTTTTGTATGCATAGGATTGTATAAATCACACATGCATGCATGCTTGCAATTGCCAATTACATACCGGTAGTAAGAAACAGACTTCTGGGAATATACACATGATTACATAGGGATGCCATGATTTCGAATTGGGTAGCCTTCGCATGTAGGTGATATTATATAATTTATGTTATTTATACTTCGGTTATAAATCATTGATGAGTTTTCTATGAACGATTTAGCATATTTTACCACAAGTAACACTGAAGTAAAGCACTTTCTCTATGTGCCACACTCGTTTATAATAGCATTAATATCAAGTGTAGACGTATACTGTTTCAATTGGGTGATTTACAAACCTAGCATGTGGCCTTTCTAATGTGGTCAATTAGCAAATGAAATAGTATACTTTTACACTTGATATGGATGCTATAAACGATTGTGGTACATACAGAAAACGCTTTACTTTGGTTTTATGGGTTGTAGTTGTTTTGAAGATTTTGTACCAGATTGTTATATGATCGTTATTATTTCTTCTTATTTTTATATTGTGAAGGTACTGTTGTGTATATGACGTCATTCAGTCATGTGGGTTTTGTCCAGGTGTGAATTATATTTTAAATTCATTTAAAATACATTAATCAGTTATTCTTTAATTAATGTTCGTATTTTTTTTTATATCATGCCCTTCCAAGTCGAGGGTTGATAAAGTTCAAGTAGTGGGTGTTTGAAATACACACAGTGGCGTGAAATTTACTGTTAGAAGTTCGAATTTCTACAGACGTGTTGTTCGATATCTCAAAAACATGATAGGTACAAGATGGGGAGTGTTCAACATTAAAGCTCTACCTGGGGTGGGAGTGGGGGGTGGGGGTGGGTACTCATGTAGTAAGGGTATGTACCGCGGTTTTGACACTCCCCTTTTTCGACTTATGTAGGCTTTTGAATTGATTTCAAGCATACATGCCCCCTCTTTGAATGAACGTATGATATTTTGTACAACGTACTTTCCAAGTTGCCGATTTTCAATTTTTTGGTTACTTTTGACTCCTTTTTTTCTGACTGAAATGTATGTAGACTTTTGACACCTAATCATGTAGCGTCTGTGCGTGTCATTTCAATCCACAATTGCCCACACTGTACCCATTACCCAACCAATTAACCCCCCCCCCTCCTCCGATCTACTCATCACACTTTCTAACCTCCGAAGTGAACCTTCACAAGTGGGAATAAGCCTACGAATTTACATATTAAAACATTCAAAGGAATACTTGTGATTTATAAGATTAAGTGATTGTGAAGTAAATCACGATATGTATACAAAATTATAAATAATTATTGCAAAACATTTATTGTTTGGTAATTCATAATTACCGTGTACTTCAAAGTTTACACTATTTTCATCTGTCAATCACAATTCGATCAAAATATGAATTTATCAATTATTTGGAGGGAGAGAAAATGGAAGTGAGAACGACAAAATACCAATCGTTCAGAAAACTATGACGTCAATAATATTCAGCCATTTATATATGAACTCACAATTCTGAGAACATTAATTATTGAACTTGAAGCCATTAAAATTTCAAGATTTAAGGATAGGATATTGTCTATGATTAAATTTAGTATATACTCATAATCATTTCACGTTGACGTACCATTTAATATTAATGTTTGATATTTGCCAATTGAATTTTTCATAGTAAGATATGATACGACATAAATTATTGATTGTGATCACAGAATTCTGTTTTTCTGGACTTGTACCAGATACTATGTAGAATTTTCCCGCAACTTGTATGTTTGTACTTGTCACTATATCGATCGTGCTCTAGACTAATTATTTGTTACCTACCCCTGGAATTGGTTGGAACGTTTTGTGTACATGAACACGTACACAAAAAGTCTTCCCGTGGTTCGTGATACTATAGTCTAGAGGCTATCCGTGGCTTTGAATCTGAAAATGATATCCTTAATGGATTCAAATCGGATTCAAAGACACAGACATCCTCTCGGCTACTGTACTGATGATAAGACAGGGTCTGAGTAGAGCTGAGCAGTAAGTTTGTCATGTATAATCAGTCAAGGATCATTAAGTTCTGGGGTGTACATACGCAGCTGTATACATTATTAAACAACAATGTCCGTACGAAATGCATTCTTAAGTTTCCTCTTCCATTGGTTCTGTTTATAAAGGGAACGCTCTATTTTCTGTTAATGTATCGAAAAGTCTAGTAACTGGTTGAGTAGCATGCTCAGGCGTTGGGCTGAAATTCCATTTATTTGTTTGTGCCGCACGATTCGACGGGAGGGGGCATAGAATAGGGAGGGGTACTTCAAATGTTTACAATCAGGAAGGGTGATACTTGAAAAAAAAATGGATGTGTGGGGAGGGTTAAGAGGTACTACAAAAATTATCCCCCCCCCTTTTCGGTGTTTGTGAATGTGGCCTTAGATTGATTGTGCGAAGTTATCTTCATCAGCTCAGTTCGATTGTTCACTGCACACAAATTGTCATATCTCAGAGTTTTTAGGTTGTTGTTATTTGACATCAAGGGCTGTTTTTTTTTCTGCGCTGCTGCACAGACAAGTACATGTAAGATTGTCTGTGGCTGCTGTAAAATCAGCGCTTTTGTGCATCGTCGAGGGCGCCTTAACTGGAGGAAAGATTCAAGCAACTAATTAATCAACCCGGAAGCAATAGGCACGCGTCACCTCCACAGACGGCGTTCACTTGGAAATTTTATAGTTCTAAAAACGGCATCTTTGCCCTGATCAAGGTATGTCATCTTTATTTTATACTAGGTGGTAGCTCAAGGACATGGAAAACACGTGTTTATATGAAGCAGGTGTACATAGTTCCACTGAGGAAGCCACTGAAGCGAGTAGGCGGCACTGCCCTCAAACAAAGCCACACGACGGCTTTCAATTTTGCAGCGTCCCTGGTTCAGGGTCTGTTTTCAGATCCGACGATACTGTCTTATCATTCCAAGTTGTAATTTGATGGCATAAGTTTGTAAAAGGACTGCGCTCATTCTAAATTAAACTACATGGAGTAACAATATTGAGGTTTGACAAGATGGGAGACAAAATACATGTATGTCTGTACTGTGCATGCAAATTGTAAAGTTGTAAATCCCCAGATACACTAATGGCGTATGATGTCATGATATAAATGACATTAGTAACTGCAATAATTGTAGCATTTGTTTTGAGTATTTTATTTCTGTTTTTGGGGGGTTGTTTGGCGTTTTTCATTGCATCTGCCATCGTTTAATCAATTAAAATTTTAAACAACGGAATAAAAAGCACTAAAACAGAAAAAAACTCAAAATCACAACAAATGCTACAGTTAGTTTTACTGCAGCCAAAGTACACAATTATTAGCACTATATATTAGTTAGCAATGTAAAACTTTATTTTTTTAGTGATGAATGTAAGCATAATTATTATAATATTTGACAAGACATTGCTATAGTTATGATAGTAAATTAGTAACTTTAGCTACCGGTGTCCCCACAAAATTTAAATTATTGTGTTATATTTTGGAACAATTGGACAATAATTTCAACTTTACTAGTCTTTCAAAGATAATAATATTGGTTTTTATGTAGCACTTTCCCACATGCTCAAACTTCAAAGTGCTTTACAATTATCACCCCTGGCTCGGATCTATAGCGGCACAATGGCCCTCTATACTTCCTCAACTCCCAGGGGAGCATACGGTCCATTGCAGCGTTTATAAGCACATAGGATTAAACCATTCACATTGGAACCTCTATCCTACCAGGTCCCCAATTATACAGCAGGGTTGACTGAGGCATAGTCATGGTTCAAACCTTGTCCAAGGATTTTATCCACTCAGAGACACATGGCAGCGGTGGGGCTCAAATCTGCAACCTGCAGATTCCAAGCTGGCCACTCTAACCATTCGCCCATCATGACTCCAAGATTGTAAAACTTCAATGTAAACATTGCAACTGTGTAGTTGGGGATGTAATAACATATCTAGGCCATTGATAAGTCATCAGGCTCACTTTGGTGAACCACTTCAAATGTTGGATGTTTCTGTTTTAGGGATGCATGATCACACAATGTCGCATGAGCTCAGTAAATGAACTTTATTTAGGCCAGAACCCCTCCTCTAGATGGACGTTCAAGAGTGCAACATGAATTTGTTTATATAAGATATACACCATGGTGAAAATTGTCATTGTCACGTCACTTTGATCGATACAAAATAAAACATAGTCAAACACTCGAAAATGATAATGAGAAACCCAGCACTGTCTGTATATCACATTTAGCCGTAAATTGTAATCAACATCTCAGTAGTAAATACAGAACCTGTTATCATTGAAAGTGTGAAAGTTTTGTAAATTTGTGTGGATTAGATGTGCAAAAATAAATTTCAGCAATCACATACATCATAGTCATTGACACTAGAACCCCTCCTCTAAAAACAAATGAAGTTCATTGTGTAATATGTCATGGTGTGATCGTCCCTATGTGTTGTTTTACTACTGTATTATTATTTTTATTATTGATAGCCTTTATTTAAACTCGTAGGCTCTCCTCACATACATGTCAGTGTTTTATTTAAGGGCGGTAAGTAGGAAAAATCTACCGGGGTTCCCACATCATTTTACCGGGGTTCCCCACCTAAATTATGATACATTGCATGCGAAGCACTACCAGTTTTACCTCTTTCCCCCTTTCTGTTACCGGGGTTCCCAAATCTTAGAAAAAACACTGCATGTAGTGTTGAGATAAAAATATACAAATATATGTATACATTATATACATGTATACAAAGAAATAAATCTACAAATATACAAAGCAATGAATCAAACACAAATGGATTTAAAATCGACAAAAGCCAGAAGCCACACTCACGCACACACGTAATCCTGTACATGTATAACCAAAAATCAACATTTTTATGGCCATTTCTATCTTTAACACGTTAGATACAATCATATATGTTTTTGTGGAGTCATGATGGGTGAATGGTTAGCGTGACCGGCTTGAAATCTACAGGTTGTAGGTTCGAGCCCTGTCGCTGCTTGCTTTTTGTTCCTGAGTGGCTTAAGTCCTTGGGCAAGATTTGAACCACGAATGTGCCTCAGTCAACCCAGCTGTATAATTGGGGACCTGGTAGGATGTAGGTTGGAATGTGAAGACTTTAATCCTATGCGCTTAAATGGCTGCAATGGATTGTATGCTCCCCATGGAGTTTGAGGAAGACTAAAGGGCCATTCTGATCCGAGCCAGGGGTAATAATTGTAAAGCGCTTTGAGCACGTTGTGGGAAAGCACTATATAAGAACCCTACATTATTCATTATTATTTTCATAACTCTAATACTGATAATTATTTTATGTGATAGGGAACCTAGTTATTGATATTTATCGAAGTCATTAATGTAAAAGATTTGTTGTTTAATGATGGTCCTTTTTATTTTCTAATCATAACAAACTGTAAAATGATGGGGTAGTTGGTCATGGCATACATGTAGACCCTGGTGGAGGGTCTATGGTCATGGCCAGTTCAATATAAAAAAAATATGTGTATGTGTACATGTTGTGTTATTCTAACTTTCAGTTCATAATTATAGTTTAACATTCTGAATGACTTAGAAATGAGAATTAAAAAATCAGAAGGAAACATTTTTGTTCAAAGCTCTCAAATGTCAGGAATGAACGATAATTTTCGCTCAAATGTACACTTGTGTGGTTGCCATCATTGGTTTCATGAGAACAGTATTCTGTAATTAGTTCTATCATAGACCCTCCACCAGGTGGGTGGAGGGTCTATGGTTCTATGATAGATTTATTTAAACAATAAGAATTTGCATATATGTGTGTGTTCTATTGTTATGTAAATCACACATGGCTCTTATCATTATTTTCTAGGGAGAGAGCACTGTGGTTTGCGTGAGTTCAGTTTTCATCACCATTCCTCTGCCGCCTTCACTGTCACAGTCTAGACATCATGGAGGGTGCAGGTGTAGATGGTCCCACCACAGAGACAGTCCAGCCTGCAACACAGCAGGACAAGCAATCTCTACAACCAATGACCCAGAAAGATGCTGTTGATACTGCATTGAACACCTCCCAGGGGACAGTTTCGGCAGCTGACAGTGAAAGTTCCATACCACCTGGGAAGATACAGCAAGAGAAATGTGTTGATGAGTTGAAAAAGAACTTGGTGCAAATGGTAAGTGTGTAGGCACACAATGTTTACAATACAAGAGAGAAGCAGTATTGGATATCACTATAGAGGTGGCGATAATGATACACACAGTTCTATCTTTGACAAACACAATTTAGAAATATGATCCATACTGACCAACTCATTAATAGATAAATGTATGTATGTACATACATACATACATACACACACACACATATACATACGTACATACGTACGTACGTACATACATACATACATACATACACACGCATATTACATACATACATACATACATACATACATACATACATACATACATACATACATACATACATACAAATATACATACATACATGTACGAATTATGTTTGTACATGTGTATGTACTATATGTGTGTATTTGTATGTATGTATGTATGTATGTATGTATGTATGTATGTATGTATGTATGCATGTTTGCAGGTATGTGTGTAGATAGGTATCACTATGTATGTATTTAGTATGTGTTTTTCTATATGTATTGTACATATACATAGCCTCTTTTAAATAACTGTACATCATCTTTGTATGATACAACCAGGCAGAAACCGATAAGATGCTATGATTGCAATGTCTTGCTACATTTTGTCTATTATGAAATATACTGATACACAGGCATTGGTGTTTTGATGTCTGCATGGTAGCACTTTCACTTCATGTATTCATTCAATGTTGCTATCTTAAAGTGTAGCATGTGTAATTTCTTATTGGTTTCTGTGTGGTGATATCAAACATAGCTGATGAATAGTAACTTGTAGTGGGTTGTATGTATATATGTATGTATGTATGTATGTATGTATCTAGCTATGTATGTATGTATGTATGTATGTATGTATCTAGCTATCTATGTATGTATGTAAATGTTTGTATATAAATAACGTATAATAATGTAGTATGTATCTATGTTCTTGTGTGCCTGTCATAAAATATTGGTTTTCTTGTGAATCACCACATACAGTGTACAATGTAGTAAGGGATAGGGGAACACAAATATTTAGTGTGTCACAAGAAATATGTGTGTGTGTCAGTGTCATGTCAAATTAGAGAGTATATATACCTTTCACTACCTACATGACTATCTTGGCTTTGGAAATGAGTTTCAGTATTTTCATTAAATATGTAACATTGCTTATCATTTTCTGCAGGGCTACAACTTGGCTTCAGAAATGGGTTTCAGTATTTTCATCAAGCTGGTTGATATTGATGGCAATGGTCAGTACTATGGTACCAAAGATCTGATAAGACAGTATTACTGCGGAGGACTGAAGGTCAATGTCAAAGATGTTCCACTCAATGGCAAGACAGGGCTTCCTGTGGGAGTAAGCAAGAAAGCTAAAGTTCAAAAAGAGGACGATGTTTCAGATGACAATGATGATGGATTTGATCCTCCTTCATTGCCTGAATTCCCAGGAGATTCTGATAGCCAAGGTAAGCAGTGTTTTTACTAAGGTTTGGGAACCCCAGTAACAGAAACAGGGAAATGTGGTACAACTGATGTGGCATGATTTCAGCATCCTGTAGCATAAAATTGCATATAAATAATTTTACTTTTAAATTATTCCATTGTGTTTAGTCTTTGTTGAACATTATTGGGGTTGTTGTGGTTGAGTGGTTAGCTCATATGCCTCCTACATGTACCACTGTAGTCTGGGTTCAAACCTGCCCGGGTGGCTTGTACACCTCTTACCACTGCAGTCTGGGTTCAAACCTGCATGATTCACATTGGATTTGATTAAAATTATACAGGTCTGTTTGTAAGAAAGGCAATGCTTGCATCTTCCCTAGGTACTCTAGTTCCCTCTTGCTGTAATACTATTGAAATTTAACATGTTGATATGCGCATGTAGCTATGATATGGATATGTCAAAAGCTTGATAACTGGGAGAATTTTGCATTTATGCAACACAGTGCACAGTGCAATGAAACTTGTTAATCCTCTTCATGTTTATTTAAATTTTATACATGTATATTTTATTAGAATCTGAAGACCAAATAAGTGCAGAGAAGAGAATTCGTGGGATATCCAATGCACTGTCTGGTGGTTTTAAAAAGTCAATTGATCAACAGTCAGAACGAAAAAGTGATGAGGATAATAACAGTAAAATGATGGAAATGGACAAATCTGAGGAAGTGGATAAAACAACAGATAAACCAGAAACACCTGTCAGTTTGCCATCCAGTATTCAGCAGGAAAAGGAAGGTTTATTAGAAACAGATGCATTCAATTCAACAACTGCTGCTCAATCACCAGCTGATGTGACCAGAAGAAGGAAAAGAAAAGCTGAACATCCACAGAAAATAAAACTTAAACTGACACCACGAATGAAGTTACCACCAAAGAAAAGAAAAATTCAAGTCACTATACCCGTGGCCAGGAAGCCTACCACCAGAGGGAGAAAGCCTGGTGTTAAAAACAAACCAAAGAAACCAGAAGAGAAGCCACCAAGAAAGCCAAGAGTCAAGAAAGTTCAAAAGGTAACTGAAAAGAATGCAGATGGAACTGTGGTAAGCAAGCCAAAGGAGAAGCGACCACATACTAGAACAAAAAATATGCAGTGTAAGCATTGTGAGAAGCAGTTCCGTGACAAATGGCATCTAGACAGACATGAGAGGTCACACACTGGTGAGAAACCATTCGTCTGTAATACTTGTGGAAAGGCCTTCAGTTCTTCCACTCACTTCAAAGAACATCAGATGCGACATGCTGGTAAGAGAGATTGGGTGTGTGAGTTGTGCAGCCGTGATTTCTACTTCAAGGCAGATTTAGCAGAGCATGTTAAGAAGGTACATGCAAGTGGTAAAGGCCATACTTGTAAATATTGTAAGAAGGCATTCTCCCAGGATTCACAGCTAAAGATGCACGAAGAAGACCATATCAGTGATGAAGAGAAACCACTTGTTTGTATGCAATGTAGTAAGAAATTTGCATATCCTGTCAGTTATGCCCGACATCATAGGTCTGCCCATGGAGCAACAACTTACCTGTGTCCATTTTGTGACAGAGGACATCCCACTTATGGAAATTTAAAGAACCATTTGACGACTCATTCAGGGCAAAGGCCCTTCCAGTGCGATCAATGTGGGAAGACATACGCTTCAGAAGGAGGATTGAAATGGCATCTAGTCATACACGGAGAAGGAAAGTCATTTGCGTGTGAGCACTGTGGCATGAAATTCTTCCGTAAAATTGATCTCAGCAAGCATCTGACAGTCCACACAGATGAAAAACGCTATGTCTGTGAAATGTGTGGCTCACAATTCAAAAGAATTCATAGTCTAAACAAACATCAACAGAGACACATGGGTGTTGTTCTCAGACCCTACAAATGTGGGGACTGTGGTAAGGCATTTGATACAGCAGCCCACCTCAAACGTCATGTCAGTATCCACACCGGAGACAAACCGCATGAGTGTCAGGAATGCAAGAAACGTTTCAACAGGAAAGACAACTTGAGAACACACATGAAAGTTCATGGTTATGGTAGCCCTGTCAAGGCTGATGCTCGTCCCAAAATCCCCAGGCAAAAAGTGAAAATATCTAGACCAACATCAGAGTCAGAATCTGGAGATGAGTCATACAGTGAAAGTGATTCCGAGTCATTGGCTATAGCTACTCCACCTGTTGCACAACAACGGGAATTCCATTCATATGCAGCTCCTAACGAAGCTCAAATGTATATTCCACAACCACCACAAGCTCAGCCAGTGGCATCTACCCTGCCTGCAGATAACAATGTGATTGCAGAGGCTGTGCAAAGTCTTAGGACAATCCAGTGGTCACATATATCGTAGAGTAAAGCAGAAAAAATATACCTCCAGTAGTTTAAAGGATGCAGACCAAAACATAATGGCTTACGGTTAGCATTTCAGTTTTCTGATTTAATTGTACTGACTGAAACATACATACATACATACATACATACATACATACATACATACATACATACATACATAGACACATACATACATACATACATACATACATACATACATACATACATACATACATACATACATAGACACACACACACACACATACATATATACATACATACATACATGAACAATTATTGAATGACTGGCCAAATTTTGTTGTGAGTCAAAATGATAACTGGCATTTATAATAAGAGATACAGAAACAATTTTGGTGCGTCACTAGAAATTGTGTGTGTCAGGTGCTGTGTGTGTCAGGTGCATGTCAAATTGGATTAGAAGACACACTGCTAGCAATGTCTAGGACATAACAGGGGCTAATATACACGTTGGTGTAGTGAATGGCCTTAACTACTAGTAATTTACACAGGAGGATTTCAATCTGATGAAGAGCTTTTAATATTGGTCCACAAACTTCATCCATCAGATTGTAAACTGCTTGTAAGAGTCTTAATGCTTTACAATGGTCAATGAATACATATATACACTGTATAATTGTCTAGAGCAAAACTTGTGTAATTAGTTGTTGTTATACTGTAAGGAGGAATGGTCCTGCTGTCATGCCCCTTTAGTCAACAAACCTACATTTTCAGTAGAAGATGCATCACTTTATTTACTTTGACTATATTTTTGTTGCCCTATGATAAGTTTGTGTTTGGAAATAGTACACTATCTGACATAGCAAGCTGGGTAGTCTTATTTTTGGGAAGGAAAACAAATCATTGAAATGGTATAAAACAAGAACTTTGTAAGCTAATTACACCAAATAGCACACACAGTTGTATAAACATTGTCAGACAGACAGACAGACAGACAGACACACACACACACACACACACACAGATAAATACAGATGCACACTAACACAACATTCACAAACATGCAAATATCCATATGCATACATTCATAGTTGCATTTACACTTGTGCTTCGTGCACACATACATATAACATCCGCACTTGCACATACACATGTATGCACACTTACAGTGTGCTCTCTAATGATAGCCAAATCTGTTGTGAGTCAAAGTGAGAAAAACTGGCATTTCTTGTGAGTCACCACATAGTATTAGTAAGAGATAGGGGAACACTATTTTTGTGCACCACACGAAGTTGTGTGTGTCAGTAGCACGTCAAATTGGCTAAGAGGGCATACTGACACTTACATAATATGTAAATGTGGTAAAAAGCAGCATTAGATCTATCACAGAGAAATTCAACATTCCTGAAAATGTGAAGAAAAAGTTAGCTTAGTATGGAAAATTAATTAAAAGTTGGTACATTATAACAAAGTTAGAACCTAAAGTACAACCTTTCAATTTAAGATTATTTTCAAAATAATTGTTGTTGGATTTTTAAAATTTACTTTTTGGTAGTATCTGAAGTACATAGCATGTAGTGACACTTTCCGTTGACAAAAACTATATTTTGATGAACAAATTTATCATGCTGTACATAATATCGCATCACATGATTATAGGTCCTAGAGAAAAAGCAAATTGCCATAATTTATTTTATTTTAACTAGACCCATTTCATTGCACTATTTCCTTGTGTCTGTTTGTAATTTAGAAAATTAAAGCCCCTTATGAGACTTGCATACTGTAGATAAACAAGACCAAAAAATAATTCTAATATCCAAACATGCATTCACTTTGCTAAGGTTTAGGTATGCTTGGGAAAAAAATGAAATGAAAAAAAAAGAATTGGCTTTTATTAGCTGTGGTTTGTTTTGTCTAACGGTGTTAAGCAACATCATATGAAATGTGAGAATCATACATGGGGTGATGTCACTTGAATTGGTTTCATTTGATTTATGTTATATTTTCTTTCCTTCCAAATTTTTGTAGTCTGCCCATATCCAATATGAATTATTACGTCAACAAAAGACAGAGATTTGTTATTTCAATCACTTTTGTGACAAGGTTATCAATTTTGTTATTACTCAGACACTCCTGCAAGGTGTGATTAGGTTCAAGGTTCAGACAATTTTTAGAGTTTATGGAACGTAGTGATTAGACAACAGCTTAAAATCCTCTTTCTCACAACTAGGAGTTACATGTACTTGTGTACAAACATATACCCATGAGAGAAAGGATTTTAACCAATTTTATTGTATGTGTTTTTACAATGTACATAAGGTGTATTTTCTGGGGGTTTTCAGCTCTGTATGTAACCAAAGTTTGAAGTAGCTCTCTGGGTTCTTCAATGGGGGTTATATCCATAACACCATATTATTTTCAGAAAGATGGTAATTATTTTGTAAGCATTATTTGAGTATGTGTAGTGATTTTCAACTTTTCATGTAGTGTACGAAGTTTTCAGTTAATGTCGATATGTTTGTGATTATGTTAATCATCTGAAATGTTTTCTAATTCACAAACGTCAGACATGTATTTGATGCCATTTTCATACTAGCAAAATGTGAGAACGGTGACTTTAACTAGAGGTCAAGTTTGTAGAGCTCAAATCGAGTTGCACGAACGAAGTATTTGTAACTGACTTGTCAAAGTAGGGACACAGTTAACTATTGTATTTATAACAACAGGGTGTTCCCCATACTAGTCTTTACAAAAATTAGCAAATATAACTTCATTGAACAATTCCAATAATTTCATTTGTTTGTGTAACTGGTGCACATTATCTTAACTTTCAATTCATTTCAATTGACCTTATGGATGTTAATGATCACGCATGTTAATGACCTACCAGTACTCCCATTAGGACTAGGGAGAACTCTGTACCAACTCATTCAATAGTCATAATTATGTGGACTTATTTTCTATGTATGCACAAAATGCGTTTGAAAAAGTTGTATTATCCAAGTTCTTAAGATGCTTGCTATCAGCTTTTCTTAACCTGTTGAGCATATAGTCTTGCACGTATGTAGTTACCCAGATAAATACTTGAAAAATGTACATGTTTGTTTTTTTTAGAATTGTTAAAGATTTCTTGTAGTGATACATTCCTTTGATTCTGTACATACATGTACTTCCTGTTCATATGTACCCGTGATTTACGCACATATAATTGGTATTACACTGAGGTGCAAAACTGAAAACATTGTATACGTGTTTGCAAATGAACACGCAAGTGATCCATGTACGTGAAATCATAAGAATGCACAGTTGTAATTTTTTTTTACAAAATGTTCAGTGTCCATATGTGATAATAATAGAAGCCCAGGATGCACACATGGGTGCCATTGTGTGTAGTCAGGTATTTTACTAATGGTAGTGGTATTTTCTGCTCCATTTTTACATGCTTTGGTCATGAAATTACAACTACAGAGAAAACACCACAAGCAATAATACTCCAAGTAAGCTACACTAGATCTCATGCATTATGTGGTTCCGTCATATTACACAATAATCTTCTGGCTATTCATTGGTATATGGTTATATGAGTATAAAACCAGGAATGTTGGCAATAGACCGCATCATAGTGTTACATATCTTGAATCGAGGGTTTTCAATTCCAGAATTGTGCAGTTACAGCATTCGAAGACATGTACAACTTATTTGTGTATTTAGCACGCCGAAGACCTCAAATTGGTATCATTGTATAACCTTCACCATTTTGATCAGTGGCATCACAGCATCGATATTGAGAAATGGATGCCGTTACTTTTAAATGTACGCCCCACAAATCTGCCATTGAT
The DNA here is from genome assembly GCF_964340395.1 of Glandiceps talaboti. NCBI lineage: Eukaryota > Metazoa > Hemichordata > Enteropneusta > Spengelidae > Glandiceps > Glandiceps talaboti. Next base: position 8,564,890 of record NC_135561.1, read on the forward strand.
GTATTAGGAGTAGGCGTAACTTAGTAGTTACCATGGCACCCTTAGAAAAGTAGTTGTGTAAATAAATTGAATAATGATGCATCTGATTGGTCAGTTTCAGATATTTACATACTATACAATCGCACATCTGTTGTAATAGGTTTAAAGTGTGTTGGGGGCGGGGAAAGAATGTATCGTGTATGAAGATTGTCTTTGCAAACTGAAAACTGAAACTGACAAATGAGTGCAGGGTGTTGTTTTTGCTCACTTTCTATGAATACAGAATCAGTGTAAACATATTGATACAAATTATACACAATGTATCAAATTTTGTAGTGCATCATGAATATGTAAGCACATATATACAGTGTTAACTTCAAAAGTAGTGTTTGTGTTAGACATTCTTATTCAAAGCTCGCAGTGGTATTTTCTTTTCTAGTATGTATTTAGTTAGAAATTTATTGTGATAAAAAATGTGGCATTAAAATATATAATAGTAGTGAGAGCCTTGTCTTGTCAGTGTAATTACGTCATGAATATTCATGAGTGACGGTTTGTTACATTTTGGCAGCAATGGGAGTGTGTGTGTGTGTGTATGTGTGTATGTATGTATGTATGTATGTAGGTAGGTAGGTAGGTAGGTAGGTAGGTAGGTATGTGTATGTATGTGTGTGTTTGTATGTATCAAGCTATCCATCCATCCATCCATCCATCCAGAGGACCTATACAAGTACGTTTCATCTCGACGTTCATGACAAGCCATACATCTATCAGACATATGGGAATTAAATTTCATTCAAAGTAGACCGAGGTGATATATCTTGTGATAGAAACCAACGAATTGTACAGCTATGCAGGTGCAGGAGCTATAACAAAATATACCTAACAAGTTGATCGCGTTCAAACAAGACCAGATGTAAATCAAACTAAATAAATGCTTTCCATAAAGGCAAAATGCAGACTTTTCGACTGTCACTGCTTCAAACATTATCAGAATTCGACTACCATATGCAAAGAGCATTTAGTTAACATCTGGTTCCTCTACTTGGGGTATCTTGATTTAACAATTTTAATGCAAGCTGATTCAATTCTTTGTATCTCAGACCACTAAACAAGGTGGTCTGAGTTAGTATGCAAATTAGGTAATAATTTATGTTGATCAAGAGACGGCTCGATTTCATGATATATACAGGAACCGAAACAGAACTGAAAGAGTTCTCAGCGAAATGCAACAAAATCTACGAAACATACAAATTGGCACACAACAACTACTACTACTACTCTACAAGGAAATTAACATATCTGGTCTAGATTTCAAGGTATTTGAATTCATGAATTATTAATGAATATTCATGATAATCATGAATATTCATGAATTCAAACACGATATATGTGAGAACATTCTCAAAACAGTCTAACACCATGCACCAGTCATTCTTGGCTTCAATGCTGTCATCAAGGATGAAACAAATATGTTCACACAGGCAGAAACGAATATAAGCAGACAGAAATTGGCCAATTCTCAATCTGAAACGAATGTAACAACATATCAAAGTATTACTCTAAAACGGAAAATACAAAATAATTTAACGAAAAAATATTCACTTCAATAAATCCTTGCCTTAGAAGAGGCTTGCAGTGTACACGTGGCGAGGCATTCTGGGAAACAAACAAACAAACTTAGGCATTCCTGTAATCCATGAAACCCTGGAGGTATGTAAGGGATTTAGAGCTCCTTGTGTGTGTGGTCACAAATTGGCCAATTGGGTTAAATTTGATGACGTGTTCACGAAATTAGCAAGTAATTGTGAGCAACAGGCCAGTGATTGGCCAATTCATTTCACCCACCTGGCACTCTTGTGCAACTAGTGTTCCCATTAATTTTCTCATTCTTGGCTTTTAATAGTTTGGTATACGAGCGGACATGGACAGTCATGTCGTGGGCACTGTACGTTGATGGGCCGGCAGTTACAGATAGTAATCTAGTATGGCTTCGCCACGTTTTCGGTAACAGACTGGTGAGTAAAATTTAATCTTGGTGTCCTCTAAATTTTTACATCTTCTGAAATTTCTGTTTTTCGTCCAAAAGACTTGAAACCGCCTCTGCGTGCCTCAAAATCTTGTTTGATTTCACCGATCACTATCGTCCCTTTAATTGTAAGCCTGTTTGTCAGCCATTGCCCTTTTCTTCGTCTTTTCATCACAACCAAAATCAGTATCGTACTCGCATTTAGTCTGCTAATATATAGTCTCGCCATATTTATCAGCTTCTCAAATTGTCAAAACCTGTGAAAATGATCAAGAAATGAGGGACATCGTTTACCATTATTCTGTCACTGTTGTTTGAGTACAACCATATCTTATGATTGGCAAGTCGATTTATATTTGACACTAACTATGATGTCAAAGCTATATTTTCGGCCTGCAACATAGAGAACTCGAAATTGATCATCAATATTCTTTGTGGTTCTGATGTAAGCAAGGTGTAGGCATTGAAATCGTTGTAGTTATAATGATTGCATTCTCGCAAACCAGAGTTATTATGTCTACTACTACATTACGAAATAAAAGGCTCGTTAAGAACGTTGCCGTAAAACAGGCCGTGGTTTGCGACGATGTAATGATTGTTGCTTTTTTTGTTCCTGGGTTTACACTAAAGTTACTGAGGAGGAATAAAAAGCACTAGTAAAAGGTCAAAACAAAAAGCTAATGCTACAATTATTATTGCATCTATGTCTAAGCCTTAACACGTCACATTCTGTGTTTTATGCAATTTTTTTATCAGATGTTCAATAAAATTCATATTTTTGGGTAGAATATTGTCTTAATATTGCATCACACAGTGCAATATCTAGATATTGCATCACACCAGTGCAATATGTGGATATTTCATCTAATCAGTGCACGTGCTAGACTGCACCGTGCCGGTGCAAATAATGTACTCGTGAAACAGAGGGTGTACGTACCCCTCTAGCACATACACGTTATTAAAGTGCTTTATACTTTTCATTCAGGGATATGATGACAACTCAACAGGAATTGTCAATTTCGCAAAGTGAACACAGGCGAGCGCTGTATTTAAGGACAAAATGGCGACATACATGAAATTGTGAAATCGGAAGATAAAACCGATTTTTAAGCTATACCAACGACAATTCAGTTATTTAATTTCAATTCTTTATTAACTTTGATCAATTTATGCTCATCAGTACAGGATGATAAAGAAAAAAATTATACATTACAAAAGGAAAATAGTGATGGATGAAAAAAAACCCACAACAAACAACCAATAATGTACTGGAAAATGAACAGTTATGTGTTATATGTATGATAATGAGAAGGTAAAATTCCTGCACGTTTTAAATATTTGCATAGATTACAGAGCTGCTTACCATTGTTCGTGGAAAATAACTGCATGAGTTTGAAGATAAATGTGTTTTTTTTCCAATAGTATACCACGTAGTTCTCTGTACAATTTGTATAAAATGAAACTCGTCCTCAATATCATTATCACAGTATGTACAGTTCCTCATATGTTTAATATTCATGAGCACAGAAATGCTATGCACATCAGTGTAAAACAGCTCTCCTGAATATTCAATGTTAAACCATTCAATAATGTATTTCTGCTATTTCCCATGATGCAATAACTCATTACCAAAGATACCCTATATATGCACAAGATGAACTTGATGTTTCCATCTGAAATGCTAATAATTGTAGGTTATATAATTATATCATATCATGAAATGACTCTCCATCACCCATAAATTATGAAAATGTCTCTGTTTCCTGAAGTGGCGTTCCCAAACCAATATTACTGCGGAAAATGTGCTATCGACAAACGAGGACAACAACAATCGATGCGTCAGATTACTAAGAAGACAATCTAAATCTATTTTAACAGTTCTTGCATTTGGCAGATTATACAAGTGGGTAATCATGACGTCTTGCCTCAAAAGTTGGCTATGTGGATATTAATCACCTTGCAGTCAAGTTGGTGAGCAATGAATGCGGTTGAACATGTCGCCACATGAAAAAAAATGCTATCAGAAACGCCACCCTACTTTGAGTGTTATCGATCGTTGATAGCTTCAAATTATTGCAATAATAGATTTAGTTTGTGTCTGTATTAAGTTCCCGATAGTCGATCTGCCAAAGATTGTCGCACCATGGTAACCAGTGATTGACAGCACCGCACGTATAGAGACCCATTACAATGACGAACTTATGCGGTAGGAAATCTCTTCTTTTGAAGTAGCCAACAAAACAGATTCTTCTTATTTTTCAGCTGAAACCGACAGATTTATAAGAAGATTGGTTAATAAACCTGGAATTAATTAAGACATTGACTCTGCAATGACAAAAGGAGATGCAACTGTACTTATGAATGATAACCCTTTCGCTGATCTTAGGATGGGTGGGCATTAAACATGCATTTTTAGACGTGGTGTTTAGAAAACTTGACAATCCACTGTTGAGACACGTCACCGTGACAACGGTTTGGTTGTCCTTTTGTAAACTAACAAACTCCTTTATGTCTACATTGTTTACGAAACAAACAGCACTTATAACAATGGAAGTGGTTAAGAAGCAAAGTGATACTTGTAAGTTCTGTTCTCATCGACAATACGTTTTCATAACGATAATATCAGGAATCCAATAAAATTAGTCAGAAAAACAAAAGATTATACAGTTTGGCCACCAGGAGTGCTATTCAGCGGCAGCTTTTCCGGATGATGGGCGAAGTCACGAATAAGTGAAGGCCATGGTCACCTAGTAGTATGCTAACTTCTTATTTTTTAAAAAATCTTTCTAGTGTTTCACGTCAAAGATTGGTTGCATTCTCAATCTATAAAGCATTTTGCTAACTTTATTTCAGGTAATATAATTTGTAGGAATGTACAACATTGTCATTGTCATAGTTTGTTGAATGCATCACGGGGTTATTTTAGCCCTCATGGGGCGCCCTCTCGTAACCTCTTTCGGAAATGACCGTGGCTGCAACATGTGTACCTGGAATATGGCGTATTGAAGTTACAAGTGTGATTTCGACCCCTTATACTTCCTTGAAGTACAGTATATATGATATCCGATACTTCTATACATAAGATGTAAACGAACCCAATTAACGCACAAAGTTGACAGAAGTGTAGTATAGATAAAAGGATGACATTTTCGTATGTCTTCAATTCTAGTCATTCCCTATAATTGTGCGAATCACACTTTCAGCACGATTCACAGTGTCATTTCGTAAAACTTTAGCACAGAGTTTAACATGAAAACTGTTATTTACAACGTCACAACAAATGTAACAGTTATACATTACATTAGGAATAGTACTTTTTACTTTGAATAGTACCGTATATATAATACAGATTGTCAGCCGGACGGACGGACGGACAGCCATACATACATACATACATACATACATACATACATACATACATACATACATACATACATACATACATACAGTCAGACAGACAGACAGACAGACAGACAGGCAGGCAGGCAGGCAGACAGACAGACAGACAGACAGACAGACAGACAGACAGACAGGCAGGCAGGCAGACAGACAGACAGGCAGACAGGCAGATAAACAGGCAGGCAGGCAGGCAGGCAGACAGACAGACAGACAGACAGACAGACAGACAGACAGACAGACAGACAGACAGACAGACAGGCAGACAGACAGACAGACAGTCAGCCAGTCAAGAAAAAGGACAGGCAGTTGAACAGACAGGCACACACAGGTGAAGGCTAACATAAACCAAGATAAATGTTTACCCACTTTCTTATACGACTGTAAGGTTTTTGAAAAGATAATCTCAAATCCAAATGAACCATTCTCTCCTTCGACAGGGATAGATAAACTCTTGAACATAACATCGTAGTTATGATTTGGACGATAAAACGATGGATTATCATCCCATTGTTTGTCACCTACAAATAGATATCAAGAAATAATGATGAGATAAACAATATCTTTGTGAGCTTGACAGGCAAGAAAGCAAATTCAAAACATTTATTTCTGAAACATCGACGTTCCTACAAAACTTTTCATCGGTAGAACCCCATGACCCTTGTCAGGTAAATAGATTAAAAACATATGTAGAGACTATTGCATGTCTGTATGTCGTCTCGACACTGTGGTTCTGCTGATATGGGTGTCATACCGGCGTAGTTCTCGGCCCTCGTTCGTTCAGCCATATAATCGCTGCTCTCAGACAGCCTGGGATATGAAGGCATGGCCATCTATCACCAAATATGTTTAGGCAAAAAAGTGCCAGGGGAAAAACGGCGAGGCTGATTTCGTTTCAAAAAGCTTTTTACTTGTGATGTCCAGTCTGTCTCGAAGAATCATTTTCACTACGTACATCTACTTTGCGCAACTTCTCTAACAAATATTGAGAAATGGGATTATTCAAATTAGTTATGATCCGACCGCTGTACACTGGGGTAGGGAATTATGGGTATGCAAAAAACGGAGGTACTCAATTAATTTTGCTTTAATACGTCACCAGCGCCCTTATCAGTCTGTGTTCTGTTACAACGTACGCCGTATAAATATGAGGACACCACTCCCCTTTACATATAAAGTAGAAACGATATAGGTATAACTGTACGAGCAATAAAGCTCTTCCAATAATTACACATACCCAGAATCCCTACCTCAGTATACGTGAAGCGGGTCTCTTCATGGTTGATTTGAATATTTTTATTTCTCTTTCTTCTAGAGAAATCGCGCGTTGCAGAGCTGGAGAAAGTGACTTTTTGAGACTGCTGGGTATCGACTATTAGCTTGGACATAATCAGCCTCGCTGCGACCCCCCTTACAGACGTGCAACACACCCCTCCCTCGATGGTATGTAGTAGTAGGCTACAATTGTGTGGCCAGAGTACAGCCAGGAACGATTGTCAGTGTTAGGGCTAGCTTGTTTTGGTAGTATTTCAATTAGAATACTTCATTCTCAATCTACTAGTAGTCTATATGCTTACCTCCGCTTTCAAAACAAGCCTCCTTCGCAAATAGGTATCCATCCTCTTTCAACCACAAGAGGGAAGTCTTGACAAAATTGCGAACTTCGTTGTCAGTCAGATACATTAACAACCAATTGGTAAATACTATATCAAAGCTGAAATGAACGTGAACATTTAACGAATATTAATAAGGTGACGTCATAATTATATAAACTGAGGAAACGAGACGTCTTTGATGAAGCGTTGGCTATTAGAGGTTTATCTACCATGGAATCTATGGTAGAAAATACCGTGTTTTGTTAGGGTCTTCTGTTGTTGTTTGTTTGTCTGGTTGTCTGGTAAAGGTCGGCATACGATGACGGAGTCTGGTATACATACTCGTATATACACAAATAAGCGAGTTATTTGCATGGATATGATATTTTCATTAGACTCAGGTCACGTATATTTTGCGTGACTTTATGTTCCTTTGGTGCTCTGTCTTCTTATGTAATACATTTAAAATTATTTTAATTTTGTTTGTTTGTTTGTTTGTTTGTTTGTTTGTTTGTTTGTTGTTGTTGTTGTTGTTGTAGTTGCTGCTGCTGTAACATTGTTGCCATGGCGTTTTGAATACCCCTATGAGGACCACATTGGAAATAAGTGTTTTTAAAAATACTTTTATGTGTTATCCTCGGTGATTTTTATCCTTGTATTTTAATATGTACTTGTATAAATTTTTACCCAAATAAATTCAATTCAATTCAATTCAATCTCCGAAACAGAATACTACATAGAACGAACAAATGAATCATGCAACGGAACTTATTAAATCTGATATATCGCTGCTGGAGACATAATTCCTCAGCTCCAGGTCCGAGACTGCAGACATTCAATGGGTACATATACAGTATAATAATTACAAATGTGGCCTAGCGAGATCATTCTGTCGCCCAAACGATGAAAAAACACCTTAACGGAGAGTGATAGCGGCCATATGGATGACAAATCGGTATTTATTTTGGTGTTTATTAATAAGACAATTTCACTGTGTTTTTCTCTCAGACCAGTATAGACAATTCTCTACAGTGAGAGAAGTCTGAGGTATTTCTATGTAGACAATATGTGCAACAATACCAGACCGAGTCAATGTTTGTTATTATTAAATGTATTGCCATTCTCGCAAGCCATAGCTGTCATTACTTCCGCGACCTCTTGACGGTGCGTTTTGGATGGTGCCGTAAAAGAGGGTGTGGTTTACGACGATGTATATTGCAAACCAGATATAAACTGAATGCCTTCCGTCAGGGCAAACCCTTTATAGAGAGTAACAAAGACATTTTATATCCGCTTATTGATTTGCGATGAAATAAGCTTGTGTTTATTCGTTGACTGGTATTAATTCTGGCCGAGTTCACTGTCCTAAGCTTGCTGAACTATCGTCTGGTGTATGCATGACAGCACAGCGAGCGGTAAAAATAGTCCAGGGTACCAGACTACGGTATCCGCAGTACTCAGTAGTAATTCAAAAATGTTATGATGTTCGAGCTTTGCTTCGTTCAGGCGAAGTCTTCTCACGCGGCATGTAGGCCCTTTATTAGTAAACTTATACGCACAAAATCAGTTACTTTTGTACGTCATAGTGTGTCTGGATAGATGTCACGAAGTAGTTTGTACTAGGGCTATAAAACTTAACGGCAGGTTCCCGACTTACAAAAAAAAGCAAGCAGGTGTACTCAATGGGCAGATTTGTGGTTTTCATTAATCATATGTTGTTTCAGACGAAAATGATGTTTTTAATGGAATCGCCCCTCAAACAAAATTGCGGGGAGGGTGTTTAGCTGTTCTTATCGGGATTTCCCTGCTTGTTTGCTTCCCTCCGATCCCGCTACCAAGTGGGAAAAATTTCGCGCCAACTGAAAATTTGTATAAGAACAGCGTTTTGCAAGAACAGCTTCGTTGGCTGCACTAGACTGTACCGCATGGGGATTGGTAGCAGTTGGTATTTTCATCTATTATAACTGACTGAGAAAACTAAAAATTGCACCGGCGAAAAATCTATAGTGGAATATATTATGTTTTATTGCGTTTCTAGGCCATCGGTCCATATGCAAAGTTTACAAATAGTGAGAGAATACACTTCTGTCGTACAGATAGCAAAAGTGAGAGAAAAAAGATATTACATAGTATTTGCCTTGGAAGGTCTCATCTCCATACTTAGCTTTAAATACAGTGAGGTATCTGAATTAGTAGTACTAATTTTAAACTAATGGGTTGGTTGTGAACATTGATTGGTAAGAGTTGATTTCTAAGGTGATCATATACTGGACAAATTCAAAGAATGTGGTACTCATCTTCGACATCCCCTAAGTTACAAATAGTACAAGAGTAGCAACGAGACAAAATGAATAAACCTTATCAAAGTTCTGAATTTTAGTAGTTTTCGGTGATACCGAAACGATAGATTTACAACATCGTCCTCCCTTCTATAAGAGTTGGCCTCAAATCCATCACATAACATTATCTACCTGTTCTCTTTAAGCTGTAGCTGTGTCACGTCTGCCTGGAGAAAGTCAATATTCTTGTGATGTCCATTCGTCTCTTTGTTCTTTTCAACGAACGACTCCATAAAATCGACCGCGGTAACGTGTTCAGCTTTTTCTGCTAAAATTCCAGTAAAACGTCTGAAAAACAAAACACCACTATCCCCTTTAATTTGTGTCCAGTCCCTTAGTTTGCCTGATTGAGTCATCCCCGCGAAGTAATTTCCCTCTAGCTCTCTCGCTGCGGGGAAAACATTTCACTGGTATGCCATAATTCTATTATTTCTATCACACCAGTATGTGTAGCCATCGTACAATATTTGATAATCTCGTTCAAACTACCATCTTGTTTGTTCGAACTTGCTTGAAAATTAGACAATACTATCGGAACCTAACTCTAGCCATGATGGCGCCACATGATACTGGTCTATAGAAATGGTATTGAGTAACGTGTCCTAAGGTAGGAGACATGTCATAAGGTTGCTAGAAACCTAATTCATACCTAAGTTACAGTATCGGGTTGAACAGTTCTGCAGCAGGCCAGCATTCCATGAATCTTCAGGCATCACGACTTCAAGTCTGTGACTAGGGCGTCATCAACCAATCAACCAACAAAACACGAACATCGTCTAAATCTCACTTTATATACCCTAGCTAACCTATCCCTAAGAAGATCGAGATTGAATTTGAATTTCTAACTTTATGAACGTTAAGACATGTCTCCTACGTTAGGACACGTTACTCAATACCATTTGTATAGACCAGTATCATGTGTCATGCCTAGAGTTACGTTTCGATTGTACTGTCTAATTTTCAAGCAAGTTCGACCAAACAAGTTTCCAACTTAAGATGGTAGTTGGAACGAGATTATTAAATATTGTACGATGGCTGCATACTGGTGTAATAGAAATGATAGAATTATGATATCGCTCTGTCTCCTATAAGACTTGTCCCCAAGTCTTCTAAAGTAATATCAAGGTGCTTCCAATATAAGTTGAAATGTGTATACAATTGTAATCAGGAGCAGAACACATTTCATAAGGTTCTCAAAATCATGACTAATTGTCATCATTGAATGTATAAATCAAAAATCAAAACTGTAATGCCCGTATAAAATGTGTACCACGCACAATCTTGTTTAAGGTCATGTCGTAACATAACATAACATTGACATTAGCGATTAAACTCGAAACCAGATCGCTCACAAAATGTCGACCACATAAGTGTACGACGAAAGTATGCAGACATCTAAATCGCCAGCAACAATAATTTTGGGCTGAAATATGTAATAGTCACGTATATGATATAGTATTTCATATCTCCTCTGCACGCATGTGACATCGGATTATGGATGTTCTAATTGGTATAATATTCGAAATTACAAATTAACTACCATGGCAACGGTATGTTATTCTTCTCCACTATTAAACACAGTGCCATAGCATTCTTTTGATATGTGTCAGTGAAAGTTAATCTATTTCAGTTAAACAGAAAGTCCAACAAAAGTTTGAACGGAATTTAAGTTGTATCCTACCCAATACCAGCTCCTAGTTCCAACAATTTCGTTCCCTCATATTCTGGAAGCATAGACAATATCTCCGGTCTTTCTATTTCATCCAAGGCGTCTGATGTCGAATCAAGGATTACTGCTTCTAATGTTGTTTCCGTTGCATGCATCTTCCAAAAGTCCGTCATTTCCTTGCGAGTTTCATTCTCAGCTGTTTTGAAGAAATGTAATGTACAGTAAATATCCTGATATATAGCTAGTATCACGTAGCAGAAATGAAAGACCTGTTTATTCATCGCGGTATATTTTCACTTGGGGAAAGGCAGAGATAAAACGCTATGAGTTTGTTTTATTTTCAGAGAACTAGATAGCCTAGGGACAAGTTTAAGGTCAAGTCCGATAACAAGTTGTATCAGTTGAGAGTACGCAAGAGATTATTAATTGGAGATACTTCTCTAGACTCCGTCGCGTGTTATTGCGATCGATGCATCGCAGTTACACATCAACGAATGATAAGTGCTATGTATTTTCCATAGGTGTACGTTAGTTCTCGAATATCTATTATGACTTGAAAAAAAGTGAACGCAATATAAGTGAGACGAAACGTTGTAACCTCTGTTTAACTGACAAACTTTGTATAATCAATGCTGAAAAGAGTATGTTACTGAACAAAATATCCGTACTTGTCTCGAAATGTCACTATGAAGGCAAATACTCGCTCGCCAACTACAGAAGTAACCCCAGGTAAGGAATAGTTTAGTCCGACCACCTTGTTACGCATATCACGTGAAATGAAATTGGAACTTCATAGAACTATACTGTATGTTAGTCGCGTATTTGATCGCAACAAGCGTGAAACTCTGCGTAACAACTCATAACATCCTTATTCTTTTGAACTAAGCCTATAATGCTCTGCCACTAATTTTTGTATCGAGCACTGTTCTCTCCAGCGAGACACTCATTGCCTTACCATTGGTATTTGAACAATTTTCAGTGAATATACTGTTGGTTGTCGACACACCCTTTTCTGCATTCAGTTATTTGAATGACATCCACTGCACTGCAAAACAAGTGGAATGACAGCCGCCACTCTAAATGATTCCAAAGTGTCATTCAACTAACTGAATGTAGAAAGGGGTGTCATTCCACTGTTTACATACTGGAAATATTGTCATTCCAGTTCCGAAGCCTTGAAAATGCTGTCATTCCAGTTAATTTATATTATTATTATTATTATTATTATTTTATTTTTTTTTATTAATATTACTTTATTATCCCTCACGGGGAAATTTGTCTTGCAACAACACAGAAAAGCATACATATAATCTTTCACGTTAAAGTAGTACAAAGAACAACAAAAGTACGAAGACAATAAAAACTGTGTAAAAGACTACATAAAAAACACTCACATTCCTTTACTTCTTACATTCTCTGGTTAAGTATTCTGATGGCAGAAGGTACGTAACTGAGCCGAGCACGACGTGTTCTCAAGTATAAAATTCGATACCTGCGACCCGAGGGAAGCATCTCAAAATACTTAACTAAGGCATGGGAAGGGTCAATGGTAATTTTTGTGGCTTTAACAAGTGCTCGTTTTCCATATAATGATTTCATGCTTTTACATTCAGTTCCACATATTTTAGTACAGGCATTGACAACTGTCTGTAATTTGTTAACATTTAAAACAGTCAATCCTCCAAACCAGCTTAGAAACGAAAAGGTAACTACACTCTCAATGTGGCTAGAGTAGAATGCTTTCAATATAACTGGTCTAATATTCAGTGATCTTAGTTTACGCAGTAAGTACATTCGATTCGCTGTTGGCATTTCTTATATACAGCATCGGTGTTCTGTTGGAATGTAAGTTTGTCATCAATGAGTGTTCCTAGGTAGCGGTATATTGAAACACGTTAGAGAGGCGGCTGTCATTCCATTGGATTTACAATGCAGAGGGTGTCATTCAACTAACTGAATATAGAAAAGGATGTCATTCCACTGTTTAGATACTGGAAATGCTGTCATTCCAGTTTCAAATCTTTGTAAATGCTGTCATTCAACTTATTTTATAGAATGGCGGCTGTCATTCCACTTGCTTTACAGTGAAGAGGGTGTCATTCAACTAACTGAATGCAGAAAATGGTGTCATTCCACTGTTTACATACTGGAAATGCTGTCATTCCAGTTCCAAAGCATTGAGAATGCAGTCATTCCACTTAATTTATAGAGTGGCGGCTGTCATTCCACTTGTTTTACAGTGAAGAGGGTGTCATTAAACTAAATAAATGCATAAAAGGTTGTCATTCCACTGTTTACATATTGGAAATGCTGTCAAGTTCCAGTTCCAAAGCATTGGAAATGCTGTCATTCCACTTATTTTATAGAGTAGCGGCTGTCATTCCACTGGATCTACAGTGTAGAGGGTGTCATTCAACTAACTGAATGTAGAAAGGGGTGTCATTCCACTGTTTACATACTGGAAACGCTGTCATTCGTTTTCCATCATTCGGGTTGTCATTCGTTTTAGGGTCACCCTCTGATCGACAATATAATACTTCAGTTACAGCTAGCGCAACTTTAATTGATTATAGTCTTTTAAAAAGAAATGAATTCGTTATTTTTAGTAGCGTTTTAGTCAGCTTGCTTACATTTAGCTGTACCTAGTGTGGACCATATACTATAACATTGTCACTGTGCCAAGCATAATTGTCACCATGCAAGAAATGAGAGACACCATCCATAGAAAGCAAGGGCTTTGAAGCCAATCGTAAAATGTCGCTAGAAATGAGTAAATAAATAAGAAACACAATAAATAGATTACTAACCGTCACCGTTGCTAGCCATCTGGTACTGCTTTCGTTAATGGTATCACCTCTGAGACAACAAAACTTTCACGTTACCAAAGAGCCTTCAACTAAAAGTTCCCGTCTCGAACAGATTTATAAAGGTAATGTCACCAGAATGTTCCATTCGATGTTATGCAGAGGGACGATTAACATGAATATTTCTTCTGGAGGGACTGAAACTTATAAAACTAGTTTGGTAACTGAATTTACTTCTGGACTTCGCGACCGCATTGTGATGAAAAAGGAGAAATAATGTGCTGCAGTGTAAACCCGGTAACATTGGCAGCATATATCTATATTGTTGGAATAGGGGAAAGCTTGACGTAGTAATACACATGATAAATGGAATGTTCGACGGTGAACTGACAAGTCACGCTCCGTGTGCGTGAGAAAGGTTCATTATTACACATGTAATACGAACATAAGGACGAACATCATATTCATAGCGTATTATGATTTGTATCACCCCACTGTGTACGTTGATGTGCAGTCAGAAATAAAACCGGACTGGATGTTTTCATTGTTGACTATGCAAATAAGATCAATTGAGGTAAAATAGATCCTAATACAAAACCAATCCCTGTTGAAAATAAACAAATACATTCATTTATTTTTAAGAACATACCAGTCTTTCAGATTCTTACACGATTTTTGAAAAAAAAGTATTTGTTGGTTCATAAAGTATTTCACTATATAGTGATAAGAAGTAGTCTTTTTTTCGTTCTGAGCACAGGCGTTTCTATATAACCCCTGCAATGGTAGTATATGTAAAAATATTGCTTTCTAATCGAGTCAAAATCATTTAATTTATATGTATACATACAATGGGAATATTGATTAACGTTCAGTATATATTGAATTGAATTGAATTTATTTTCACCGGAAACATAAGGTAATAACATTACAGAGAGGAAAATACAAATACAGTAAAAGAAAATGCTCTGGTGAGGACCATGGAAATAGTTTACTAGAAACTAATCTAGTCCATGGTCCTTATCCTGTCAAAATATAGAAGGTAAAGATACACGGCGTACTTATGATAAATAATTAATAATAACAAATAATATAGTAATAATCAATACACACATACATATTCACAAATCTATTATAGCACATGTACAGAAAAAGATATTTACATATTTACAGTACAAATTTGAATCAAGAGAAAAGGTGTGTCTTTATACATTTTTTAAATTCATGTCGCTTGTGTATATTCTTTAGTTTGTTTGGTAGGGAGTTCCAATGTTTGGGTAATGCATATTTGAAATTCTTTTGACAAATTGTAAGATTAACTTTTGGAATGGGAATGTTACAACTGAGGGCTGATCTGGTAGGGTAGCTATGGGATAGACGGTTAGTAATGTAGTGGTTAATATGAGCATAGCGGTTATTTTGTAAGTCATAGACAAACATGCATGTTTGGAATTTACACAGTTTATGGATATCTAATATGCGGAGTTGATTGAAAAGGGGCGCAGAATGTGTTTGATAATCAGAGAAAGTGATAAGTCGAGCTAGTTTCTTTTGCAAGATTATAAGTGGTTCGAGTAATGTACGATAGGTGTTACCCCAAATTTCAAGACAGTAACTAAGATGGGGGAGGATTAAAGTGTTGTAAAGTAAACAAGGGTGGACCTTGGGACATAATGGCGAATACGAGAGATGATTCCGATTTTGGGACTTATAGTTCGGGTTACTTTTTCGATGTGAGATTTCCAGGTGAGAGCTGGGTCGATGGAAATACCTAGATACGTGGCCGATGATACACACTTAATTGGTGTGTCGCTAATACTTAGGGTTCCCTCGATGTGAGATATCCTCTGGGGAGTTTTGATAATCATATAGTTAGTTTTGTCAACGTTAATTGTTAGTTTGTTAGCATTGCACCAGTCGTTAACTTTTTTAAAATGATCATTTATAACATTAAGATTGATATTATTAGTTTTCATGAATTTGAATAGGTTAGTGTCATCTGCAAATAAACGAAAATTGAAGGCGTCAGTAGATTTGTTAATGTCGTTAATATATATGAGGAAGAGGATTGGTCCAAGTATTGATCCTTGGGGTACCCCACACTTAATTTGTTTTGGATTGGAGTTGATACCATTTATGCTAACGACCTGTTGTCTATTTTTAAGGTAATTTTGAAACCAAAGGAGCGGAACACCTCTAATGCCGTAATAATATAACTTTTGGATAAGAATATGATGGTCAATTGTATCGAATGCTTTTTTGAGGTCGATAAAAATGCCAAAGGTGACGAAGCCCTGGTCCATTTTGTCAGTAATGTCAGATATGAGGTCAGCAAGGGCAATTTTCGTATTAAACATTTTGCGGAAACCGTATTGAGTACTGAGAAGAATGTCAAATTTATCTAGAAATGATACTAATTGGTCTTTAACGATTGATTCAAATATATGCAAATGTCATGGGGAGGGTCAAGTTTTACAAAATGGGACAAAGGGGTGGGTCACTTTTTACGAATGTAGAATGGGGGGGGGGTTTCATGTTTTTTTCTCTCCAAGATTTCTCACTCTAAAATTGAAAAATAACATTATAAGCCTGTATGCCCTTGACATTTGTAACAATGTTGTGTAGAAACCTGGTGGCGCTTAACTTCAGTACGCAGTGCCTCAGCATGGAATTTGTGAGGTCAATCATAACACTTTTAACATTGCAAAGTTAGATTTATAGTATCAATGTACACATTACGACGCTAAGATCATTACCATGTCTTATGTACTATATCCGAGATCGTTTGCCAGTCCAGCTGTTATATTGAGGCAACGATCTCTCTCTTAAGCTTCATCGTAGTGTTTTTAATTATGCTGCGACCCTTAGTTTGTCTTCAGCAAGAGTCAGAGACTGTGTTGGCTGTCTGAGATTAACATAATTAGTCCCGCAGTGGAGGGGGGGGGGGCACTTCCAAAATTTTCATACGTGTATTTATTTTTGTGCTCCTATTCTATTGTAATTATAATGTGTATTTATTGGTGAAATAACTTCCATTGAGTTGGCAAGTCACTTCTTCTTCTACTACTACTACTACTACTACTACTACTACTACTACTACTACTACTACTACTACTACTACTACTACTACATCATACGGGGTGTGTGACCCAAGTTGAAACCTTCTACTTATGCGCAATCCAAAAATAGACCAATTGTTACAAACAGACCCTTAGTTAATAGTGTGGGGGCATATGGCAGATTTTTGGGTTTCGTGTGAAATTCATGTATATATATCTCATTGTGTTCCCCGTCATATGAGCAAATAAAAAATATATTTTGGCAATTTTTATTTCAATATTAAGGGTAATTTTTGCAGCAGTTTCATAAATGATGTAAGATCATGTTTTTTCTGTATATTGATGGCAAATTAGAATATGTGAACTGTACGATTGCTTTATATCTGTATACATGTACTTACGAGATATTCAAAGTGACACCAAGGAGATGAAAAAGGATATCAAACGTATCACTGGTTCCATTGATGATTTGCAAAAGAAATATAGTAAGCTGGTGGATGAAAACAAACTTCTTACGAAACGACTAGATACCATGGAAAAACTGTGCGATTCATAAAGGTCAGAGTTGCAGAAATAATTTGATATTCTATGGCATTGAAGAACAGGCGAGAGAAACATGGGACGACTGTGAGACTAAGGTTAGAGATATTATTGGTAACAAACTTAATATTGATGGCGCGAATGATGACAAGGAAATTGGTATAGAGAGAGCTTATCGTATGAATAAATCAGCAGCTTCGCAAGGGCCAAGACCTATTATTGTTAAGTTCTCAGCGTACAAATCTAGATCTAAAATCCTGAAAGCTGGAAGGGATCTGTTAAAGAACTCAGGGTTATTAGTCAAAGAGGATTTTCCTCCACTTATTCGATCGACTCGCAGGAAACTCCGTCCGTTTCTCCAGACAGCTTTAGATGGTGGTAAACGGGCATTTCTAAGTTTTGATAAGCTCGTCATTGAAGGAGAGCGTTCCTGCTTTGATGAAGCTACAAATGACTTTCGAAAACTATAGGGACGTGGCCAGGCCCGAGAACACAGTGCTGCTAATATAAGAAGTGGTGCAGAAACTGCAATCTCTGTCGTGT
Organism: Glandiceps talaboti; assembly: GCF_964340395.1. Lineage (NCBI taxonomy): Eukaryota > Metazoa > Hemichordata > Enteropneusta > Spengelidae > Glandiceps > Glandiceps talaboti. The sequence goes on from NC_135561.1 coordinate 8,582,840, forward strand.
CATGGAATGCCAACGGTTTGAAAAGACACTTATCGAACTATGACTTGATAAATCAACTTTCTAAATTTCCAATTGTTTGTATTTGTGAGACATTCGCAAATAGTTGCGATCAATATAAAGATCTTTTACCAGGTTTTACAGGGTTTGCTAGTTGCAGACAAAGAGCTACTGATGTTGGTCGCAACTCTGGTGGTATTTTAGTTTTTGTTACTGACGTTATTGTGAAACATGTTAAAAGAATCTACAGTCATTTGAATGACATAATATTTATTGAGCTTAAAAAAGATGTATTTAATATAACTAGAAATTTTTGTATTTACTTATATCTCTCCAGAAGGGTCAAATATTTATACTCAAGGTGAACATAATGGTATTGTACGTCTGGAAAATCACCTCACGCAATTGTATGTTGATTATCAAGATTTTGATTTGGTTTTAGCTGGTGATTTCAACGCTAGAACGGGTAGAACGTTAGATTTTATCCCAGTAGATTATCATGATGTATCTGATCCTATAGATTACGATGATTTTAATATTAACAGACAAAGTAAAGACTCGCAGGAAAATAATTTTGGTCGCGCACTAGTTGAACTTTGTTGCAGATTAAACGTACATATTTTAAATGGCAGATTTGATGGTGACATAAATGGAGAGTACACCTGTTGTACTAGCCAAGGTGTTAGTGGTGTTGATTACATTATAGCCTCAACTTCTTTGTTCGAATTTGTGAAAGACTTTAAGGTTGGGATTATTGACGTATCAGATCATTTCCCCGTCAGTTGTCAATTTCATTTTAAAAACAATAATTATTGTGAAAGCGATAATGAAATGGTTATATCACCATGGCAACGTTTTATTGGAAAGAACAGTCATCTGCTGTATACGAGGAGAAACTGCAAGACGAAGTGTCACTTAATTTGTTTACTCAGTTTGAAAATAACATTGCTAATGACAACATTGATGGTGCTGTTACTTTGTTGAATGATGTCATTGGACGAGCTGCACAGAGTATGCAAAGTACCTATGACCGCAGAAATCACAACAGAGTAAACAAAGCATGGTGGGATATGGAGTGTGAAAATGCTCGAAAAGAAAAATTCAACAAGCTTAAAAAGTTTCGTTCTTCAAATAATGCCAATGCTCTAATGGAGTATAAAATGTCTAGGAATAACTTTACCCGACTTTGTCGTGATAAAGTTAAATGTTACAAGGATAAACAAAAGAATATTTTAATGCAAAGCTGCAACAACCCCTCCCACTTTTGGAATATAATTAAAAGTATCAGGGGGGAATGTAACGTAAACCAAAAATGTAATATTCAGCCATCCGAGTGGTTTAATTATTTCAAAACATTATTGAATCCCACTGATGCTAATTCTCATGTTGACAAAGATTTTGGCCGAAAGGTTCACAGAGATTTGGAAGGTCACGATATATCATGTGACGAATGTCGTAACAACATACCAACAGGTGTCAATGCAAATATAACTCTTGATGAAATTTATGAAGTCATTAACAGTTTTCCAAACAATAAAGCTCCAGGGCCTGATGGTTTTATCTGTGAACTTTTCAAAAAGGGTTTGCACACACTTTCTACTCGATTGCAGCTCTTATTTAATTGTATTTTAAGTAATGGTAAATTTCCGAGCGATTGGGGTAAGGGTATTATTTGTCCTTTGTTTAAAAAAGGATGTAGAACAGATGTAAACAATTACAGAGGGATTTCTCTCCTATCAATCACGAGCAAAATATTCACAAAGATTATAAATGGTCGTCTTGTTAATTGGGCAAAAGAACAGTCTATTATAGTTGAATCCCAGGCAGGTTTTAGGAAAGGGTATTCAACCATAGACAATTTATTTACTTTGCAATCTTTGACTTGTAAATATCTTTCACAGAGAGGAGGTCGCATGTATTGCATATTCATTGACTTCTCCAAAGCATTTGATCGAGTGAATCATGTTTACATTTGGCATAGACTCATAACTTATGGATTACATGGTAGGGATCTAGCTGTTTTACGTTCAATGTATAGTAATCTTCCGTCTTGTGTTCGTTGTAATGATGGAATTACAGATTACTTTGATTGTAAGATTGGAACGAGACAGGGATGCATGTTAAGCCCTTTTTTATTTTCTTTGTTTATTAATGAGTTAGGGAATTATATGAATGACAATGCAGCAGGTGATATTTTCGTAAGCGAAGATTCTCCTTCTGTTGGTGTCTTAATGTATGCTGATGACGTTGCAGACGCGGCAGATCTGCCAATCTGGTTACAACGTAAAGTGAATAAGCTAGAAAAAATTTGTGAACATTGGGCAATGGAAATAAATTTGGACAAGACAAAGATAATTGTCTTTCGTAATGGAGGTCCATTAAGACGGTCTGAGAAATGGTTTTATAGTGGACATGAGATAAATGCTGTGTCATATTACAACTATCTAGGCTTATTAATTTCTTCACGATTATCTAGGTCACCGGCAAAAAAGAACTTACTTGTGAGGGGGAACAAAGCACTATTTCAAATTCAAACTGTTATCAGGAAGTTAGGTACATGTATATCACTCAAACATTCGTTTAAACTGTTCGATGCAATTGTTGTACCAATAGTTTGCTATGGTAGTGAAATTTGGGGGTTTGAATATGCTGAACAGGTCGAAACAATACAGTACAGGTTTTGCCGTTTTCTGCTTGGTGTAAACAGTAATGTTAATTCAGGGGCTCTACTTGGAGAATGTGACAGATTTCCTCTTTGTTATGTATATTTTAAACGCTGTATCAAGTATTGGGTAAAGCTGATTGGTATGGAAAGTGATAGGTATCCCAAAGTGGGTTATTTAATGCTGAAAAGACTTGATCAAGCAGGTAGAATAACTTGGGCTACACATATTAAGCGTTTGTTGATGAGATATGGATTCGGCATTGTTTGGTTTGAGCAGCAGGTTGGTGACCAAGAAGTTTTTATAAAATTATTTTCTCAAAGATTAAGAGACTGCTGTTTACAGGAATGGTCTACCGCAATCAATGGTTCAGCCAGACTTCGTACATACAGTGAATTCAAATCAGAACTTGAACCTGAAAAGTATCTAACGTGTATTTCAGTTTTTGCCTTTAAACAGACTCTGGCTCGATTTCGATGCTCAAGTCACAAAACTTAGAATTGAAACGGGAAGACATGAAAATGTGTTTCTAGACGATCGTAACTGTCCTTACTGTACTCACCAAAATGTAACTATTGTAGAAGATGAATATCACTTTCTTTTGGTATGTCCATTATATGCTCTTGACAGAGTTAGATATATTCCACCACAAGTTCATATTTTTCCGTCCAAGGAAATGTTTGTTGCCCTTCTTTCTAGTACAAACCTTCACCTTATACATCGTTTATCAATTTACGTATTTAAGTCTTTTAAGACAAGAGAGACTTTTGTTCAATTATAGTTATACCTGGCATCTACAAATGTTTTTCTTTTCTTTCCATAGCGTCATTTATGTATTTAAGAATTTATTAGTTTTTGTTTATTTTGACCGATCCTTTTATGTGAAATATTACTTTCTTTGTATGATAGGCCGTGGCCCTTTACTGAAATAAATCTATCTATCTATGTATACATGTACTTATGGGCATCCTGTAGACTATAAACTTGTAGACAGTTGTATAATTTTGCACTTTAATCACAAAATGATAAATTCTGGCTTCTTTATTTGCATATCATTTGCATATTATGTATGATGCTTTCGGTTTATTTGATTTCCTGTATTCTTTGATGTTGGTGATTGCTATTCTTTCAAAAATGTACGCCAACCATGAATTATTTCAGTTACTATGATATGAATACTCTGGTTGGTTTTTATCTTTTAAAGCACTTGTAAGTCCACACCTTGACTATGCTTCCCCAGTGTCTTCCCCACATACATACAAGTAGGGATATTGCATTTTTGGAAAAAGTGCAGCGTCAGTTCACCAGGATGATTCCGCAGCTTGGTGGCTTGATTTTATGAGGACAGTTACGCATATTGAAACTGACAACTTTAGAAACTAGATGAATTAGAGCTGATTTGCTTGAAGTGTATAAAATTTTCCATTTACATATTCTCCTTGATCCAGTTGTATTTTTCAAAGTATCTACTTCGACAACAAGAGAATATCGATTGAAATAATTTAAAGACAGATCCGGATTGGATATACCTAAATATTTTTTCAGTCGACATGTTGTAAACATTTGGAACAGTTTACCAGAAAGGGTTATTGTTATTACTACACCAATTAAATCATTGTAATTACTTAGTAATTCTTTTAATCCAGATTGGATATACGTAAATATTTTTCCAGTCAATATGTCGTAGACATTTGGAACAGTTTACCAGAAAGGATTATTGTGACTACATCAATTAATCATTTTATAGTGTGAATTGATAACACCTCAGAACAGTAAGGGGTCTATAAAAGCATCAATGGCTTCCTTCCCCATGTACATTCATGGGTACATGAATCGTAAAAAATTAAAGACATTCATTTATTGCATAGAACGACCCTTGCCGAATGATATGTCCTTTTGACCAATTTCGGCGTATTGGTGTGACTTGTTATCAAGTGTACATACACACATTAAAAATATTCCTTCTCAGATCTGGCATCTGGTTTTAATACGTATCTACACATGTCGTATTGAATCCTGGACAGGTACATTCTACACAGGATATAGAGTCCAAGTTTAGGTCTACACAAAATTTGAAATTTTACCTCTCAATATTAGCATACAAGTTACATAAATTAGACCTCTTGCAAATATTAGATAGAAAAGAAACATCACTCAGTAAAACACCTTTAGAAACCTTCAGAATGTTTTACCCCCACTTTTGACCAATTGAGATACTTTCTAGAGCAATGGAAAAAGTCAATATGGCAGCTACTTTAGGACGTTTTTGTTATTTGTTCTGTATGCAGTTCTCCCTCTACGTTCTGTAAAAATATCATATTAAAAAGTAAATGAATCGTTGTTAAAGGCATTTCATGAGTGCTTATTAATTTCCCACTTGCAATGGTGTCAAAATGAGATAGACTTAGTCATCAAGTTGGCATGTGACTACTTATTCCCAGCAATAAAGGTTATTTGTGTATGAGACGTTTACGTTGAGGATTTGAATGTCAGATTTTCTTTGAGTACTAAAACACGTGTAATGATAGCTAACAATGCAATAAAATTTGATTTAAGATACTATTTTCTGGTGGGTTGGCGGTTGGGGTTGGGTGGTACATTAGAATATGTCTCTGCTGTCAACTTTATTCATGACTGAAGTTCGTTGCGTAATCGAATGTAAGAGTGCCTTCACGCTGAATAATAACTAAACTAAATATGCATATATTCATATTGTTCCTTTGAAATATTATAAAAGACATTCTTCAGATACTGAATTTATCATCTTTATTTTATACTACATTGTCCTTGATCTACTTTTATTGTAGAATTTCGATGAAATAACGTAATCAAATGTAACAGCGAAGAACACGTCTATTCATGTTGTTCCTTTGAATTGACATGTAACGCCATCCAAATAGCTATACTAGTAGAAACGTAGACAATGCATACGACATAATGGCGCGAGTAGTTTTGAATAAAAATAATTGGGTCTATTCACTCGAATACATAACTTTGTATAGTAACCATTCAATTGATGCTATGCTATTGATCAACAATATGTTTATGTCAGATGTAAACTGAATGCCTTCAATAAAGGCAAAACTTTAGATTGCTGTTCCTTCACGCCTTGTCGAAAAAAATTCTGCGCTACGAGACATGATATTGCATATCCATTAGTTACTACATCAATAAATAAAATGTAGCTTTGGAACTCATTTTTCATATCCTCTTCTGTAAAAGTTGAGTTTGCTGTATTTTCAACCCACTCTAACTTTCACTAGAGTTTAGTTCACTACAAGAAATGTCATATTTGACCATGTCTTTCCACCAGGGTAAATCTTTAGCAGAGGATGTGTAAATGTGGTGTATATGAGACGAAGTGACACTTTTGACTTAATTCACCTCCGGTGACCTCTCCCCTGGGGCTGTGAAGTCATAAGTATCACTTTGTCTCTTCTTTCATGCCAGTAAAATCAATTTAATACTAGGCAATAATTTAAAAAAAAAATATTAACCAGGTCTACCACTCAAGTAGTTGTTTTGTCAACTATTTTTGTCCTTGTTACCACGTCTATTCAAATAAAACCTACCAAAGAGTACCCATTCATTCTCATTCAGGCTACCAGCCTACCATCCACAGACACCATCACGATCTAGGTTAGTGTAATATGTTCACCCTATGAGATTCGCCAAGTTTTATTACAAAAGGACGATGGATATAGTTACTTGTTTCAAAGATGGTAAATGTAATTTGCTAGTTAAATTTCAGTAATTGTATGTGTATTAATGTTGTACAGCTCGGTGTAGTTTTAGTGGAGATTCGACTAACCCTAGGCTTTGCATCACCGTTTCATAGCTGACCCCCACAGGCTACCTGTTCCGAATATATGCATGAACTGTTTATTGTTTCGATACTGATCAGAGGTATGACAATAATTTAGCTTACATCTTACAAACTAATTGTTAAAAAAATTATTCTTTGTGGTTCTGATGTAAGCAAGGTGTAGGCATTGAAATCTAATTTTGAAGTAACAGTTGTAGTTATAATGATTGCATTCTCGCAAACCAGAGTTATTTATGTCTACTTCTACATTACGAAATAAAAGGCTCGTTAAGAACGTTGCCGTAAAACAGGCCGTGGTTTGCGACGATGTAATGATTGTTGCTTTTTTTGTTCCTGGGTTTACACTAAAGTTTAATACTGAGGAAGAATAAAAAGCACCAGCAAAAGGTCAAAACAAAAAGCTAATGCTACAATTATTATTGCACCTATGTCTAAGCCTTAACACTATCTAGATATTGCATCACACCAGTGCAATATGTGGATATTTCATATAATCAGTGCACGTGCTAGACTGCACCGTGCCGGTGCAAATAATGTACTCGTGAAACAAAGGGTGTACACACGTGAAGTGGTGTAAGTTCAGGTACGTACCCCTCTAGCACATACACGTTATTAAAGTGCTTTATACTTTTCATTCAGGGATATGATGACAACGCCACAGGAATTGTCAATTTCGCAAAGTGAACACAGGCGGGCGCTGTATTTTAGGACAAAATGGCGACATACATGAAATTGTGATATCGGAAGATAAAACCGATTTTTAAGCTATACCAACGACAATTCAGTTATTTAATTTCAATTCTTTATTAACTTTTATCAATTTATGCTCATCAGTACAGGATGATAAAGAAAAAAATTATACATTACAAAAGGAAAATAGTGATGGATGGAAAAAAACCCACACCAAACAACCAATAATGTACTGGAAAATGAACAGTTATGTGTTATATGTATGCACGTTTTAAATATTTGCATAGATTACAAAGCTGCTTACTCTGCTGCTTACCATTGTTTGTGAAAATAACTGTATGCCACGTAGTTCTCTGTACAATGGACATTTGTATAAAATGAAACTCGTCAATATCATTATCACAGTATGTACAGTTCCTCATATGTTTAATATTCATGAGCACAGAAATGCTATGCACATCAGTGTAAAACAGCTCTCCTGAATATTCAATGTTAAACCATTCAATAATGTATTTCTGCTATTTCCCATGATGCAATAACTCATTACCAAAGATACCCTATATATGCACAAGATCAACTTGATGTTTCCATCTGAAATGCTAATAATTGTAGGTTATATATATATATATATATATATATATATATATATATATATATATATATATATATATATATATATATATATATATCATATCATGAAATGACTCTCCATCACCCATAAATTATGAAAATGTCTCTGTTTCCTGAAGTGGCGTTCCCAAACCAATATTACTGCGGAAAATGTGCTATCGACAAACGAGGACAACAACAATCGATGCGTCGGATTACTAAGAAGACAAGCTAAATCTATTTTAACAGTTCTTGCATTTGGCAGATTATACAAGTGGGTAATCATGACGTCTTGCCTCAAAAGTTGGCTATGTGGATATTAATCACCTTGCAGTCAAGTTGGTGAGCAATGAATGCGGTGGAACATGTCGCCACATGAAAAAAATGCTATCAGAAACGCCACCCTACTTTGAGTGTTATCGATCGTTGATAGCTTCAAATTATTGCAATAATAGATTTAGTTTGTGTCTGTATTAAGTTCCCGATAGTCGATCTGCCAAAGATTGTCGCACCATGATAACCAGTGATTGACAGCACCGCACTTATAGAGACCCATTAGAATGACGAACTTATGTGGTAGGAAATCTCTTCTTTTGAAGTAGCCAACAAAACTGATTATTCTTATTTTTCAACTGAAACCGACAGATTTATAAGAAGGTTGGTTAATAAACCTGGAATTAAGACATTGACTCTGCGATAACAAAAGGACTGAAATGCAACTGTACTTATGAATGATAACCCTTTCGCTGATCTTAGGATGGGTTGGTATTAAACAGACACTTAGACATGGTCTTCAGAAAACTTGACATGGTTCACTGTTGAGCTAGAGTTCGGTTGTCCTTTTGTAAAATAGCAAACTCCTTTATGTCTACAGTTTTTACGAAACAAACAGCACATACAACAACGGAAGTGGTTAACAAGCAAAGCGATACTTGTAAGTTCTGTTCTCATCAACAATACGTTTTCATAACGATAATATCAGGAATCCAATTATATTATTCCACTTATCAGAAAGACAAAAGATTATACAGTTTGGCCACCAGGAGTGCTATTCAGCGGCAGCTTTTCCGGATGATGGGCGAAGTCACGAATAAGTGAAGGCCATGGTCACCTAGTAGTATGCTAACTTCTTATTTTTAAAAAAATCTTTCTAGTGTTTCACGTCAAAGATTGGTTGCATTCTCAATCAATAAAGCATTTTGCTAACTTTGTTTCAGGTAATATAATTTGTCGGAATGTACAACATTGTCATTGTCATAGTTTGTTGAATGCTTCACGGGGTTATTTTAGCCCTCATTTTTCCTTTCACGGGGCGCCCTCTCATAACTTCTTTCGGAAATGACCGTGACTGCAACATGCATTGTGTGACTGGAATATGGTGTTTTGAAGTTACAAGGGTGAATTCGACCCCTTATACTTCCTTCAAGTACAGTATGATATCCGATACTTCTATACATAAGATGTAAACGAACCCAATTAACGCACAAAGTTGACAGATGTGTGGTATAAATAAAAGGATGACATTTTCGTATGTCTTCAATTCTAGTCATTCCTATAATTGTGCGAATCACACTTTCAGCACGATTCACAGTGTCAATTCGTAAAACTTTAGCACAGAGTTTAACATGAAAACTGTTATTTACAACGTCACAACAAATGTAACAGTTATACATTACATTAGGAATAGTACATATATAATACAACCGATAGTCAGCCGGACGGACGGACGGACGGACAGACAGGCAGGCATGCAGGTAGACAGACAGACAGACAGACAGACAGACAGACAGACAGACAGACAGACAGACAGACAGGTAGGCAGGCAGGCAGGTAGTCAGGCAGCAGGCAGACAGTCAGCCAGTCAAGAAAAAGGACAGGCAGTTGAACAGACAGGCACACACAGGTGAAGGCTAACATAAACCAAGATAAATGTTTACCCACTTTCTTATACGACTGTAAGGTTTTGGAAAAGATAACCTTAAATCCAAATGAACCATTCTCTCCTTCGACAGGGATAGATAAACTCTTGAACATAACATCGTAGTTATGATTTGGACGATAAAACGATGGATTATCATCCCATTGTTTGTCACCTACAAATAGATATCAAGAAATGATGAGATAAACAATATCTTTGGGAGCTTGACAGGCAAGAAACCAAATTCAAAACATTTATTTTTGAAACTTCGACGTTCCTACAAAACTTTTCATCGGTAGAACCCCATGACCCTTGTCAGGTAAATAGATTAAAAACATATGTAGAGACTATTGCATGTCTGTATGTCGTCTCGACACTGTGGTTCTGCTGATATGGGTGTCATACCGGCGTAGTTCTCGGCCCTCGTTCGTTCAGCCATATAATCGCTGCTCTCAGATACTAGACAGCCTGAGATATGAAGGCATGGCCATCTATCACCAAATATGTTTAGTCAAAAAAGTGCCAGGGGAAAAACGGCGACGCTGATTTCGTTCCAAAAAGCTTTTTACTTGTGATGTCCAGTATGTCTCGAAGAATCATTTTCACTACGTACATCTACTTCGCGCAACTTCTCTAACAAATAAGAGGAATGGGGATTATTCAAATTAGTTATGATCCGACCGCTGTACACCGGGGTAGGGAATTATGGGTATGCAAAAAACGGAGGTGCTCAATTAATTTTGCTTTAATACGTCACCAGCGCCCTTATCAGTCTGTGTTCTGTTACAACGTACGCCGTATAAATATGAGGATTAAGACACCACTTCCCTTTACATATAAAGTAGAAACGATATAGGTACAGCTGTACGAGCAATAAAGCTCTTCCAATAATTACACATACCCAGAATCCCTACCTCAGTATACATGTACGTAAAGCGGGTCTGTTCATGGTTGATTTGTATATTTTTATTTCTCTTACTTCTAGAGAAATCGCGAGTTGCAGAGCTGGAGAAAGTGACTTTTTGAGACTGCTGGGTATCGACTATTAGCTTGGACAAAATCAGCCTCGCTGCGACCCCCCTTACAGACGTGCAACACACCCCTCCCTCGATGGTATGTAGTAGTAGGCTACAATTGTGTGGCCAGAGTACAGCCAGGAACGATTGTCAGTGTTAGGGCTAGCTTGTTTTGGTAGTATTTCAATTAGAATACTTCATTCTCAGTCTACTAGTAGTCTATATGCTTACCTCCGCTTTCAAAACAAGCCTCCTTCACAAATAGGTATCCATCCTCTTTCAACCACAAGAGGGAAGTCTTGACAAAATTGCGAACTTCGTTGTCAGTTAGGTACATTAACAACCAATTGGTAAATACTATATCAAAGCTGAAATGAACGTGAACATTTAACGAATATTAATAAGGTGACGTCATAATTATATAAACTGAGGAAACGAGACGTCTTTGATGAAGCGTGGGCTATAGAGGTTTATCTACCATGGAATCTATGGTAGAAAATACCGTGTTTTGTTAGGGTCTTCTGTAGTTGTTTGTTTGTCTGGTTGTCTATCTGGTAAAGGTCGGCATACGATGACGGAGTCTGGTATACATAATCGTATATACACAAATAAGCGAGTTATTTGCATGGATATGATATCTTCATTAGACTCAGGTCACGTATACTTGATTGACTTTATGTTCCTTTGGTGCTCTGTCATCTTCTGTAGTACATTTCAAATTATTTCAATTTTGTTTGTTTGTTTGTTTGTTTGTTCGTTCGTTTGTTTGTTTGTTGCAGTTGTTGTTGTTGCTGCTGCTGCTGTAACATTGTTGCCATGGCGTTTTGAATACCCCTATGAGGACCACATTGGAAATAAGTGTTTTTAAAAATACTTTTGTGTTATCCTCGGTGATTTTTATCCTTGTATTTTAATATGTACTTGTATAAATTTTTACCCAAATAAATTCAATTCAATTCAATCTCCGAAACAGAATACTACATAGAACGAACAAATGAATCATGCAACGGAACTTATTAAATCTGATATATCGCTGCTGGAGACATAATTCCTCAGCTCCAGGTCCGAGACTGTAGACATTCAATGGGTACATATACAGCATAATAATTACAAACGTGGTCTAGCGAGATCATTCTGTCGCCCAAACGATGAAAAAACACCTTAACGGAGAGTGATAGCGGCCATATGGATGACAAATCGGTATTTATTTTGGTGTTTATTAATAAGACAATTTCACTGTGTTTTTCTCTCAGACCAGTATAGACAATTCTCTACAGTGAGAGAAGTCTGAGGTTTTTCTATGTAGACAATATGTGCAACAATACCAGACCGAGTCAATGTTTGTTATTATTAAATGTATTGCCATTCTCGCAAGCCATAGCTGTCATTACTTCCGCGACCTCTTGACGGTGCGTTTTGGATGGTGCCGTAAGAGAGGGTGTGGTTTACGACGATGTATATTGCAAACCAATCTGATTAAAATCCGATGTAGATGTCGGCTAATCTTGCATTGCTATCTTACCATCGTTATTTAGCTTGAATTGACCTTCGTAGTAGATGTTTACGTTTTTAGCCTGAGGCTAAAAACGTAAACATCTACTAAACATCAACCGTAAACATCATTGTAATTCTGGCCGAGTTCACTGTCCTAAGCTTGCTGAACTATCGTCTGGTGTATGCATGACAGCACAGCGAGCGGTAAAAATAGTCCAGGGTACCAGACTACGGTATCCGCAGTACTCAGTAGTAATTCCAAAATGTCATGATGTCCAAGCTTTGCTTCGTTCAGGCGAAGTCTTCTCACGCGGCATGTGCCGTAAACTTATACGCACAAAATCAGTTACTTTTGTACGTCATAGTGTGTCTGGATAGATGTCACGAAGTAGTTTGTACTAGGGCTATAAAACTTAACGGCAGGTTCCCGACTTACAAAAAAAAGCAAGCAGGTGTACTCAATGGGCAGATTTGTGGTTTCCATTAATCATATGTTGTTTCAGACGAAAAATGATGTTTTTAATGGAATCGCCCCTCAAACAAAATTGCGGGGAGGGTGTTTAGCTGTACGTTCTTATGTGCCCCCCCCCCCCCACTGGTGGTGAAGGATATCTGCACTCCCTCCCCTCCCTTCTACAACTTGCCCGCCAGCCCACTGCCCAACCAACATTTGTGCGATTTACCCACTTTCTCAGGAAATAGTTTATGATTTCACTCATTAGTACACAATGTGTACGTGTGCCCCCCCCCCCCCATTCCATATGTTTCCCTCACACTGCATTAAAATCGGGATTTTCCTGCTTGTTTGCTTCCCTCTCGCTACCAACTGGGAAAAATTTCCCGCCCACTGAAAAATTGCACAAGAACAGCGTTTTGCAAGAACAGCTTCATTGGCTGCACTAGACTGTACCGCATGGGGATTGGTAGCAGTTGGTATTTTCATCTATTATAACTGACTGAGAAAACTAAAAATTGCACCGGCGAAAAATCTATAGTGGAATATATTATGTTTTATTGCGTTTCTAGGCCATCGGTTCATATGCAAAGTTTACAAATAGTGAAAAAATACACTTCTGTCGTACAGATAGCAAAAGTGAGAGAAAAAAGATATTACTTGGTATTTACCTTGAAAGGTCTCATCTCCATACTTAGCTTTATATACAGTGAGATATCTGAATTAGCAGTATTAATTATAAAGTAATGGGTTGGTTGTGAACATTGATTGGTAAGAGTTGATTTCTAAGGTGATCGATCATATACTGGACAAATTCAAAGAATGTGGTACTCATCTTCGACATCCCCTAAGTTGCAAATAGTACAAGAGTAGCAACGAGACGAAATGAATAAACCTTATCAAAGTTCTGAATTTTAGTAGTTTTCGGTGATACCGAAACGATAGATTTACAACATCGTCCTCCCTTCTATAAGAGTTGGCCTCAAATCTATCACATAACATTATCTACCTGTTCTCTTTAAGCTGTAGCTGTGTCACGTCTGCCTGGAGAAAGTCAATATTCTTGTGATGTCCATTCGTCTCTTTGTTCTTTTCAACGAACGACTCCATAAAATCGACCGCGGTAACGTGTTCAGCTTTTTCTGCTAAAATTCCAGTAAAACGTCTGAAAAACAAAACACCACTATCCCCTTTAATTTGTGTCCAGTCCCTTAGTTTGCCTGATTGAGTCATCCCCGCGAAGTAATTTCCCTCTAGCTCTCTCGCTGCGGGGAAAACATTTCACTGGTATGCCATAATTCTATCATTTCTATTACACCAGTATGTGTAGCCATCGTACAATATTTGATAATCTCGTTCAAACTACCATCTTGTTTGTTCGAACTTGCTTGTATGTGTATACAATTGTAATCAGGAGCAGAATACATTTCATAAAGTTCTCAAAATCATGACTAATTGTCATCATTGAATGTATACATCAAACATCAAAACTGTAATGCCCGTATAAAATGTGTGAATTGTGGCATTAAAATCACTGAAATCGTAAGAATGAAATAGTATAAAACAAACAAGTTTCCAAGATGGTAGTTGGAACAAGATTATCAAATATTATACGATGGCTACATACTGGTGTAATAGAAATGATATAATTGTGACAGGTACCACGCACAATCTTGTTTAAGGTCATGTCGTAACATAACATAACATTGACATTAGCGATTAAACTCGAAACCAAATTGCTCACAAAAATGTCGACCACGTGACATGTACGACGAAAGTATGCAGACATCTAAATCGTCTGCAACACTAATTTGGGGCTGAAATATGTAATAGTCACGTATATGGTATAGTATTTCCTATCTCTGCACGCATGTGAGATCGGATTATGGATGTTCTAATTGGTATAATATTCGAAATTACAAATTAACTACCATGGCAACGGTATGTTATTCTTCTCCACTATTAAACACAGTGCCATAGCATTCTTTTGATATGTGTCAGTGAAAGTTAATCTATTTCAGTTAAACAGAAAGTCCAACAAAAGTTTGAATGGAATATAAGTTGTATCCTACCCAATACCAGCTCCTAGTTCCAACAGTTTCGTTCCCTCGTATTCTGGAAGCATATGCAATATCTCCGGTCTTTCTATTTCATCCAAGGCGTCTGATGTCGAATCAAGGATTCCTGCTTCTAATGTTGTTTCCGTTGCATGCATCTTCCAAAAGTCCGTCATTTCCCTGCGAGTTTCAACCTCAACTGTGTCGGTGAAATGTAATGTACAGTAAATATCGTGATATATAGTATCATGTAGCAGAAATGAAAGACCTATTTATTCATCGAGGTATATTTTCACTTGGGGAAAGGCAGAGATAAAACGCTGTGAGTTTGTTTTATTTTCAGAGAACTAGATAGCCTAGGGACAAGTTTAAGGTCAAGTCCGATAATAAGCTGTACCAGTTGAGAGTACGCTAGAGATTATTAATTGGAGCTACTTCACTAGACTCCGTCGCGTGTTATTGCGATCGGTGCATCGGTGAGATGAAACGTTGTAACCTCTGTTTAACTGAGAAACTTTGGGTAACCAATGCTGAAAAGGGTATGTTACTGCACAAAAAATCCGAACTGGTCTCGAAATGTCGCCATGAAGGCAAATACTCGCTCGCCAACTACAGAAGTAAACCCCCGTAAAGAATAGTTTAGTCCGACCATCTTGTTACGCATTAAGTGCACCCACATCATGTGAAATGGAATTGTTGAAATTGGAACTTCATAGAACCATACGGTTTAATAGTCGCATGATGATCGCAACAAGTGTGAAACTCTGAGTAACGACTCATAACATCCTTACTCTTTTGAATTAAGCCTATAATGCTCTGCTACTAATATTTGCATCGAGCACTGTTCTCTCCAGCGAGACACTCATATATACATATATATATATATATATATATATATATATATATATATATATATATATATATATATATATATATATATAGTTTTGGTAGTACTGGAACTCTTTCTTGGTTGTAACTCGGAGTTTCACGCATTGCGCGATCATCAGACAACTGCTGGTTTCTACTCTCTGGGTGTGTGTGTATATATAGAGTGCAGACAATAGAAATACCATCACTATTGTCTGTGTGTGTATATAGAGTGCAGACAATAGAAATACATACACACGCAGTCTAACCACCTACCCAGCATCATCAAGAACATATCGTCAGCCATCGGCCGTAGAATTTCCGACATATCATCCGACGAACACATCTTCAACCAGGCAGCCCCACTGTACCAAAATGCACTAAAAACCAGCGGCCACAAAGAGAACATCACGTACACCAGCACCCCGACGCAGAAAAACAAGAAAAACAGAAATAGAAACACCATCTGGTTTAACCTACCATACAGCAAAAACGTAGCCACCAATGTAGGCAAACGATTCCTCAACCTAATCGCAAAACATTTCCCAGCAGACTCTAAGTTACACAAAATATTCAACAGAAACAATGTCAAAGTCAGTTATAGCTGCATGCCAAACATGGCTACCATAATCAAAGCGCATAACGCCACCATCTCCAACAGCGAAACTAAACCCACTCAAAAACCTTGTAATTGCAGACAGAAAGACACCTGCCCTTTGAACGGCGAATGCCAAACGGAAAACATCGTATACCAAGCCACCGTCCACGGAAAACAAACAAAAGTATATATCGGTCTAACAGAGAACAACTTCAAACAGAGATACGCCAACCACAAACAGTCATTCAAACATGAAAAACACGAAAACAGCACAGAACTATCAAAACACATTTGGAAACTGAAAAGAAACAATGAGCCTTTTTCCGTATCCTGGTCCATCAGCAAGACAGCCCAAGTATACACCAATAAAACAAAACGATGCAACCTGTGTTTAACCGAAAAACTAACTATTATTAAAGCAGCCAAAAGCTCCACACTAAACAAAAGAACTGAGTTGATATCCAAATGCCGACACGAGAATAAGTTTTATTTGTCCAACTTCAATAGAGCACCTATCACCTAAACTAAACCCATTAACTAACGGAACATCAAAGCCCAACATGTAACAACCCGCCAACACTTACTTGTCCGCACCCAATAACTCACACAATAACAACCAACACCCCCACACATACAACACCTACCCACCGACACAGACAATAGTGATGGTATTTCTATTGTCTGCACTCTATATATACACACAGACAATAGTGATGGTATTTCTATTGTCTGCACTCTATATATACACACACACCCAGAGAGTAGAAACCAGCAGTTGTCTGATGATCGCGCAATGCGTGAAACTCCGATCGGGTTACAACCAAGAAAGAGTTCCAGTACTACCAAAACTATTACGCTCTGCCACTGCGGTATAGAGCACTGTCTTAGCAGATTGATACTCACCGAGTTATATATATATATATATATATATATATATATATATATATATATATATATATATATATATATATATATATGGTTCATGATATTATTTATGTATGGTTCATGATATTATTTATATATAGAAACTTAAGTTAAGTTAAATCTCCAGCGAGACACTCATATATATATATATATATATATATATATATATATATATATATATATATATATATATATATATATATATATATATATATATATATATATATATATATATATATGAGTGTCTCGCTGGAGACTTAACTTAACTTAAGTTTCTATATATAAATAATATCATGAACCATACAGTTCTGACCCAAATATTTCGAAGAGACTGAGCTCCTCTTCATCGGTGGGTCTCCAGTTCTGTCAAGCAAGTTCTGTTACACTTTAAATACTGCAGACAGTGGTTATTGTCATGCAAATTAGTGTTCTTGTCTTGGAATGGTATGAATATTACACTCAGCCAACTGTGGAATACTGGTGACTACTGGTTGCTATGTTACTGTTTTCTATTGATGCCATTGGTGAGTGTGTCTAGTTTTTTTATCCACAATGATTCACGTAGTTGACGGTAGGTTTTATCTAAACAGCAATTGGTTCCAAATTGGGCAGAAACTTTGCATGCACATACATGGGTACATGGGAAGACGAATTAGAGCGGAAAAGCCAAGACAAGCCACTAGTACAATGGAGATATATCGATGACATTTGGGGACTCTGGACACATGGAGAAGAATCACTTTTACAATACCACAAGCTACGATACGGATGTAGAGCTCGATAAATAAATGAAGCAAAGGTGTTTTCAAAGTTTTATTAGAATCTACTCCAGGACTGTACATGCCCAATCATTGTTTTTTTTTAAAACTATTTTCAGTGAAAATACTGTTGGTTGTCGACATGTCTGATAGAAAATATCATACTCCAGTTACAGCTAGCACAACTTTAATTGATTGTAGTTTTTAAAAGAAATGAATTCATTATTTTTAGTAGCGTTTTTGTGAGCTTACTTATTTAGCCATACCTAGTGTGGACCATATAATATAACGTTGTCACTGTGCCAAGTCTAGTCACCATGCAAGAAATGAGAGACGTCCATAGAAAGTAATCGCTTTGAAGCAAATCGTACAATGTACAAATAAATAAGAAACACAGTAAATAGATTACAAACCGTCACCGTTGCTAGCCATCTTGTACTGCTTTCGTTAATGGTATCACCTCTGAGACAACAAAACTTCCACGTTACCAAAAAGCCTTCAACTGAAGTTTCCGTCTAGACTTCTAACAGTGATAAATGATGGTAATGTCACCAGAACGTTCCATTCAATGTTATGTAGAGGGACGAGTAACATGTATATTTCTTCTGGAGGGACTGAAACTTATAAAACTAGTTTGGTATTGAATTTACTTCTGAACTTCGCGACCACATTATGATGAAAAGGGAGAAATAATGTGCTGTAGTGTAAACCCGGTAACATTGGCAGCATAGATCTAAATTGTTGGAATAGGGGAAAGCTTGACGAAGTAATGTCCCATATGATAAATGGAATGTTCGACGGTGCTCTGACAAGTCACGCTCCCCGTGTGCGTGAGAATGTTCATTATTACACATGTTATAAGTCACAATAATTCAGCCTGAGTAAAGGACGAACATCATAGGGTAATGATTTGTATCACCCCACTGTGTACGTCAGAAATAAAACCGGCATTTTCATTGTTGACTATGCAAATGAGATAAATTGAGATAAAATAGATCCTAATACAAAACCAATCCCTGCTGAAAATAAGCAAATAAATTCATTTGTTTCTAAGCACATACCAATCTTTCAGATTGTTACACAATATTTGAAAAAAAATATTTGTTGGTTCATAAAGTGTTTCACTACATTTCTTGACCATTGCAAGTTCTGAAGTATATAACTATGCAAATTAGTTCACTGCAAAGAAATATTTTTATTAAAAACTTTAATTACCGAAGCATAGCCCAGAGAAGAACAAAAACATATCACAAGCTTCTTAAATATTACAAACCTTCAAGTAGCGGTCGTCTATTTCAATATGGCAAAAGCCTAAATGAAGACTTTCGATCGTCAACAGTTAGTTACAGAATTGAAAGTCTGTGGATGTGACAAAACAACTGGTCAGGAGTGTGTTGGTAGTTTTTCAAGGGTAGCGGAGAAAATGTCCATGTCACTACAGGAAAGAGTGTGTGGACAACATTTTGTGCAATTGGTGAATTCATAGATCATTGATGGGTGGTCTATGTTAAAGCATATTAACAATAGATTTCGTTTAGATTTCAAAATCCATTCAAGAGATTTCGAAAAGGACCGTACACAAGCGGAGTTGCTAAAACACAAACTCCATGATCACATCTGTTGTAAGTATTCATTGCAGACTTGAATGCCGTGTATATGTTTTGTTGTATTGTCATGTGTGTTGGCGATTTTTCGCCCAAAACTCAACAATTAATCTATACACTGAAAGTTTATTTTTAGGACCAGACAGACTATTACGTTGCATTATATAAGCTTACACTCGAAAAATGTGATGTTACAACATGACAAACTTTCACAGACACAGACAAACTGATAGAAAGAGTCGTGTGAACCACAGACAAGTACATTATGTGCATGAACCTACATCAGAGGGGCCTGGTGTTGTTTTTGTATCAATATTTGTCAGTTTTGATAGTGATAAGAAGTAGACTTTTTTTTCGTTCTGATCAAAGGCGTTTCTATATAATTCCTGCAATCATATGTACAAATATACAATATATATCAAAATTAATTTATATGTATACATATAATGCGAATATTGATTAACGTTCAGTATATATGCAAATGTCATGGGAGGGTCACGTTTTACAAAATGGGACAAAGGGGAGGGTCACTTTTTACGAATGGAGAATGGGGGGTCATGTTTTTTACCCAAGATTTCTCACTCTAAAATTGAAAAATAACATTATTAGCCTGTATGCCCTTGACATTTGTAACAATGTTGTGTAGAAACCCGGTGGCGCTTAACTTCAGTACGCAGTGCCTCAGCATGGAATTTGTGACGTCAATCATAACACTTTTAACATTGCAAAGTTAGATTTATAGTATCAATGTACACATTACGACGCTAAGATCATTACCATGTATTATGTACTATACCCAAAATCGTTTGCCAGTCCAGCTGTTATATTGAGGCAACGATCTCTCTCTCTTAAGCTTCTTCGTAGTGTTTTTAATTATTCTGCGACCCTTAGTCTGTCAAAATCTTCAGCAAGATTCAAAGACCGTGTTGTAATTATAATGTGTTTTTATTGGTGACTTTTTTTCTTTTTTCTTTTGATTTATTTGGTGACTTAGAAGTCCATTGAGTTGGCAAGTCCCAATAATCAATAGATAAACTACTACTACTACTACTACTACTACTACTACTACTACTACTACTACTACTACTACTACTACATCATCACCATCATCATCATCATCATACGGGGGTGCGCGGCCCAAGTTGAAACCATCTACTTATGCGCTATTCCGCAAAAATAGACCA
The DNA here is from genome assembly GCF_964340395.1 of Glandiceps talaboti. NCBI lineage: Eukaryota > Metazoa > Hemichordata > Enteropneusta > Spengelidae > Glandiceps > Glandiceps talaboti. Next base: position 8,603,499 of record NC_135561.1, read on the forward strand.
ATTGTTGATTTCCCGGAACAAACAGACCCTTAGTTAAGGACTACATATGGCAGCCCCCGGGTTGCATCTCATCATGCATGCATATTACGGATTGTCGCGTAAAAGAAAAATCTTGGGGGGAAATCTTCCAGTCATTTACCTTTATTCTTTTGATGTTAAGATATTTCTAAAGTATGGGGACGTTTCCTGTGTTATCGACCCATGATTAGGGAATTTTCAGATAAAAAGTCGACCCATGTTTAGGGATGTTTTCATGAAAAAGTGACCGACTTGGGCGGCACATACCCGTACACTTTTCTATAGGAGTACACCCCCTGGGAATTAGTCTTTCTCCAACGTAACGTCATGTATGTGAAAATTGGTGGTTGAGGGCGTTCTACCACTCATGCTGGGACGTAAATTTTCAGTTTTAACCGAGCTATTATTTCTTTTCATTCATTTTCACTGTTTCAGTTATCTTGATTCAATTTAGAGATTAATTCTCAAATTTTTTTTTTTTTAAAACCGGAATGTAGGACTGTTCGTGATATCTGAGTATTGAAATATGAAAATACCTAATCTTGAGAGTCGTGTCGTACGTTTACGCATGCGTCAATGAATCGGACACGCACATGAAATGGAAGCAGAAAGTTTTATTTGTTATTTTGTGAAAAGGTTGAAATGTTGCACTGAAAGAGATTGTAAAATGCATTGCATAGATAAAGAATATTAATATACAAAATGTTGAATAGTGGTAACATATATTTTTATAACCCAATCTCAGAACAAACAACCACGATATCGACACCGCATACATTTATACGAAGGTCTTCTGCAAAGTTCAAATCTCAGTAAACCTCGAAGTTACACCTTGTCAGGGCGCCCTCGGACATCGAATCCCTTTTTAGAAACAAGGCCGTTGAGAGCGCAAAGTGACACGGTGTATCCTGCAGTCTAACGCAAATACAAGTCTGTCCTACTTTGATTATTACTAACTTACACAGCTCAAAAGTTGTCTATGCGACCAGTAATGATATAATACTACGGAAATTGTTCTATCGGCAAACTAATACAAACTAAAACTATATATTTGTATATGATAGCTTACACAGGGGACACAGTACCTAGGTTATACCTCAGACCACTGATGGTCTGAGGTTATACTGAAGCAATACAATCCCAACAATCTGATTATCTTGTCTAATCTATCTCGGTTACCCAGACTCTCGCCGCTGGGGGCTCTGCCTACGAGACCTCCCCAAACGAGATATCACAATAATAGTTTTAGTCTGTGACAGTTTTGCAAATGTACAGTTGTCGTGTGAATGTCAACTGTATTGCAATCTGTAGATTCATTACAAAGAGGTACACTGCCTCAAACTTTAAACTTTGCGGTTTCCTGCTGTTTGATGTTTCCTAGTCCGTCGTACATACACTACACTAATCTACTGACTCGAGTGTGCTTAGTATTTAACCCAGGCAATAAACTATTATCAATAATGAATGCATTTTTATTCAGTGATGTAAACAAATGACGTCATCGCTCTATTTGTACCATAAGCCAGTAATAATAGTAGATTATTTTGTTATGAACCAAAACCCCAAGATTTGTATATCAGCCCTACTTTACAAGTATTTGATTATCTAGCCATGCAAATGGGTACCTGGTGGGACGAAATTGTTATGGTATTGATTTACAAAAAACTTAACTGTACCCAGAGTAGTAAATGCTATATCTTACCCAAGATAACATTGTATATACCACGTTGCCCCTGACAACCGATGTCGGCTCGCAAGGGGGTTAGAATATGCCGCGATGATATCCTACTAAAGGGTTGAGAAGATAGCGTCATTTAAACGGTTTTTTTCTCGGATGAAAATACGTACACTAAACCGCTATGAAACTATTAGTATTCTAGTGTAATGTTAATGTCAAATGCATGCCTTAGATTGCAGTAGAAATAGTCTTCTAGCAATTTTAGCAGAAAAGTTGATGGTATAATAATGCGCATGCGTACCTGAATATTTGCGTGTACTTATAATAAATGTCAACAAATTGTTTATATACATAATTATGCCTAAATACCCATTTTGATATGGTTACGTATTCTCCCTGACTAAAATACTACATATATATGTTTATATTAAGCAAAAAATTCCCCAAAACTCAACCACATCTCACGCCCCTTCAAAATGGCCCTATGGGTGAGACTTTGGTATCTATTTTGTATTTCAATTAATAAAATAACTTCTTCTTTTTTTTGTAATTGAAAGACAACGTGAAACAACATATACAAAGCCCGTGCTTGTAATAAAAAGTTTGTTATAGTAGGCAGCTATTTATAAACAAACCCCAGACACAATTCTTTTCGTTTTTTTTTCTGCAATTATTGACTTGGTTTATATTGTTTCATGTTGTCTTTTTAATTAGAAAAACACAGTAAAAGTTGATTAATTAATTAATTAAAGATCCAATTCTTCACCCCATATAACCACATTAATTAAGATTTAAATTATTAATTGTACAATTCAAAAACACATTTCGATCTATTTTGGGGTGTTATTTTCTTAGCAAATGTGAGAAATTTTTACATCATAATCTTTGGTTATCTTTGTCAAAACTTACACTTTACAAGTGAAAATACTACAAAATAATAATTGTTATCCAAGGTTTGTGAAATGTTGCATTTTTATCACCAAAATATCAAAACCTGAAAATAGATCAGAAGGTGTTCTAATCAAAATTGTGATGGAAAGCTCTTTTGTTGTGGTATTGATTCATAAATATGTATAACTTAAAATGGTGACTGAAGAAATCAACAACTGGTAAACCATAATTTTAGTCAATAAAAATCCTATGAATTAGAATTTGTTTTCTCACTGACCTAGAAACAAAAAGTTAATTAAAACTTCTGAAATGTTAATGATCAAATTTAAATATTTCGTAAAAGTAACATTATTAGAAATACAAATATTATTATGATAGTTGTAAGAATAGTCCTAAATTTGTATAAAATGATTATTAAATTAAATTATAAATTTGCATGCTAAAATTCATATTTGTAAGCTTGTTAAAACTTCAAAAGATAATACATTTCTTATTAATTCTAGATTACTGGTGCAAAGCCTAAATACTAATATGTAGTGGATACCAACTTATCATAACACCAACATACAAAGACCTATTGTTCTCTGTCTAGAGTCACGTGATATGACTTCTTTTCTTTTAGTTTTTACTGTCCATATCGGCAATTTAGTATTCAGTAAAAAAGCAAAAATGCACAATGTATGAACAAAATGTTTGATTTGATAAAACCGACTATCGTACTTATCCTTACTGAGATGGAAATGTTATTATTAATCATATTGCTATGTTACTTTGTTACTTGTGCTTTACTAAAAAGAAATATTTGTTCATTGAATGAATCATTTGGTGACAAAATTTGGAGTACTAAATATCAAAATTACGATCTGTCTATTACCAATATTTAGTCGTTTTCTGTACAAACAATAACTTATAGGTCTAGAATTTAAAAAGTGTGACACAGTTGTTTCAAAAGTAATTTTCGTTCTTAATTCAATTTGATTTCTTTTTCACTTTTGGATTATTGGCGGTCGAGTTGGTTGCTTGTCGGTGGCCGAGTGGTTAAACCACTTGCGCTTGCCTCTTACTACTGCGGTCGGAGTTTGAACCCATTCTGGGTTTGTTTAGATTTATAATGCTGTAAGTAAGAAGAGCGTCGTTTAGTTTGACTCTACTGAACAATGCAGGTTTTCCCTGGGTACTCCGGTTTCTTCCTGCACTAACACTGAACCTTCCTCCTGTTATTTGACAATGCCTGTTGGATGGTAAATGAATAAATAAATAAATAAATAAATAAATAAATAAATAAATACATAGATAGATAAATAAATAAATAAATAAATAAATTTAACCCTTTGTAATAACGTGTTTTTAGTTATAGTGAAAAAAAATTCAAGTTGTATCGTGTGAATTTTTTAAAAATCTTAAAGTTTGTCACGATTCAATGACAGTATTAGATTACCCAGTATGTCTATAGAATTACTATATATGCCATGCTTTAGACTCAGAGTTAAGTTTTGTTATACTTTGTTGTGACTAATGCCAAACAGTTATTGATATTATTCTATTCCGAGGTAACGTCATCCAAAGATTCATGTTGAACTCAAAAGTAATCGGAGCTTGGAAATACTGTGAAAGAAATGAAACACTGTTGAAGGTAGAATGTACCAATTTCCCTGAATATATATTTAAAGTTATTAATTTAAAAAAATCTGTTTAAAGTTATTAAAATCTCTCCATAACACAGCTTGTTCTTGGTCCTTTATGTGTAATTTAAGAATTTTGTTGGTGTATGGTACTGTTTTTAAGGAAATTGACAACCCTGTGTTGTTTCCATAGTTACTTGGCGGTCATGTCGGATTCTCAGTAAAATTGCTTAGTTGTCATATCACTTTGACCTTTAAGTTTCAAAAGTTTGCACAGTTATCCTCCACAGGAAATGAGCTTGAATTGTCTTGAACGAAGTAACAATAAAAGTTTGATACTTTAATTTTAAAACCCGAGTTTCTTATACATTAATAGGGAAATTAAACCCCCTAAACTCGCCTGAAAGATACAACCGTGGGACCTATCTATTTTCACTTTCAACTTATCGTGTTCTATAAATAACTCTTAACGCTATCTTCTTTGACAGTGTCATCCGCATCGGCTGAACTCCCTGCTGCTTCAACGTCCTCGTTCCGGGATTGATTTTCTTGTCTCTCACCCGTATCTTCATTGTCCTTAGACATTTGTTTCAATTGTTCTTGATGCACCATTCTCTCTCGTCTGCTTTTCATTATTTTGTACTTCTTCTGGTATTTCTTTACAACGGGTGGATGGGTGTAGTACCACATAAACAGACCACACATTAGCACCAATAAGACAGCACAGATAGAGGAAATTACAATATCAACGGTACTAAGTGTACTCCAAGGCACTTGAATAGAAAATATGAATGACAAAGAAATGTTTATAAATATGACGAGACCAAATAAATCGGTTTAAATGTTAAGTTCATCTATTCATATTTTGTTTGTTTCTTTGTTGTCCCCCCCGCCTCTCCACCCGTCAATCCATCATTCATTCCATCCATCCATCCATCCATCCATCCATCCATCCATCTATCTATCCATCTATCCATCCATCCATCCATCCATCCATCCATCCATCCATCCATCCATCCCTCTATTCAATGTATGCTTTTCCGATTCTGTTCTGTTCTGTTCCGACCCTTCCCTTCCCTTCCCTCCCCTTCCATTCCATTCCATTCCATTCCATTCCATTCTATTCTATTCTATTCTATTCTATTCTATTCTATTCTATTCTATTCTATTCTATTCTATTCTATTCTATTCTATTCTATTCTATTCTATTTAACCATGTATGTAAAATGAATGATTGGCCGTTTACAGCATTTTTACACACGAAAATACCCTTTTTTGTAAACTAAAAGAGAGCGCCCTACCATAAAACATAAAACAGATGCACTCACCTGCTCCGCAAACGCTTTCTTCCTCATCTTTGCCATCTATGCAGTCTTCTTTCCCATTGCATACATTATCTCTTTCTAGAATACGGTCATTGTCACACACAAATGTACAGGATAAATCTAAAGAGAGGTATCAAACTTTTAATACTTCAAATAATGACGTCGTAGCCATGACGACAATCAGTGATGTGTCTATTCACTATTACCATGCAAATTAGAATATTTGGGATAATGTTTGTTGATTGTCCAGATAAGATGAGACGATTAGTTGAACACAGTTTTCATCCCTAGTTCTCAGCACGACCATCGATTTGTACGCCACTCTATCGAGATACTTATATCGCGGAGTGATGTGTTTTCCCTCTACACCAAATGTCATTAAGAGAACAGGTCGATAAGAAATGTTCCACAGTCTACTGTCATTTCAACTAGGTCAGGCACCTTAGTTGTGACTTGAACTGGTTACATTAATACGACGATTTACACACACACACACACACACACACACACACACACACACACACACACACACACACGGGATTTTTTTCCTTCTAACCTGTATATACCAATACTTAACCATTGAACGACATAGCCATATTTCCCGTTATTGTTGGCATGACTATTTTTGCAATGTGAAAATATATATTCTCAAACAATATTGTAATATTTTCTATAGATGAGTCTGAACCCTTAATTTTACACCCCACCCCACCCCACCCCCACCCCCATCTGAGTCCCTCCTTCCACCCGTTCCATAATTGCATCATAAAATGTCAGCGGATTGAAAGAAATAACTAACAGACTTTGTCTTTGGAACCTAAATTTAATATTACTTTCTAATTTCCGAACTTCCGAGAACCTTCTTCAGACAAGACTCCTCAGTTCGTTGCATCTAATCTGTTTTTCAGGATTGCTAATTTTTTACCGAGTGGTTAATTAGACATCTTTTCCACCACTATAGGTAGACAACCTACAACTTCTTGTTTCTTTTGAACCGTCAGCATATTTTAATAATTGAAGATATAAATGTCTCGGTAAGCTTTTTTTTTTATAAGTCGTTCATCATCCAAAATGTAAGAATTCCACATCATTTCTACCGACATACACGTGCAATGGAAGCCAGTTAAGTTGAAACAGATCGCAGTGTCGCGATGAAATTCTGTATATTTTATCGTCTGCTTCAACAAAAATCTTACCAGCACTGCTACATTTTATCGTCTGGCTTTACACAAATATCAGTAACGATTTTGCTATATAATTTATCGCCTGGCTTTACTAAAGTCTTACTGACACTGCTACATTTTATCGTGCAGTATTATAAAACTCTCAATAACATTTACACTGTATTCAAAAATGTTACTGACATTGCTACATTTTATCGTCTGCTTTGCAAAAATCTCACTAACATTCATTTATCGTCTGGGACTTCAAAATCTAACTACAGTGCTATATTTTATCGTCTGTAGCAATGTAAAGTTGTGTTAAGTCAGACGATAAAATGTAGCCATGTTCAGTGAATGTTAGTAAAAAAAATTGTTGGACCAGGCGGCGTTTTGTTTCAAATCAAGTGGCTTCCATTGTATCTCGCTGTATGACTCACCATTTGTATTATCATACAGTTCGTCTTCACCGTTCGGACAGTTATCAATGCCATCACACGTCAAATCCTTGTGTATACATACAACGTTATCACCATTACATAGGAAGCAGCCATCTATAGTGAAATATATCGATTCAAACACGTTCAATTAAGTAAATACCCTACAGGTCCAAAGTTGTTAGCATCCGAGTTGAATTGATTTACTAAATTGGCAAGTTGCCATGATAACGGGAACTGTCGTTCAGGCGGGAAGTGTCGTTCGTCTGCTCGTAAGAGTTTCAAGATAATTTTGTAATTATAATTATAATTATAATAATAATTACTAATGAAACAGTAAACATTGTTTCTATTAATCCAGTTTTTAAAAACGTGACCGTAGATTTACAGAAATATTGTTCTCATCATTCTGGAGGGAATTTAGTAAATTGAGATATAGTATCAGAAGCACGCTGTAATGATTTACGACGTAAAGAGTTATGTCAGATGTGATGAGATACTGTCTTACGTTCAATCGCTTGTAACATTTCCTACACCTGAGCCACTCATTGGTATTCTCTGTAAAGTTGAAACATCTTGACGTAGTAGGTTAGAAGCACTCATAATTCGTTTATCGTAAATACATAGTGTCGTTTTATAATTGTGTTTTATCTTTAATTTCTGACGGCATCAAAATTGAACACCCACCTGTCTCAGTGGAACTATACGCTTCCACAATGATATCGAACTGTGGATCTTTCTCTAAGTATGACACGTCGATTGTTATGGTAACGTCGACCGAATTACCGGACGCATAATAAGGAGTCCCCCGCCGGAGATTTGGGTCTCCCTGCACTACAGCATCATCCAATGTATGACAGATTTGAAGACCACCAATGACTGGGTCGGATGCTTCAACTGAAATACCACAGCCTGGATTGTTTTCCACGGGGACGTGAAATTCGCCGGAAAATCCACCTACTTTCAGTTTTCTGTCCTCCGGGGCTGATACTTTCAGGTTGATGTGGCATGCTTCCTGAGACGTGACTCCTGTGAGATTGACTGCAACCAGTTCAATTGGTTCGTCGTTAGACAAATCCCGGCTGATAGTTAGATCAGGTGTGCACTGTGTCACGTCGACTGCAAAGAAATCGAATCTTTCAGTTAGGATAAATAATGAATTGAAAATACATCATAGTGACGTCATTTGCTGAATCAAGCTAAAAAAGCTACGCCTGAAGAGTTAGAAATACACATCGCAAAGAAAACCACGTTTGCTGTACGTCTTAGCTGTATTGTGAGAAATAGGACATTGCTACCTAAATGGCTGTGTAAAGGTGATGGTGCATGACCTGTTTCTGCGACAGTAGTTGCATATATTTCTTAACTATTTCTATTCTGTCTCGTGATTGGCCCTCTTCTTTTTTTGTTGTTGCTTATCTCAAAGACTTGTTGCTGTCTTTAGTACTAGCTCAAGTCCACCGTCCAAACCACAAACTCCCCACGACAAATCTCTTGTCTTGGCTATCTGTCGCCTCGTGCATTAGTTTAGACTACTATTGTTGTGGTTGTCTGATCGAACACTGATACCACAGTTTGTAATATTGCAGTATAGTTTTTACTGTAACATGGTGACAAATTCAAAACCAAGCTTTCGCTCAAAATTTAAACTTGCCACAACACACTACCTAAAGATAATATTGACCACTAATTAACAGATTATGTCTTTTTTAAAATTAATTATTGACTAATTTTTAGCGAATATATCTTTCTTTATTTGATGGACAAAAATCTAAGTTGCAGCTAGTGCAGGTTTAAGAGAACTCTAGGTTGCCATTGTTGTAACTTTGCATAGATGTGTAGTCACACTGTATGGAAACAATTGCAGCCATTTAGATTTGTCAAGTGAGGGCGTGCTACATAGAGATAGAAATCAGCCCGGTGTCGCAATTGGGTTTCAATTGGGGGTCTCGATGAAAAGCTACCATGTAATTGTTTTGTGCATATTCATCTCACAATGTGCTGTTAGTTGGGATAGTTATAGCCCAATATTTTACTTCATTCAGATGAGCAAAATGCGAAGCATTATCAATAGAAGCGTAATGACAAAGCTATTTATGTTGTATGTTTATTTATTACCCTTTCAGCTTATCGCAGTTTTTAGAAAAAATCTCACATATAGCAACAATATGTAAAAAAAAAAAAAAAAAAAAGTATAATACACACCAAGACAGAGGAGAGCTTACAAATGAAAAAAGAGTAATTTCCATTAAAATATAGAAAAATATTGTGTGACAAGAAAGAACAAACAGGTGCAAGGCGCCTCTAATTGTATTCAACCTACATCAAAATACGTTTTAAAAAATCATAAATAAAACTGTCACGAGTATTTTCTGGCTGAAAGAAGATTCCTGTGTAGGCTTTATAAATAACGAACAATGGGGAAAATAATGTTGATTCTGAACGCCATGTTGACTCATGTTTCATGGTCCGTAGAACCAATAACATACGTAGACGCGACATAGGACGACCATGGTAAAATCCTACATTTTTCCCCCAAATGTGTACAACTTGGCTATAACAAATGTTATACTGTTTCCCTTGCACGTGTATTTTTGGTAGGAATTGAACGAATTCTGACCTATATAGAGAAAGCTAGCAATGGCTGCTACTGGATTTTAACAGCTAGCATAACAGTATACTCCTGGGAAAATTCAGATATTAACGTAATAATGGCAATGGAGTGAATGAAGAGATAAGAACCCATTTATGCATGCAATATACGGTTCAAAGACTTAGCATAGAAGACTTTTACTTCTTTGTAATGGTTGTCAACCCAAGAACAAGTCATTCGGGTAATAATCTGTCTACACTAATGTGAGTCAACGCCATGGTATTTAATATGACTATTACTTGAACAATAATCCTGTCGGCAGGTGCCTGAATGACTTTGATCGAAAGGAATGTAAGTTCCATATCCAGGGTATGTGATAAATAACTGAAATTTGTCGATTAATTGTAATGCTGGTCAGTGTTTGGATTCTGTTACATTCTCCGTTGCAATGTGTATTTGTAGATATACACACCGTGGTTATTAAGAATTCAGTTACAAGACTATGAGAAGCCAATAAATTTGTGATAGTTTCCTAAGATATTTACTAAATTGAAATTGAAAGCCTCGATTAATCCATATGATGTAGTGATAGGCTAAGTATTTGCTATTGGCTTGTAATAATTATCAAATGCTTAATACATAGTCTTACAAAGAGATCTGGTATAAATTTAGCAGTTTTTGAAATTTCCAATTCGATAGATTATACAATACTTCAGACATCATTACCAGTAGTAGCCTACATTGATGACACGCTATCTCAACTTTGATAGTGATCACATCAGAGAAATGTAAGTGCGCATGCGTAGATATATTAGCGTAAGAGGATGAACGATAATGCAAGATGTGGATGACAATAAATCAAATAAATGGAACAAAAAGTATATATTTTGACAGCATTCGATGTATGGCCTTTAGACGAGATAAATTGAAAATTGATAATGATATCAACCATGCGCTTGGTTAGATATATCATCATGCCATGGCAGAACCCCATCACGCGTAGGTGAAAGTTTGACGTACGGAGTGGTCTGTCACGGCGCGGTGTATATGCACGAGTGCAGCCGTGCGAGTGAACGTAGTACATCAGAAAACGCGTGCACATACACCGAGTACCCAAATAAAATTTGATAAGTTTCACATAAAAAAAATGCCACCGTGTAATTCGTGTAATTTTAAGTCCGTGTACAGGGGACTGATCGCGCATTAAAAATTAATTTACAGGAATGTAAAAATGTTTTTGGCAGAACACTGAAGTATAAATACCACTAGTATGCGCACGCACCGATGCAAGCGGGCTCATTCGTAATAGTATGTATATCACGTGAACGTGATGTGCTGTATTAATGTCTGAATTGTGTGTAGCATTCTAGTTATAGCTCTCAAGAGACAATATTTAAGCCAAGGTTTATTCTGTCTAGTGTCTATATGTCGTTTTAGTCACGTGCAATGTTTATAAACGATTCACTCACATCTTTGCTGTTGAAAGTTGATGACGAAAAGTCCCTTGTATCTAGGATAGCACAACGTATATTGACCTCATACCGTATATGTTAATAGGAATACATGTTTGTACATTCTAATGCATGTGAATTTAAAGTTTAAAGTGATACATGCTGAGTTTATATCTTTTTGCTTAAAATACTTACAAAAACATCAATCTACTATTCTTTTACAGTGCTAGTGTCGTTGCACACTGTCTATGATGACATTACAATATGTGTTCTGGCATTGTTAAAACTGTTGACTGTATAGTAGAAAGTTCCTGTACATATTTTGATACGACGTGTGATGAATTACGTCATCGAATCTTTTACAGGTTATATCCCATAATACCAGGTTTGAGTTCAGTCAATTGCACGTAATGGTTAAGTATGCACGAGTAAGTAGAATAACGTGAGTGCCTTTAAAATGCAGAACAATTACACCCCAAACACATTATAAACTCAACTTGTCGTCTCCGTGTACAGCGAACAGACCGAGTTTGCCTTTCTTGCCATAACAATGTAGAAGATGAATATCATTTCTGTTTAATTTGTCCATTTTATCATGACGTCAGAATCAAATATTTACCTCGTTACTTTTATATTACACCTTCTCATTACAAATTTAGGTTTCTTTTACAAACTCAAAGTATTATTCTAATTAGAAATTTAGCAAAATATGCTCTTTTTTTCAAAACAAAAAAGGGACCAGTAAATTCAATCCAACATAAAAAAAAAAAAATGAGTGCACATAACATTAAGATATTTAAGTACCAGTAAATATGTATTAAATGTATGTGAATTAATCTAGATAAAGATTTGGTATGTCCAAGAACGTGTTGATACATTTAAAACAAATTGATGAATTTGAGTACGAGTTATATGTTGAAATATAGTTCATTACATTTGTGTAGTGGTTAAATTGATATATCAATATATGACAGCAGAGGTGAATGTACTTTAAGAAGGCCGGTGAGTAAATCAATCAACCGGTTGATGAATTCGAATGCAAATTAATGTATTTACAACATGATATGTTAATTAGTTTACGTACGAGTTAATATTTTGAAATTGTACTTTTTTTGTAATTGAAATTAATAGATTTAATTAGATAATTAATACATTTAAAGGACCATACATACTGTACATACAAATATGGGATTAATGATAACGGTTTTTTACAACAAGTTCGTGACTTTTACATGTAATTTTCACACTAACCTTGTACTATAATTTACAATTATACGTAGTATATGATGTATGATGTACGACGCATTGTAAATGGGGTCTGCAAGGAGAGTTCATGCATGCTCACACAAGCAGCTTTTTTTCTGAATATAACAAGGCTAGATAAATGATAATTATGGAATAATTTTCTCTCTTACGTGACCAATTATGTCAACACTGAACTTTTTAACGTGTCGACATTACATTCCCTGGTATATCAACAACACTTGAAAATAAAATATAAAATATAAAAACGTGGCATTCAGCACCTTGGGATATATACTCCGCTATATCCAGTAGCTTTTAACGTTCAAATATTACAAATTCGGCGAGACTGGGTTGGAGAAGCAGATATAGGAAATATTAACCTTGACATTTTTCACGTGGATTGGACATGTATTAATCCATTGCGTGCTAACACAGAGATACAATATTGGTATATACATGACGCTAGGATTTATCACGCATGAGATATCATGAAAAAAAAAGCTGGTCGTACAATATGTTATAGAATTAGTTACACGAGAAAGAATGGTGTCAATGACAACCGATCCTTTACAATTTTCAGTCTGCTTCAACTATCAATAAACAGGAATATTCACATATTATTTTGGGCCGGAAGTTTACGACCTCATAATTTCTTTCATTTTATTTTCATTGTGATGCCTTTCAGCAGACAGACATATACTTATGACAGACAGACAGACAGACAGACAGACAGACAGACAGACAGACAGACAGACAGACAGACAGACAGACAGACACACACACACACACACACGCACGCACGCACGCATATATATATATATATATGTAGATAGATAGATAGATAGATAGATAGATAGATAGATAGATAGATAGATAGATAGATAGATAGATAGATAGATAGATAGATAGATAGACAGATAGATAGGTAGATAGGTAGGTAGGTAGGTAGGTAGGTAGGTAGGTAGGTAGGTAGGTAGGTAGGTAGGTAGGTAGGTAGGCAGGCAGATAGAGTTGTCTGTTTCAACAAATAGAAGAATTGTTACATTTAGATCCTTTAAGGATGCGAATTGCCAAAAGTTAGATCACACAAAGATAATTGCTGTTTAAATTCATGAAGCTCGACGAGGAAATGCAGCAGAGTTTATAGTAAGGTTTTTGTCAAGCCACATGTTCCAGACTAACTGTCTTCTATTGTACGTTACATCGGCAATGTATTTCCATATATCTGAATGATACAATATATAGGGCAGTTGTATCGTTCAGGTGCTATGGATTGAAACAGGTCTGTGGTTTTGAGTCTCATCATAGGATTCCCAAGGGACCTAGCAATCATTTTTTCAATTTCCAGCTATCTAGTGATCATGATATGCCATGTTTACATTACATTGCTCTTTCTCAACTTTTGATAATTTATCAAATGTTTCCATTTTAGAAATTAAACTCGGTAGACATTGAGTCATATTGTGACGGTATTTTAGCCAACATTTATCCTTGACGTACGATATATTGCTTTTTCGCTTTGAAAAAATATGTTCAAATAATGATTCAGAAAAGTTGTTATTTCCCTGCCAAGCTGAAATAATATAGTGAAATAATTGCCATGTTGTTGTGAATCCAATAACACGAACCATACAAGCTGCAATATTTTAAATGTTTGTCTATCATTTTCCCGCTATTACTCAATTTGTGACGTGGAAACAATTGGTCAGGATAAAAATTTTCGTGTCCTTTCTGGCTGTAACTCAAAACACAGCAAATATTGTAGGATTACATTTTACTATCTGATATGGTAGTGGTTATCCTCATTGAGGATATGACGTAATGATTCTATTACTAAATACTCAAATAGATTTCATCTCCAGTCCCGACACATTTAATTGGTTTGGACTTTCTTGAAGAAAGTAACAATAAAAAATGTTTAAGATGTTTACATTAAGATGGAGGATACTTTATTTGGATTTTTGGAATAATATTTTCAAGATTGGTGTGTATGTATGGTTGGCATTGACCATGGCCTGATTGGTGTTCTGTGTCTTTAAATTAATTTTGAACTAATTGAACGGAAAATTACGTTGTAATTGACGAGAAGGTTAATAGCCGTTCAGATCTTGATGAGAAGTTATGTATGCGTCACTTTTGTTCAACCTACTAGCTGACTGGGTGTGGCCAAAGAAATTAGCATGATTTCTCTGTCATACCACTGCATGTGACAAGTCGGGCCACTTAGAAAAGTCAAAGTTTCCTGAAATGTACTGCAATGAATACTAAAAAGGGATTACTCGGACAAGGTAAATTTTCTCTGTGATACATGCTAAAATACAAAACAAAGCTTAAGATAATTTTTCTCCTTACATACGTGTGCGTGCGCTTAGTGAATATATTTCAGTAAAAAAAACATGCCTTGAATAATTGTATACGTTACGGATTTTTTTCGTAACAGTTGAGAAAGAGTTTAATGTCACAGTCTCCTTTATATATATATATATATATATATATATATATATATATATATATATATATATATATATATATATATATATATATATATATATATATATTATATATAGTCAATAAATTTGAATCAAAATGTTTGCATGTCTGACCACTTTTACCTAGAATAGTTGCTTCCATTCAGATGAAAGCCTCACCTCATTTAACCCTTCAAAGACCAACGCCCTAATTTAGGGTGTAATCACCTCGGGGAGCAAAGTCCCCCCCCCCCCCCCTTAATGGGTTAACTGGATCGCATACGATAAATGCGCCAAAGATCGGTTTGTTGTTTGATCTATGTAACAAAGCTCTGTTGTGTGAATATAACTAAAACTCTACGTCAATAAAGAGTCATATGTAACGTATACCGTAGGGTAACATTATACATAGCACATTTTGCTCAATATAATTTATTCACAGTATTACAGAATTGACCCTCAGCGCACCGACATTGGACTGTGAACTGGAGTTAATATTTCATAATTTTGCACACAGTACTATCATCGAATAGCAGGTCATGTAGTTTACCGAACAAGGAGGATTAAAACGTGTCCAGTAATAATGATTTGTGTGTTTTTCATCCCAGCAAAATTTAACAGATCAGGTTATAGTGGAATGTTATAATTATTGTAGCTGAAAATCAAGTTGAAAGTTTACGAATCTATCATCAGAAAAACATATTTTAAGAGCGGAAAGGGGCGTAGTATAGAAATGATGATATAATCATAAGGTCAGACGAGACACAATTGGAAAACAATTACACACCCCAGTTTGACAATAACGTGTTAGCAACCCCGGCAGCCAAAGGGCAGGGATACAGTCTTGCGTTCTTGGAAATCCACATCAAACATTACAATAAATGAACTTAAAAATCATCAAAGAGCGGATATGAATACAATTGTGCAAGGTTATTATAGGTTGAATACATATACCGGTAGTTGAAACAGTTGTCACGGCATGCAATGATGAATAGAAACGACATATAATTATATTGAATGAGTTAGGGGGCTTTGAAAGGCTACATACTACAATGACAAAATGTACAATTTCAATATTTTTTTTGGAGCTCGTATTCATATTTTATGTCTGTATTTGATGTTCAAAGCATGGTATATTACTGTGGCAATTCAGTTTTCTAATAATGCCACCAGAATGAAATATAACGTGGGAGATTTAGAACGTCAAAGGTATTTCTTTGGGAGAATATATCGTACCCATAATTTAGCTTCCGTCTACGCGTCTGGAGCAGATTCTATTGTCGAACTGTTGAAAGGATTTTTTTGTTCATAAAATTTGCTTCGAAATGTAATTTTTTTTATTGTGTGTGTGTGTGTGTGTGTGTGTGTGTGTGTGTGTGTGTGTGTGTGTGTGTGTGTGTGTGAAAATATGGATTAATGTTAAAGATGCAAGTACGCGAATTCGAACTTTTATATCGTTCATCCAATAAAAATGTTTGATGAGATTTTCATCAAATAAATGTAATAGCGTTAGAGATGATTTAAAAAAAATGTTGATAATACGTCAATGAATTCAGAAATATATAACATTTTTTTTAAATCATTTATTTTGGGATTGACATAAATTGTATGAATGAAAACAGGAGAGTGGAAACATTCCAGTTTCTAATCACGCCCTGAAATTTGTCATAAACTTGTCATGTAACCTAAATTAGTAAAAACGATAAAAGAATGTTAGTGTTAGATATCTGCATATTAAACGCCTTGTCAACAATACATGTATTTTGAACTATGTACTCTTTATTTTAATTTCACATATTTCACGTCAGCTTTGACACGATGAGAAAAGCTGTCAATTAATTGATATTCGAGGCAATCGTTCCGCTATAATTAAGGTGAAATTGTTCATTAAAAAGCCGTTCAATTATACATGAGATGTTAAATAGCGCGATATTACTATAACACTTGAGGTTGCCCATATGCTTGCTACATACATTTATGCCAATGACTATTTTTTTTTTTTTTTTAAAACGCACTGGAAAACGCCCTTTTTCTCTTTAGGTCACGTGACCGGGAAATTTAATGGGAGTTATAGTATACCGGGGATAATCAAACAGACGGAAAATGGCAAATATGTGATAATGTATTTGACAAAATTTATGTACATTGTGTATTTCAATAACACGCCTTTTTTTTACTATTGAAAGAACGGAACTACAGAATGTACAGTACGCGATATTCAAAGTAAGGTCAGTAGTGTGTGTAGAACCGCACACAGCAGACCTCACAAAAACATCTGTGAACGTGCTGGAACAAAACACAACCTTCAATTTTACTCAATTTTAATACCCATTTGAATGAATCAGCCAGATTAATCGGCGGCTGCTAATTTAATCTATGCATATTATTTTCACACATCGATATCTTTGTCATAAATGTTACTGTACTCACAAAATTATTTATAGGGATGGAAACTAAAGCATTGAGAGCTAACAATCCTTTGGAAAATATTTAGATGATAAAATAAATTATTACACAAAATGTATTTGAAATGTGACCACCTACCTCTCTGGTATAGGTCCGTCCTAGCCACAACGACAGAGATAGCGCAGATAATTATTACAATGCACATGAAAAGTGTTGTCTTTGAGGTGTAACATGCTTTACCCGCAGCCATGTCTTAAACAGCTCTCAATAAAACACCTGTTTTAAGTGACACTTCAACTTGTAGCCTTAAACTGTGATATGCTATGACACATAGCAGTGGTTTTCCTGTAGTGGCTAATAACACATGCTTGACTCGGCAATAGAAAATTCTATTCGCATCTCACCAGAGTGCTTCGGAAGTCCTACTTACACCAAGTCGTTCCACTATAATGTGACAAAAATCATAATTTAGACATGATTCTCATTAATTTGTGACAGGTATTTGTGCCCTTTAGGTGAACGTAAAACTGTAGTTAGGATCACCTAGGTGAGAGTAAAATTGAAAGGGAGGTGATGTGATAAACTGGGGTTTAGTTGTGAGCAAATATCGGCGACCAACGATCATTCTTACAGACCTCTTGTTTGTATCTGCTTTCAATTTCAACAAATAATAAATAATCAGCACATCAAATAAATAAACAAAAAAAAAACCAACATAATAGAGCATAAATTATCCGTTACACCCGGATTATTTTACTGTGTCCCATTGTTCATCACATATTCATTTCTTTAGTAGCTGTTCAGTCCGTTTGTTTGTTTGTTGTTTGTTTGTTTGTTTGTTTGCTTGTTTGCTTTTCGCTTTAAAAAATCCTAATTTTGAGCCGCCAATTAGGTGTCATTCTGTTAAAATTAAACAACACTTCATCAAACGGTGGCCGATAAATGTGCGAAATGATTGTCAACGATCGCTGTACAACGTGACCCAAGTATTAGATCGTGCTCATTAAATTTAACACAAAAAATTTCAATTCATCACCGTTAAGGACAACGAAATATGTATAATTCTGAACTCCCCTGTGGCTATGACCCAACATCACACTGAACATTAATACATCGAGATCTATCATGACCGTCATGACAGTATTACGAAATAATTTCATTTTTTGCAGATCGAAAATATCATAAGATAAAACAAAACCTAATATGTAAGTCTGGTGTATATTGACCATAAAAAGTGACGTCATTATTTCATTTTAAAACGACTGTACCACATGAAGTTTATCACATCAATGCACGCCTAAGATTGTAATATCTGCGACACGCCTACGAGTTTCACAGTTATTATTCTTCCCCCGAGGGGATGAATTCATTAATGGAATATCAGTCCAGCGAGAGAATATGGCCCATGAAGTATGACGGGACAGCCTAATTACATACTCTTCAATAAACATACTGAAGGCAAACTCGATGACAGTCATTGTTTTGTTTTTTTACAATTTCAGTTTAACTTCTCTATCTTTTTTAAAGCGGAATTCCGTTCCTAGATCACGTGATCTGTCATAGAAATATTTCCATGGTAACTTTATTGTATGTGGCTTTCCGCTTTTTTTCTCTCTTACTTTTATAATGAAGATATTTGTCTGGTGAGCGAGAAAATGAGGATTATTTATTCATTAACGTATAGTTGTATTCATCTCTTGGGATCTGTTCTAAAACCTCGCACTGAGCGGTTGAGGTAAAAGGGTTACACTATTTGTACTGGAGGGAGTGACGCCAATTAACTCGCTATAAATCATCACAGTAGAGAAAAGGGAAATGATAATCAATAAAATATCTATTCTAACAGATCAACACGTTCGTATATTTAGGGTTTATTTTTTTTTACCAGCCTTCAGTTTTGATCAATATTTGCACAAGGTTAACAATATTTTTCTTTAACGTGCTCAGCATAAGGCTTAAAAAATAGTTTGGTTCCGGTTACCTGAACCCACCTAGATTTTCACGCAGACCCTTTTACGTATTCGAGAAAAAAATATTAAAATCGCGAAAATTGTGAAGTCTCGCCAGAAATAGTGGATGTGGAAACTGACATAAACTTTGAAAGACAATGTAAAACTGTTCTTCCAATCTGTGTAATGGCTGTACATCTGATGGGAACAAACCAATAACACAGAGACTATATGGAAAACAACGGAAAACATCACTACCTGAAATAGACACTCACACGTGTAATATATATATATATATATATATATAAATAAAAAGAATGATGTGTGAACAAATTCATTATTACGAATGAACAAATCAACGAGCCATCCAACATGGTGTCAACTTGTGTTGTCACGTGATCGTCGACGAGAATGGCCGTGGAAATGCGAGAAAAAGTCAGCGCTACTAACAACATGAAGTTACTTAAATTGATCGTAGTCAAATATCAAAACTATTTGATCCGATCATCATTACAATGGCGGAGTAATTCATTCGAGAATCATTTCTCATCGACTGTGCTCCCAGCTGTTTTACGCTCATAAAAAGTGTTTTATGTGAATAACAGTAAGCCCATTACTGTCATTAATTGTCTGTACGTAGTTTCTAGCTATACTCTACTCTACACAGCGATTCTCATATTTATTTCAAACATCAATGTCCGATTGTAGATTGAACACCACTGCTACTGTATATGACGATTCAATCAATATTTGTAGCTATATTTGCATACTTTGTACTAATGTGAAATGGTGGTTTTCAACACTGTCGATCAAGCGTATCGAACAGACCTTCCCTGGAGCCCTATTATATTTTCCATATAATGACTCTGAATTTTTTGTAAATAGAAAAATGTCGACGTTTCTAGAGCCCAGAGTTGAAATCGTCGAACAGCTTGATAAACACACAACTTCTGGGATAAGAGAAATTATATTTTGAGGATCTTACCGTGGTTTTCAGGATATAGAATTAAATGTAAAGAAGATAAATATAATATGAAACAATCTCAATCAACTTTCTAAGTCGCCTTCAAGGCGCCACGCTTATTATAAAAAGATATGCGTCTCCAGGTGCACTAAGAAATAAATATCACTTTAGTACAATGGATTGGGAATACGAGACAAAGTTGATGGATTATTTCACCTTTTTGTTGCCATGGTGACAAATTAACATCGCCTAGTGAAGTTAACTGGATGTCATTATGAGATGATTGAAATGAATTGTGTGCCCCCTTTTGACATTCTATTTCAATGCTTTATTATTTGCATATAATACGTACATGTTGACGACAGTAATACTGTATTGTCTGCCACAAATCAACCGCATTACGTCGTCAGGGCTAGACAATGAGGTAGGACTAACTGAATACTGTGTCTCATCATGAATTGATTCCCTGGTGTTGTCTCTAGCTTTGAAGTATTCAAAATAGAAGATTGATAAACCGTTTGGAGATCACCTGGGAAGACTTGTTGCATACATAACGGTACCCTGGATTTAACCTACCTCGCTAGAGTTCTCATTTTTCTTCAACTTTCCAAGGGTCATTAAACACGTCATACGCTGCAGGTTCACAAGTCTACGCATATTTTAATCTAATGACGTTCGCGCGTTTTACATTGCGCATTTTTCTGCGCACGACGCACTTTAAAAACGAGATATTCACGAGACTTCATTCTGGCAATCGTTCTGATTCAACGAAAGGTATATTTCAACAATGGCTTATAAGATTTAGTTGTCATCACACTAGGGAAACTTCAGTATAACTTGTCTGGAGACTGCGATATAAGACCACAGGGACACATATTATTGCTTAGATTATTGTTTTCCAAAGGGCAATATCACACGAATCTTGCTACTACAAATGTATCAATATACGCTCTATAATAAAAGATAACTAAAGGGCGGACACTGAACCAGAAGTCCATAGTAACTCCCCTGTAGGCAATTTAACATTTTCGTCATCGTGCCGTATTTAAACTTGTCTAGTCTAAGAGATCATTTATATCATATGCCATCACCCCCTTTATTAATTAACCAATCAGTAGACTGCTATCGATGGCTATGCACACTGAATATTCATGAGCACCAAAATGCTATACACTTCAGTGTAAACAGCTGTCATGAATATTCATTGTGCAACCATTGATTACATTATTTCTGCTAACTCCCATGATGCAATAGTCCATAGCTAAGACACCCTATAAGGGCACAAGATCAACTTGATGTTTCTCTCAAATCATAAGTAATTGTAGGTGATGTAAAATCATGAAATAACTCCCCAGGACAAGTAGTTTATGAAAATGTCTCTATTTCCTGGAGTGGCGTTTTCATTTTTTTGAGCAGTTGAAAACTCTATAATGGCGACAGAAAGATTTTGTTATGTTTCTACTTTTATAATTTGAGTAGACATTTTTTCTTCACCGTCAGAGTTTATCGTTGTTGGGCTATATACATATACATTATTTGAAGCTAGAGTTGTATCTACAGAAAATATTCACATTTATTTGATAAAGTATATGTTTGGAAAATGTTTTCTTTTGAGCGGATTATTTGGAAGAGAAACTCAATTTACTATTGTATTGGCGTGTTTGTGTGTACCCTTGTGTGTGTGTGTGTGTGTGTGTGTGTGTGTGTGTGTGTGTGTATGATTGTATTTTTGCATCAATATTTACTTCATACAACGTATAATGCAATTACTGTACAATGACTAAACTGCATTACCCAATTATCCAGCGTATGTATATTACTAATATACCATCCAAAAAGCAAGCAGAATATTATTTATTCAAATGAATCATAAACATGCAAAATCTAACAGTTCTTGTGATTCCCATATTTGGAACATGTGTATCAAGTTTTATTAGATTAAAGGCTGATCTTTTGAGATATCGTCGCAGACAGACAGACAGACAGACAGACAGACATACAGACAGACAGACAGACAGACAGACAGACAGACAGACAGACAGACAGCGCTAAATCATTATACCCTCTCACTGGCATTCGGAAGGGTGGAAGATAAATGTAGCGATCTAAGATTTCACCTCGTGAGGGCGTCCTATCGATCATGAGATAGGGACTCATAGATCTAGTTTTCATTCTAGTAGATACCATTAAGGGAATCGTCATCAAGAGGTCATAAAAAAATCTTTGAAATGTGACTTCGCATGGAAAGGAAAAATGAAATCAAAATATACTGATATACATTGACAACTAAACAGAAGAAACACAAATATTTGAATGTTCTTTTATTGGCTTTATTCTACAAATATTTCGTTCTCTTTCAACACGTATTGAAAACAGCAGAAACACATTTCATTGGGACACATTGCATCATTATACCCACTATTCGACTACTGTAATATTGTACACTACTATTATACGACTGCTTTTCTTTATTGTGTAGTCTAGATCTGCTTGTCATACAAATACAGCATCGATATAAGGAAGGCATTGTATCCATGGCTACTAACGAAAACGTCACACAGACACTAACCTCTGATTGGTCAGTACAGATTGAGGATACACACCAATTGGAAATCACTAATCTATTACAACGTGATGTAGAGAGGTCCAGCTAGTAGTACGTTCAATCACAGACTGTGGTTCAATTCGATCTTATTGGTAGCTTGTGCCCGCTGGAGGCTTTAGGAATGACCCGTGTCCGTCCGTCCGTCCGTCCGTCTGTGTACGTACGTCCGTCCGTCCATCGGTGGACTTGCTGGCACTCACTGTATACATCAATCGGTACATTTTCGTCTTGGTCGCTGCTATTAACGAAACCGTAAACAGACACATTGTGATTTACACCAAAGTTTGAATTGAACGACGAACCGACATCTGCTGTAACATCAAATTGCAACAAAGTCTAAACTATTTCTACTACTACTTGATTTTCTAACTATGTTCATAAACGTGACTTCAGCCTCCTGCAACATCTCTTTTTACACGTTTGAATATCCCTCATATCTTTGAACAAAACTTAACAATTTTTAACAACACCGACAGTTTACCACGACAGTTCACATCTGTACAGCAGTCAAAACTTCATGAATGTTATTACAAGACTTTGAGTATTCTAAAACATTTTTTTTCGAGACTTCATTATTCACATCTCATAGCATATACATATAACGAATTCTTGCTTTCTGGAGATGACTCACAGTGAATAAATATAAGCACTCATTAAAAAAAAACAGGCCGTTACAAAACAGTATATACTAGACAATTGATTTCGAATATTTTTTTTAGATTTTATGTAAAGTCTTGGAAAACCAATAAAATGAATAAATATGGTATTCAAACACCAGTTGCTGTTTTTATACACAATGTGTCTGTCAATGAAGTATGTAAATATTGTTTGGTCAGCCTTTGCTGTTACTTATGGATTGTAGAATAAATTAATATTAAATAAACATTACAAATTTGCATAAAGGTTTCATTATTGTCAATATCTTGCAAATGTGTTTACATAATTCGAATAATTATCAAGAGATTAGTCACAACACAGTAATATTTGTTTGTTTACTTACTTACTTACTTAGTTACTTAGTTACTTACTTACTTACTTACAATCATTGCTTGAAAGACGTGTAATTACAGCATAGAACTAGTGAAGAAGAGGGTTGCCATTGGTGATGAATTTGTTGTATATAAAGACATGAAGATCGAATTACAGCAGATTATTGTCCATTATCAAGTTTGTTTATCTTATAAAGTTAGTCAGGAAACAAATGTGAGAATGCAGATTTTGAACCGACTCCGTGTGAACACTTGGTGTTGGTATATCAATGACGTCACGATTATATCAATGACGTCACGATTTGTATCAATGACATCATAATTGTATCAATGACATCACGATTATATCAATAAAATCACGATGTGTATCGGCGAGATAATGTAAAATTCATTTCAGATTAACGAGAGAAATCCAATGTTTCAACACTGGTGGCGCAATTTAAGAATTTGAGCTTGTTTGCGAACTTGTGTCGTAAGGTTGTAATATCAAAAGACTTCTTGCTAAGGATTTCAAAAGTTTTCAAGTACATTTTTATAGATTCTTCACTGAAATGGAAACTTAGAATCACAACTAGTGCTACAATTGCTTTCATCTTGTTGACAAAGTCTGTGTGCCAAAAATCACTAGTACAAGGGTTGACACATTGATAGTTATAACCTACATCTAAATAGTTTAAAATGTTCATACATAATGTTTTATGTTTTTTTTATCCAGTATAAAAACCTTGTTCACCTTCACACTATCGTTTTTGTAACTCTGTCTTTGTTCTCATGGTTTCGTTTTTTTATCCTTTTACTTTTAATTTAAAAGTATTTGTTGAGTCTTCTTGAAAAAGAATTGAACTTGCATCTTTCTCTCTCTAAATTACACTTGCTGTGCATTTCGTGCCGGCTGTCCGTCAAGAGAAGCCTGCGCTCTCGCTCTCTTTGCTTCTTTTTGTGCCCTCTTGTAAGCCTTCCTGTATCGTTTTGGTGGTGGGGGACAGCAGTAGCAATATAAACAGACAACAGTCAAAACGATGAGAATAATGGCACATATTATACTGACCACGATGTCCACCGTAGTTAGTGTACTAAACGGCTCATTTTTACCTGTAAAAGAGAGAGAGAGAGAGAGAGAGAGAGAGAGAGAGAGAGACAGACAGACAGACAGACAGACAGACAGACAGACACAGAGACAGAGAGAGACAAAGACAGACAGACAGACAGACAGACAGACAGACAGACAGACAGACAGACAGACAGACAGACAGACAGACAGACAAAAACAGAGACAGAGAGACAACGGACAGATAAAGATAACGAGAGGGAGAAAAAGAAACAGGGACAAAGAGGATATTACCATATTGCCATCAAATGTACTCTGGGAAAAAAAATTGACACCTCGACATCTAAAGTCTGTGAATCTGAGTTCCAATCTATCTATCTATCTATCTGTCTGTCTGTCTGTCTGTCTGCCTGCCTGCCTGTCTGTCTGTCTGTCTGTCTGTCTGTCTGTCTGTCTGTCTGTCTGTCTGTCTGTCTGTCTGTCTGTCTGTCTGTCTGTCTGTCTGTCTGTCTGTCTGTCTATCTATCTATCTATCTATCTATCTATCTATCTATCTATCTATCTATCTATCTATCTATCTATCTATCTATCTATAAGAGTTGTAATGTCCACGACAAATTCACACGACGTCCTGAATGAGGTCCTACGATATGAACTACACTTTGTTGTAAATCGAAAGTGTGAGATGTAAAGCTATTGTAATTGTTAAATGTGTCTATCAATGCTTCAAGTGATTGTAAGGTTAACATAGACACGTTAGGGTTAGGAATTTAGAAGGACGCAAATGTAGCTTTTAAATGACAATTTTCTTTACTCATGTCGATACCGTCCATATTCGTTACGATAATGCAAATGGTATATTGAAGCAGTAGATCAAATATGACTTATCTCAGTTATTTGAACTGTGTATAGTACATGCACTACTACACTTACGAGCTGCACAGACTTCTTCTAGTTCGTCACTTCCATCATTACATGTTTCTCTGCCATCACATACCGTATTACCATTAATCTTTTGGTTTCCCTTTGCGCACTTGAATGAACACGATCCGTCTGAAATGTTAAGTGCACGTAAATCACCAGATTTAAACTGAATGCACCCCGTAAGAACAAAACCATAATTTTTTGGTCTTACACACATTGTTGGAATGCAAAATTCTGAACTATAGCGCTAACATGTGAAATTTGCATAGCTAACATCTTGCCTAATTATCGAAAAAAATAATTAATTATGCAAATTAACCATTAAAACTATAAGTTACTGATTTCTGAGCTATGTCATTGCCTTCACATGCTTTTGGTTTCCCTCGGTTTGGAAATTGTAGAACATATAAGTTCGTTGGCGGCGCACTACACATACACGTTCTGGGGCCTGCTCAGTGGCATGGATATTTGGAGCGCCCCCAACGACTGTATTTTTACATAGTTTACTGTAAATGTGTTTGTAGTGATGTGCATATATCGCAACATTTATCATGATTTAAGGACGTGTGATTACAACACAATATCTTACTTGAAGTATACCGGAAGTCCTCGTCTGACTCGTCGTAGCAATTCTTAACACCGTCACACAACAGCTTATTGTCTATGCATACTGAAACCTCTTTCTCTCTAGTGTTTTCACATCGGAAACAATTGCCACCTGTCAGTGAATAAAAAACAACAACGTAAGATATGGATTCACAAAAGACTTGGAAAATATGAAATAAAATGGAGAAATGTAATGTTAATTTGTAAAACGTTTTTACCATGATTTCTGGTAAAAATTCACAGAGTTGATGAAAATGAAAATCCAGAATCATTCTAGTTCAATCAGTGATTGTCCTAGATCTTGTCAGCGGTCATGTTACTCCTTACAATCAGCGACATCGTATTTTCCCAGACTCTGCCGGGTGTTATGCCCTCAACGGCAAGAGGCTGGATAATCTAGACTATAATGTAAAGGACACAAGTTTGATCGCATGGGGGCGTAATTTATTCGTTTTTATCTTTGACTTTATATCCCGGGCTTGTTCAAATACAATTCAGCACTGGGGATTGCAACATTCTATCTATGCCGGACATTGATTCAGACTGTATTTAGTAGTAGTTTTTTTTAGAATAATTAAATGCTTACCTTCCGATGTATCTGTAAATGTGACAAACTTCATACTAAATGCGATATTTCCCGTGAGCGTCGTAGATTTCGCATTCAACAAAAATTGAAATTTGTTATATTTGGTGTAATACAATGACATCCATTCTGGTTTGGTTTCCGAGCTGTCATCCAAGATAATTCCACACACTCCCTGAGAAGGTGTAAGATTTTGTTCTGTGACGGGGTCTCTTAAAGTCAACGACCCATACGAACAATCATTGTCTTGTTGAACAGGGAAATAAAAGGCGCCTTCGAAAAACACAGATATGCGCTTTCCAACGGGAGCAGTCAGTGTGAGCGAACAATTAACAGCGTCAATCGTCGTCTGTTGAACCGTCACTTTTACATCGCCTGCCGGGGCTGTGATATCCACGTTTTCGTTCGTATTCAGACCACATTGGCCATTAATTTTAACTGTGGAAGAAGAGAGAGAAAAGAGAAGAGGATTTATGAAAGTTTTAAGTCACAAAAAAATCAAAAAATACATTTGTAGTAAAGCATAGGTCTGTATACCATATATCTTCCTAATTTCTACATTCAAAGCCATGATGTACAGTATGACCACTAGGTGGCGGTATAATCAGCCAGATAAACAAACTCAAACTCATTGTGTGGCTTTTAGCCGTAAAATTAGGCCCTACCTGATTAATGTTTTAACCTGATAAAACCTGAATGTGAAACCATTTACCTTGCACAAAAAGTATAGCGCTATTTTTGTCTAAAATCAGTAAACGTGGATTAAGAGTATGTATCGTTGCCGTAAAAAAGACAGTAGCAGTTCTGTTTTCCGGCAGTGGTCTAAATCTGAACCACAGACTTTCCTTTTCTGTGTCTGAACATAATATGGTGTCACGTAGAACAGTAATTGAGGGTTAAAGGTCAAGTAGTGACATGTCAACAACATAGTAACTTAATTTTTTGTCAAGTCTTTCAGCAATTAGTCAGTTAGTCAATCAGTCAGTCAGTCAATCAGTCAGTCAGTCAGTCAGTCAGTCAGCCAGTCAGTCAGTTTAGTCAGTCTTTCAGTTACTCAAACAGTCACTCCATAAGATAGGCAGTCACGGAGTCGCTCACTAAAGGAGCCAGTCGGCGGTAAATCAAATGAACAATCGCCTTAATTGTGAATGTCAGTGAGTCGCTGAATCAGCTTGTTCTTTACAAAAAAAACCTGATACTCCGTCATCGCATTGAACAGTATGAACCAACTAATTAACTCTAAATCAATGACAACATTAATCACAATCAGATCCGAGTACTATGCCTCAAGCACAAAATACATCAATATCGTAGGGACCTTATCAATCTTCTGTACTAAGAAAATGTCGCCATGACAACTGAACAATTTTATGACAATGGCACAACAGGGGATAAAAAAGTAGACAATTAGTCCATCCATCAGTCAGTCAATATATCGTGAAATCAAGATTTGATGACGATCCCCCAACTCTAATATTGCCTGTACGCATGATAGATGAACTCCCCTTCACACAAGGACAGGATTTTGACTATGTTAACTGCGAATGACGTCACAAGAGTATTAGCAAGGTGTATGGGCATAAAGGCTATTTGGACCCCTTAAGTGCCCATTAACTTCTCAAGAAGGTACTAAAAACACATCAAATAAAAACATCTCTTCTACTCCAGAGAAAGAGTTCTTGTTTTGTTGCACTCGATATTATTACGAGCACATTTCTGATAACCACTCAGATTCCATTGTTGTTTATCGTTCAACAGCGTAATGTAAGTACATGATATCATAAGAGTAGAGAGATGGGTCTTATTACAAATTTCCTCTCGTACAGAGTGACCTTTTAAAAACATGACTTTTATCTCCGGAGACAGGTTTCACAAACCAATGCCTTTTAAATTTAAGTACTTAAAGATTTTGTGCTGACTATAAAAACGTTGCAGGTAAAACACATCATCAGCATTCACTTCTAATGATATATGAAAAGTTCATGGCTTCCACGTATGCACGGCCAACACTCACCGAAAAATCGATATCCGTGATTTTTATGTTACACAAAGAACTCCATATGATCTTTTCACGATCATTTTCAAAATTATGAAAACAAATCGTTTGTAATTGTTGTTTTTTCATCTGTGACAAACGCCACGATACAATATTCCCGTTGCCATAGATACTACATTATCTCTCATTCACTTGCGCAGATAAAGTGCGTTCTACTCCAATTCTGCTTCTAATAAAGTATAGAGTTCAATGAAGTTCATAATGAGCACTTCCTACGTTGCTTACAATATACTAGGCTCTGTTATTGTATGAATAAGGACACCCGTTTGACTCTAGTCTACACAAACATTTTGATGAAAAAATTATATAAATACGTGGTAATTCTTCCTTCAACTGGCATTGTTATTGAAAAATCAATCAATGAGGTGCTTTCAGAATGTCATGATCACATGACGTATTTATCTCTTCTTGCAAACCAAGAGCACACTTTTTCCGCTCACGCAACTTCAGCTGAGCGAACTTATTGCGTATGCGAGGTAGGATTGCCGTAAAAAGGACAGTACTTTGCGACGATGGAGTAGTGTTGCCGTAAGAGGATTGACGTTTACAACCATGCACGTTTGCGGTAATGACGTGATGTAGTGCCACGGTTGCCGTGAGATTGTACGGTGCTGACATGTAAGTGTGTGTTATATGAGAAAACAAACACGCTCAAAAACATCGACATATTCTACAAGCAAAACGTTTAGTCGAATGGTTTATGAATTAACCTGATATGATCGATTCTGGTGCTAAAGTGTATAGTGAATTCTAAAATCACGATTTCGATTAGAGCGACCTATGATGCTATGTTTCTTATCACCCAACGACCCTATATTTCTTCATTTTTGCGAAATTGAAAAAAAATATGCGCCCTCTGCGGCAGGATTAGAAAAAAACACGCCACTCATTGTCCAATCTGGATTAAGTTATCGTTTATTACTGAAATACATTGTTTTTTTTCTGACTCTGATTCTCCTTTCTATGTCATTCAGAAGTACAATTATAAATTGAAAGTATCGCAAACATGAACTCATACACTTATCGTTTATCAAAACACTTTTTTAGAGTAAACGACCGATCGACCCATCACGATGATAAACATAGACTTAAAATACGTTGTATGTACAATAACAAACTTTTTATACATTTTTGGGTT
Source organism: Glandiceps talaboti (assembly GCF_964340395.1). NCBI lineage: Eukaryota > Metazoa > Hemichordata > Enteropneusta > Spengelidae > Glandiceps > Glandiceps talaboti. The sequence continues at coordinate 8,633,655 of NC_135561.1, forward strand.
ACGTTTTGCTATGTATTGAGCTACGAACACAGACTTTGTCACCGTTGTTTCACTTTGAATGTTCGAGTAGGAAGCCATGCTAAAATAATTTGATTAATTTAAAATCCAAAATCGATATCCAATCCTCATCCATATGGCCACTTAAGACATGGATGGACCGTCGTACATTCGTCAAACAGACAGACAGACAGACAGACAGACAGACAGACAAATAAACACTGGCGCCGAAGTAATCTAACATTTCCGAATAACTGCTTACTATGGTAACTTAACAACGGTCGTAAAATTGTGCTTCAAGATTAGATAGACGAAGTACGTCTACATTGACACGGTCTACCTATTCAATATATGAAAGTGGATCTTGTCTTATATTGAGACAATCACAGATTGTGTTATATATCACTTCATCTCCGACACTGATTTCCTGAAATCGAACATCAACCAGCTGCATGCAGGGGTCGAAGATCAAATTGAGTCATTCTGAAGCCCCCCCCCCCCCATGAAATATAGAATTTTTCGCAGTCAAAGCAAAGATCTTGGCTTATAAATTAGTCACCATTCTCAGTGTTGTTTGAAAGGTTGCAATGTATCTTGGAACTATTTGAATATTCAAATAAGTATGTTATTAATCTCTGTTGTTTGTAAGGTAGCTTAAAGTTATCTTTTACATAAAAATAGACGTGACCACATGTCTTTATCTGTGCAATGTATGTATGTATGTATGTATGTATGTATGTATGTATGTATGTATGTATGTATGTATGTATGTATGTATGTATGTGTTACAACTATCTTTACAATCTATATTATTAGTGACTGTAAAAGACAAAGATCTACGTATGTACACACATTGTAATATATTATTTACATTCAGAATGACGAGCACTATCTATCACTGTGATGACATTTTCTAATCTTATTACTCTAAACCAGGTCACTGTGGATCCATCGTATTTTCTAATTTAGCACACAGATATTTCATTGGTTTGATTTATATTAAGCTATATGTACAATTCCATGGACAACACGGGTCATTAGTTAAAGTCGTAAACAATTCTGACATAGGGTAGCAGTGCTAGGTTTACTAAGGTTGGCTTCCATTAAAGAGTAAAGGCATAGCGTAGAAGCCAACAACTAGAGTACATGCAGTATGTTTTAATTCTATATGTCACATTGGGAATGCATCGAATGTCTTACGTTGAGATTAAGTTGACATCCAGGGACGTGAGTCTTTAAAATCAATAGGTTCTTGTAAACCTACATTGCATGAGTCACGCGAGAATTACATATCTGTCTGTCTGACAGTATGTATATATGTATGTATGTAAGTACATGTATGTATGTATTTCGTTTGTCTGTCTGTCTGTCTGTCTGTCTGTCTGTCTGTCTGTCTGTCTGTCTGTCTGTCTGTCTGTCTGTCTGTCTATGTGTGTATTCTATGTATGTGTTTGTTTGTGTATGAGTATATATTTTTCTATTTAATCATACATATACACATGTATAGAGAGATATGTATAGATTAAAGCAAGTATATGCTCTCGTCTGGTCTAAATTCTGCCAATGCTGTTAATTAATTACTTACACGTTTGCACCATACAAATATTTCATTACAATTCACTACGTTATTATTTGATCTGATTTCCCAAGCCTAAAGCTGCCAGTTTTGATAGCATTATAAATTACATTCATTAAGATATCAATCGACGTCTTATGAGAGTCTTTAAGACACTAAGCCTATGGTACTGTCAGTTGTATCAGTCAGCCAATGTTGTGTGATGTTAACGTTATACCGTTACACAATTTCACTGAGTAATATGTATTCCTTTACTATATGTAAGTTAAACCCAATGTTGCGTGAAACTCTTCAAGGTAATTTTCATGGTACACGGGTACGGAATATACACCGTGTCTGAACAAATTAATCGCTGGTCACGAATCCTTTTTATTCCGTTCCACACCAGCTTTATTATAACAACCAGTCGAACTAACCCTGTAGGTAAATTCACTGATCCCTGTAAATTTGTGTTCTTTCCACGCCACAGCTTGAAATACTAACGTGTTATGAATTCTGTCTCCTATTACACATTCAGGAGGTTCATTTTTATTGAAAATGTCATTTCATATTTCATAAACTATAATGAGATTTTGCCATAAGTTTATTAATTTTCTAGTGAAATGATTAAATATGGAATTATACAATGACTGATTAAAAAAATGTGGACTGGGTATAATGATGAAATATGCTGAAATTAATGTCGTGCTATATGCACGATCTAATTTATAGCATAGATAAGCGAGTTTTAGCATATATGTTATTGTTATGTTTGTAATAAAACGCAACCTTTGAAATATTCCACGTTACGTGACAATGCCTGCGGGGTTGTCGATGTTTGATCATTTACATCCAGCACTGTGAGGTGTGTTGGTTCAAAGCAAACCCAGTACATGATGCACACCATTTTGATATTGTAGAGGGAAAATTGTTGAAACTTTTGGTAATTTTAGAAAGTACGTGTATTTGTCCTTTAATCTGATTACTTGTTTTGTTGTTTTCGTCAAGGCATTTTTAATTATCCTGTAGTCCTAATTGTGTTCTGCATATAAACAGCAATTAATTAGGTTATGTCAAATAAGTTTGTTTAGTGTTATAAGTCAAAACTGTCAACACTAATTGTACAAAATTAAAAGGAATATTTAGATAGTATTCTCCGACATTTTTTTCGTTCGGCTAAGGAAAATACGGGTGACCTATATATTAAGGGGCCTTGTCACTACGAATCGCTAGACAAGTAGTGACAACCCCTACGTCACGAGTATTTTCCGGCTGAATGAAGAAACATGTTGGGAATAATATAATTATACCTCCTTAAGCGCGTAGTTTATGAAAAATAGCGATTTGGAACGTTTTGATTCATATTTCGAGCATCTCAGAAACAGTGGCGTAGTCACGGGTTGTCGGGATATAGAACGACCAGGGTATATAATCCATATTTTCTGTTCGAAGATGATAACTTGGATTGTGCATGGTATAAGTAATGTAGTGTTGAAGCAGCTAAATAACCCCATCAGAAAAAAATGTATATCCTCACGCTACTGAAAGTGTTTGGAAGGTTACGGACATCATATGTGTGGTCTCAAATTGGCCAATCGGTTTACAGAATGTGCTCACAAATTAGCAAGTCATTATTAGCAACAGCTAACACTTGTCAAACACGTGTTTCTATCAATTTTCTCACTCTGAGCTTAAGTTTGGATGGGAGCACATGTAGTTGGGCACTGTACGTTGAAGGGTGTTTGCGTTTGTAGAGATATTAATCTAATTTGGCTTCTCCACGATTTCAGGAACATACTGGTGAGTACGCACGATTGAATCCCCGCGACCTCTAAATTTTTATGTCATTTCAAAAAATGTTTGCTTTCGTCACAAGACTTGAAATCGGCTCTGTGCGCCTCAAAATGGGTTATCTAAGTCTGAGTGTTTGCCCAGACCTGTACTAGTTGGACATTCTACGTCATATCATTAACATTTCGTGCAAATGTAGTGCATGCCAAGTATGGTACGTCTTTCGACATATGCTCCGTACTCGCATTTTGTCTGGTAGGATGTTCTCTCCATTTCCTAACTTCTCAAATTATCAAATCTACTAAATTATCAGCAAGTTTCGGGACATCATTTACCACAATTCAGACTCTGCTATTTGGGTGTACAGCCATATCGTATGATTGTAAAATCGATTAATATTTGACCATAACTTTGGTGATTAAGTTATATGTTCGACCTACAAAATGACCTCGAATTTGATTAGCGTATATTCTTTGTGGCTTTCATTTAAGCAAGGTGAAGGCATTGAACTTACTTTTGAATTAACAGTTGTACAGTTTGAGAGTAGTTACAATAATTACTGTGTCGATTTTTGTTTTGAGCTGTTTGTTGTTCCTAAGTTTACAGTAAAGGTAGGTTTTGAGTGCCACCGAGGAAGAATAAAAAACGAAACACTAATGCAACAGTTATTGCACCTATGTTTGAGACACAATGCTTCAAACTAATATTATCTCGCATTTTGTGTTTTATGCAATTTTTTTATTAGATGTTCAAAACAAATGCGTAATTTTTGTAGCAAAGAGCATTGTCTTAATGTTGCATCGTACCAGTGCAGTATCTGGTTATTTAACTGAACTAGTGCAATATATATTGCACTATGTGGATGCAATAGCGTAAATAATGTAGTCGTAAAACAAAGGGTGTAGACACGTGAAGTGGTGTATAAATGTTATCGAGTGAAATGCGTTGAAAATACAAAATAAAATCAAAGATGAGGTCCATAAATAAAGCAAAAAGTGTAAATGACAAATGCCTACACTGGAAAGAATCACTGTACATACATGAATAGACACATTGTACTGTAGACTTTTCCGGACAAGTTAAACCAAAAGACAAAACTGAAGAAACAAACATAGAACTTATACTACACCAATTGGACAGATTAATAAGTCTTCTAAAACAATTATTGTATGTAACTCGAACTATAGATCGATTGGGGCTGAATTGTCTCTGATTCAACTTACCAATCTACGAGTCTCACGTTAATCCAAAACTGTTTACATTATTTTACAGCAAATGTCACTTTCCCTGAAGCTTCATGAGAAAATCAACAACATCGATGTAACAGGATACTTTACTGTCAGTAAGTAATATGACACGGCTTGGATTATATATTATTCAAAAAACTGCGATATGACTATCTGACTCTGAAAAAATAAAACCCTGTCTTGTTAAAGACTACCTATACATTTCGATTTTCGATAGTTTATTTTTTCATACTGCAGGTTGTACATCGATACTTCTCACCATACTACAGGTACCAGGGTTCTGAAAAAAGGTAACATCAATCATACATATATTTCACAAAAGTTTGATATTTCGAAATACGTGTGTATTTCTAATTCATGTCATGTTAGTTCCCAGGGTGCCTATTTCCCGAATTTGTAATGCACTGATATAAAATTACTTTGAAAAAAAGTGAGAGCTATACTAGGTGTCAGGTTACGTGTAGATCTGAATTTTTAAAGGACTAACATAGAGTACAACCTGTGCCTGATTGCATGTCATGTATAGTGATTGCAATTTCTTAATGGGTCATGGGGGTTTACTCACGTGGTATATACACTAAGCTAACAAGTGCACTCGGGCTCATACACTTTATCTTCTTGGCTGACAACTCAGCTGTTTTATTGTCTTCAATTAAACATAAGCCGTAAAGGTTAGATCTTATATATGTTTTGCAGTACTGTCACATGTAGGGCTGCCAATTCCAGGGTTTTTCTTTTCAGAATCGCATTTATTTGTTTTTATCAGTATCTTTAGTTACTTTACAAATTGTACCATAATACAACTATAATATACAGGGAACCTTGCACATTCTAGCATAAGTATGTTCACATCCTAGAATGCTAGGGTGTGTCCACATTCTAGTGCTAGGAACAAAGGGACACCTAAATTATTGCTTAGATTGCTGTTTTCCTAAGAAAAAGATGACTTGTTCTTTCCATGGAGATAGAGGAAATGTATTCAAGTCAAAATGTTGTCATAGCTAGACTTTAGACAAGGAAAACAACAAATCTAAGAAATACTACACGCCCCTTTGGCTAGGAAGAGGAGCATAGCTATGGGCCAGCTATGTGCCCCATGTCCCTTGGCTGTGAAAAATATGACTGTTACAGTACTGCCCACCTGTGTAACAGGACTACTGTAAAAGCTGAGTTAACATTCTTCTCACATCTGGTAAACATCCGTGGGAAGTAGCCCTGATACAGTATAATTGCTCACATAGCTTTTATATTAAGAACTTATGGGACAAGCTCTTGTACAGTGTTGTTATAAAACCTACACCGAATTGCTATTTCTTACATACAGGTACATGTTATATGGATATGGCATACCAGTTGCACATCTGTCACATCTAGGTACATCGAACAGCAGTGTGCTGATCAGAGCTGTTTATACAGAGATACTTTCCACTGAGCTTGTACAGCTATGTGAACAAACACGTCCTCGGTATGTGACTGTTACAGAAGTATGAGAGTATTAATTATCCTGTGTATAATTCGCCACAAATAATGATAATTGGTACCACTCATGTTATTCCATTTTGAAAAAGTACACCCTTCTCAGAGAAAGGGAGCAAACTTCATCCATGAAAATACAGTTCTAGAATTTATACAATGATACAAACTGTTCCTTAACGATCGATAAAGAGCTACACAAGTAATTTTGACGAGAATAATCATGTCGTGCTAAGGACCTTTGCTTGCGACATTACGCTTAAATGTTTTCTTTGGGCAGGTGTCGGAAAGTTGTCATTCATTACCGAGGGTGTCGAAAAGTTGTCATTCATTACAGAGGGTGTCGAAAAGTTGTCATTCATTACGCCCTTCATCTGAGTTTAGGTTAGGGGGTCTTAGCGTATTCCTATCCCAAATCTAACCTTAAATACGCACATGAATACTCCCTAGCTTTGCTATAAATATGTATCTCTTGTAAATATGACGACATTGTTCATGTCTTTTCCTCCAGGTTAATATTTATTACTAAATTGAGTTAATGAAAACAGAAATTTCTAAGAATTCCCTAAATAACATGATTGTGCGTGCTTTTAAATATATCGAAGTTATGTGAGGTACCCTTGAAAAAATAGGATAAGGAGCTAAATCGTATTCGTTCTTCAAATCGACTGACCTTAGCTTACATTCGTATAAGAGCTTGGTTCATTGAAGATTCCAGAACATCAATTAATTCGTATTCACCTTTATGTCATTCCTTTTAGTAAGCTACGCGTCTACTCTATTCTTAATTCTATCTTTTCAATTTGATGTATATAGAAAACATTCCTAGAAGAGAAGTGCTGCCATCTTTTATTCATATTGTCTTCGCCTCCTATGTATGCACAATATCTACTCTATATTGAGATATCTAAGTCACTGCTTTAGATTTTCAAATTGCCAAACTGTGAATTGTGAATGAGGTATTTGAAGCTTGGAGAAATCCTTGCGTTGTTGAGTGAAAAGCTGCCACGCATATTAACCCAAACATTATATTTCTTTTCAAATTTGGTAAAAATTAATTTGACTGGGTAAATAAAATTGATACAATTGACAGAAAATCTGTGCTGCATTATAACCCAACGACTAAATGTCCATTTCGGATCATTCTAGCAAACCATAGATGTTATTTCTTCCGCGACACTGCCAAATAACGACTCGGAGGTGCCGTAAAATAGGCTGTGGTTTACTACGATGATTTCGAATTGGGATTAAAATTGATGGCTAAGCCGGTTTTAACAGAGCTATAGAAGCAGTTAGTTCAGAATAAAAGAATAATTCCATGTAAACCTTATTAAGATAACATTATTGCGATGACACTGCATTGAAAAATGGGCCTTTAAGTATTTGATATTATAGATGCCACATGTGGAAACTAAAAGAAAAATATGAATGTAATATAGGCGTAAACAGTCAATATGAATACTGAAGCCGGCTGTGCGATATTCTTTCTATAACAAAATAAACATGCCTCAGTGCAGTATGTGATAATCCTGACAGATTAAGACATGCAGCAGATTGAGATGAATAATATAAAATAGATGTATACATAACAGATATCGAGGAATATTTGATAAGGATTTGATTTTTTTGTAACTATTTTCGTACATTCCGTTCTTGATTTTTATAAATATCTGTTCGACCATATGCGGTTTGCCTATGACGGTCAAAATGAGTAATTATAAGAATCAACTTTACATCCAAGTCGAGAAGGAAAGGGTCGTATAAGAAATTTGTTTAAATAATGACTTCGAGTTATGTTTCTTGATTGGTGTGTAGTAGCCATATATAAGCTGTCGTGTGTGTGTATGTGTGTGTGTCTGTGTGTCTGTGTGTAATGACGTTCGTTACATTTGTGGGGAAAAAACGTAAACTATGAGTGTATGATTTTAAAGAAACAGCGTCAAATATTTTTACCTTAAGTTTCAGGAAAAAGAGATTCGCAAAATAAAATATTTCGAGATATTTGCTTTTTAAGCCTGCACGACTATCAACTTTGAATTTCAATTCAGCGCAATTACCAGTAATTACCAAACAGGTCACGGCGCAGTGATTTATAAGTCATTTGAACACTAGTAAAACTATTCTTCCAATCTGTAATGGCTGTACATCTGATAGGAAGAAATTAAAATAAACAACACAGCGACCATTTTTAACAAAATGGAAAACCTGAACTAGACACTCGCACACGAAAAAAAATGTAATAAAATAAAATAAACAATCTACCTACCTCACCTATTTTAAAATTGAATGTAATCAGAACCACACAATTTTTTACGCCTGTTGATAAGCTTGTGTACACGAAGCCCAACACGGAGAGGCGTTTTTTATCTGAACTGCATTAAATAGAGAATCTGATATGGTTCGCATTTTATGTATAGAAATTTAAATGCTAAACATCCACCAGTGCCTGTACAAAAATGTCACATCAATATGTGAACGTACAGTACCTTTGTTAGATAAGGATCTCATGAATAATAATAACTAGCTAGACGCTCTTCAATATTTCAAATACGTTTTATATTTTAAGTAGACTTATAACTTACAGCTATCAAAAAAGTAGTAAACTAAGCAGTACCGTAGCCTGCGGGGGGGGGGGCGCAGGGGGACAGCTTCCCCCCCCCCTGAGATTTTGGAATAAAAGCAAGAAAAAAGCGACTTTTTGAATACATACCAATGTTATTAAAATCGTTATTTACGTGATGATTCCTAGTATGCGCGATTTAAATTGATGGTTCACTAAAGTCAAAAGTGACTGTACACTGACTCTTCGCTAGTATGTATCTTATATCTCTATTGTACGCTGGCTTAACTTTGAATAAAAATGTGTCCAGTTAAAAATTGTAACTTTAAAAATTCTTTGTGCGGGAAAGTAAAAAAGAAGTTCACATGCACTGTGGTCATGGTTGCTAGGGTATTTGCATACATTTTTTGAATGTTTACTCACTTGCCTACCAGATGGTGTTCTTATTTGACCACAATATACTGGCATTTGGTTGTTGCTAAGGGCGTGGTCATGGTTGCTAGGGCCAATTTTGTCAAAATGTTTGCAGAAAATCTGCAGAATAACACTAAAGTCTTTCAGAAACATCTCACCAATTTTCAGACTCATTGACCAAGTACTTTTTGAGATATAATTTTTTGACCAATAATGAACATTTTTACACCTAATTTGCATATCACTCGGAATCTTGGTATGCATAATATTTCTTCGTCCATACATTCCTAGATTCATTCCCATTAAACTTCAGCCCAATCTGCTCAGTAGTTTTGGAATTATAGATTTTTAATCAAAAAGGACAGTTTTGGCCCTAATTTGCATATTACTGATGGAATCATCATGTCATAAGTAAATCTTACTTTACACCCCCTTAAAATGCTCCCACTAAATTTCTCACCAATCTGTCCAGTAGTTTCTGAGTTTAAGTTGTTTGATCAAAAATCACATTTTAAGTTGTATACACACAGGCAGACAGACAGACAGACAGACAGACAGACAGACAGACAGACAGACAGACAGACGCCGGGCGACCCTATAGCACTACTGAACCTCAGTTCAGTTGTGCTAAAAAGCTGTTCAACCTACCCATATATTTTTTGGGTGATGGGCAATATATCCTCATGCGGGCTTCGCATTTGTTTCAAAATTAAGGATATTTCTTTATATTTTCTGAATAGTACATGTAACAATATACATTTGAGTCTATTCCAAATTATATAATATCTTATACGGTTATTTACTTGGCTCTGCTGATGCATACAAGCATGAATTGAGATTAAATTAAGATGTTGCATATCCAATGTGCACTAACAAGAATTGATCAAAAGTTTACGACCATGGGAGTGGGCTGAACAGTCATAGGGCCATCAAAGTCTGAAAGTCTTGAAATGTTTTGCTCTTTATTCGTGATTTTTTGGAACCAAATTAAACTTCAGGAGAAGTCATTTACCAAGTGCACATCCGCAAAATATCTTTCAGCTTTGCCACAACAAAATACACTTCCAGATAATATGTAATGCATAGGATAATTCAATTCTGGTATTTTATTACCATATTCAAGTATTGTAAGACTTTAAATTATGTCTATGGTTTGATATTTTATGCCTCTAAATGGCCCCCTACACTGTCTTATTTTCATTTTTTCACCTTTGGAGTTGTCTCTCCAATCAGTAGTAATCAAGGTGATAATTGTCTTTCTCCCAAAACAAGATGGATGGTGTCTGGCTAAGTACCTCCCTGCATAGGTTAGAGCTAATTGGAGACATCTCCGTATGCGTGTGAAATCCACATCCTGTGGAAAGTAATCTCATTCAGAGTATTATTGTTGTTGGCTATCACTGTTATTTTAATGTATCATATTGTATCATATATGTAATCATATATACAGCATACTATTGAGTGAAGCAATATATATGCAAATCTATTGGCGAAATGTGTGTACATGAATTAGCATAATTAACATTTTAACCGGACATTTTAATTAATGAATTTCCCCAATTTTATGGTATAGTTTAAAAAACGACGACTCAAAGTTATTCCAAATATCATTTATTTTCTCGTAAGTATGGAAGTTATTCTTAAATTTCGACTAGTTTTGGATGTTACTCATTGGGAGGAGCACATGTATACTCAAATAGTATCAACTTAAAAGTACATGAACTGAAAAGCAGACTACCAAGAACTAGGGAAGCAACAGGTTATTTGATCATAACTAGACAATACTTAACCAAAATAAGTTAGAAGCTGCTTAAACAGCTATTAGTTTGAATATCAGACTAAGTAGCCCCCCCCCCCCGCCCCGACTTAGTTTGCTAGCTAGAAATTAAAATACTAGTAAGCGGTAATATGTAATAGTTCTTCAGACTTTTGGTTCCACCTAGCTGAAGTATAAAATTGTATTTATACCTCTAAAAACCAATAACTGTGTATTAGATTTGACATAGACTTATATCTGAAATCCCATGAACAGTATGAACTATAATATAAATTGAACACGACTATGGCATGTTGTTATCAACGATTGTTACAACATGTTGTTACATTTTAGCATTGTTATTATCACATAAATACGTGCATATCTTCTACTGTGTGACGTCAAACGGGTGATTTCAGAGCGAGCATATCACCCCTGTTCTACCGAACTGTTTTTCTCCGTACTGTTCGAGTGTTCGGCCAATCCTGCACTATAATGAAGTGATCTGACCCCAACTTTATACTCTTGCTCTACACTGAGAAGACTCTGTTTTCTGGGGTTTCGTGCAAACATTATTATGTGTTTCCCTTGGATCTGCACTCTGCATTGGCTGGACAAACACGAGAAAAAAGAAGACCGAGGCAGGGTATTTAAGTGATTCAAACTCGCGAGAAAACAATTTTTTTTCTTGGCCTTAAAATAGGTTTACAATGAGCGTAGAGTTCACAAACAGGTGAAATATTTATCATCGTTTCAATTTCGTCAAATATGGACTTATCATTTTCAAATTTCACACACTAATGCGCAGATGAATAAAGTGAAATCGTGTCTTTTTTGATTTTCGATTAGAAGTTTAGAAAGTATTATTGACCTCGAACCGTCTCCTTTTTACCCTTGTTCTTTCCCGATTTCTCTCAATAACAAACTACCGCTGTTTGTTGCAAGGCTTGTACATAATCATTTATCTAGCTCTGTATCTCAGGATATAAATACACTCTCACATATTTATCAAGTGTAATAATCTATCATTTATACCCAAATGTGTGTGGTCAAAATATGGAAAATAGACCAAGCCTCGCCTAGCCTACGAAGAAAATTTCGCGACAATGTATCAATAATGGTGACCTATACATTGACCTCTATATAATTAGTGTACAGTGAGGGCGCGCCACTCAACAAAATTTTGACAATTTTCCCGTAGTGCTTAAAAGAATGTGTAAACTCGTGGTGGGACAGAAGGAAGTTCAACACGCACATGCCATATCCTGGGTATGTAGGGGATCACGAAAGCCGAGTGAAGTCGAGGATGGCAAGCTTTCATGTGCTGAGAATAGGAGACGTGGCGGGCATTTGAACAACATTTTTGACAACTAACTTTCATTGGGACTTGACGAATCACAGATATAGAGCTAAATTTCTTGCATAAGTCATGAAATTGCAAGACTATACCCTTACGGAAGGCATTCAGTTTAAATCTGGTTTAATACGTCGATGAAAAATATAGTGCGATGAAATGATGCAGTATTCGTAAAATACGGTCTAAAATTTTAGGAAAATACGGGGAAATACTTAGTTATGTGGTAAATATATAATTCCATGAAATCAATGTTAGTTTTACGTCATAATGCTCCTCGTATGATTCCGCGGACTACAAATTCTCGCCTTCCGGCTCGAATTTGTATTAGTCCGCGGAATCATACTCGGAGCGTTATGGCGTAAAACTAACATTGATTTCATGGGATTATTAAGATAATATTATATTTTCATTTTACTTATAATATAATACAACCCGACAACTGCCTAATATGTTATCATTTCACATTTTTTTCTGGACAATCCTTACAGACACCATCATCCGATACCGACCAATGGCCCCATTTCTTTGCACGTTCTTCCTTTTGATCATTTCCCCTTATGTAATTGTTCAAGATAACAATAGGATGGGTTCGTTCTCGTATCTCTTCACTGTTATACCACTTTCCACAAATAAAATATTCCATGGGTAACCATTGGATATTCACTGGGTGTTTATTGATTATTTTGCCGAGTAGGGGTTGTCCTGAGCCCATCCGACCGATAAACTTGTCATTTTCTGATTCGTCATACTCATCCATTATATCGCCAAGTTCTTCAGTTAGTTTATTCCATACATACTGTGTTTCCGACGTTGGAGTAAGGAAAATAAAACCAAGGTTAATTGTATGAACTAACTTAGAACATGTATTGTACATCACGATCAAATCTGTATTACTGTACCTCTGGAAGTATTTGATTGGGTTATCAAACCATATAGCATCGGATTCAGTCTCAAAAACTGACATACCCTCTTTAAGGAGTTCGTTGATAACGCTCACCCGATAAAGTACATATCTGTAATAGTCAACGTGTCCATGGGCCATAGAATCGGTAGAACCAAACATTTCAAGTACAACATTTAGTTCTGGTTTCCAATTTGTCACACGCTGAAATGTTTCCATATCACTTACTATGAATAGAGTCATCGGAAGTATGCCAAGACACTCAACATTACAAATCCAATTCTTTGTGATATTAAGATATCCCAAGTTAAACATTTGCGCGATTACAACCCCATACTGCTTGTACAATAACTTAGCTTTAGTAGTTGTATTTGTGTAACGATTTGTATCGACATTAAGCTTCGCCGTTACTCTTCTTTGACTCGTTATATTGACCACAGATGGGGACTTCACCGTTGTACCTTTCCTTGTATGAACAACAGAGTCTCCTAGTATTTTTACGTATTTTATCGTGTCAACTGGTGCATGCGGTTGTTTTTTAAATATTGATTCACCAAAGCTGATAGTAAGACTGGAACCATAGAACTTCACATGAACATAACCAATGATGAGCAAAACACACAAAGACACTAGTACTATCAGTGCTACTCGCTGTCGGTTGTTGTGCTTGACCATTCTGATTGTGTGGATAGTACTCAATTTTATGTACAACTCTGTCTGTATGTACTGCAAAGGAAGGGGGGGGGGTGTTGATGTTATTACATTTACATGCAACTTACTACCTACCTACAAATACGAACAGGTCTATGGAACATTAGTTTTTAAAAAAATACATATTGCCACATGTCTCGACCTATAGCGATGTACATGTGTACATCAATATTGCATTCTTTTTACGTCACCCACAATCTAGATGTGGTGACATGATGAGTTTACTCCATTGTGAGCGATTTTGCATAGTATCCAACAGTGTCTTTCCGCTCATTCCAGTTTCATTTTCAACGTTGTGTTTGGCCGGCCACGACGGCGGGAATATATATTGCCACCTTATATCATAATGATGGCAATAATTTACTTTATAAATAAGATCACATCTCTCATGGGTTAAGCCTTATCTGTGAGGTATTCATACATTTGGTGACAACAAATTTAAGCTTACCTGATTGTAACTGTCACAATGCAGGCTGTTGTTCGACAAATAGCTATTTGTACAACACTTGGAAATACACTGTAAGCTATATGCAGTCAGTTTGAACTTTAACCTTTTAAGCAGCCCATATATGATTGAACAGTCTAACAGAGTATAAAAGCACCGCCTTTCTTTTAATTCAACTAAATAAGTTGTCATAATAATATGGTAGTATAGTGGATATTCAAAGAATTGCTAATTTATCAAAAAAAACCGTTAATGTTTTAAATAGTTGAGACAGTCATGGGTAAGTACTCGATGGGAGAAAACATGTACGTACTGAAATGACAGTGGCAAATTTAAAAAATACTATTAAACCCACACATAATTGAGTAGTCAGAGGTATGGGCGAAAAAGAATGAGAGGTGAAAGTTATAGATTACTAGATAACAGCCATTATACATCAGCTGTCACCAATCTCGCATTCTGATTGGTCGAGAGCCCTGCAGATATACAGGCGTATTTTTCAGCAACAGCCGTATTTTTGCTTGTTGCATCACGTGATCACTGCACGTCCCCTTGTAAACAAACCTAGATACATACACGTAGTATACATACTCAAGATATATGCTCTTCTGTTACATTCAAAGATAGACAATGGCTCTATAGGGGTATGTTGTTCTCTTTTATTCATATTTTCATAGATATTGGTTCAAGTGCCTGTGGGCGAACGCACGGTCGTCACGCGATCGTAAACATGAATTCCTAAATTTGTGAAGGATATCGGAATTACCACCACAGAGATTGCAATTTTTGCAAGAAAGAAAGCATACGAACATGTCTGTACATTTAATGGAATACAGTACGCAAAACAAAGACGCACTCATTTTTCGGCTGAAGGTTACAAGTTTGAATATGTCACTGAGTGATATGCAAATAGTAAACATTACATCATACTACTGAGCAAACACGCCCTCTGATTGGATGATAAAGTTAATGACATGTAAACAACCGCATTGCAGTTATCGGAGAGGTGTGTGATACTACACTCAACAGTATAACGCGGAAGTGATTTTTATTTATAAACTGAAACAGCATTTTTAGACATTCAAAAATAAATTCGCAGTCGCAGGTGACGTATAAGTATGTTATTTGCCAAATACTGTTCGGCTCTCCGTTAAATATTCCCTGAAAAATTACTCCTCGCAGCAAGATATGGAACGGTACTGATTTGGCAAATAACATATACATATTTGTGCCCTTTTCACAGTACATTTGTACTTTTTAAAACATCACGATTACCATTTGCAAGTCTCATTAATACTCTTTTAGAGACACTTTTAAACTATTTTTGTCGTCTGCGATAGAAAGAAAATGACATTCAACAGTCCTTCATGAAAGCCCTCTATATTGCTTAGCCTGTAAGAAACAGGTCTGGGAAACAACATTTAGATTTACATGAACAAACACCCCTACTAAACAACATAATACATTGGTTGTCTGAGCCTAAGCACATTAGAAAGAGTGTGACCTGAGAATGAAAGAGAATCGATTACAATAGGCTGTAACTGGTACGCGTCACAGACCTAAATTATATCCATTCAAGATATTTTGGTAATTTTCATCATGAACTCTGAATTGAAGTCAAAAAGCATTTAAACTTTGTACACAGTGGCATTTCGTTACGTAACCACACAGGTCTTCGACATCTCAACATTGGGTATTTCGGAATTGTTTGTACCAGGTACGATTGAACTGTCAACAAGTTTTAATATGACATGATGTGTTAATTTTAGAACTTCATTATGTGACTTCATTGTTTTGTAGAAGTATAATTATAATATTACACAACTATTTTATGGTCTTTGAGATATGAACTTGTATTACTAACCAAGACAAGGTGATTGGATATTGAATCTCGGATGATGTCTTTCATAAGACTTAAGAATACGTCATACTCTAAGAATAGGGATTTATGTAAACTTTGAAAATGTATTTAAGTTGGGGTTTTAGCCCAGTTGGTGAAGGAACGGAGACGGAGATTGGATGTAATGAAATCAACCAAGTGGTTAGCTTGGCGTTCGCTGAACCAGATATGAACGTTTCGTTCTATGTTCTACTCAACACAGTCCAAGTCGGTACGCTACCTCGTAGAAGATATGGTCTGAGAAGAAACTAGTTGGCCAGCTAATTCAACTTTATAGCCTTAAATGGAACAGACAGACGATTGGAACAACAGTGCGAGTGAGTACTTCCCCAATGCATGTATTAGTTTTGTCATTGATAGGTCAAAACCGCCATTTTGTCACATACGTGCCCGAAATCCATGCGTGTCACTGGAGCTACTGATATTACGGAATACACATACCGCCTATCCCAGAAAGTGCGCTTTAGAAAATAAACTTTAACCTTTAACCTTTAAACGTAAATCTGTTGAGATGAAATATTATAAAATTCGATCGTTAATTTCTTGATAAGCTTAGACCAAATCTAAAAAGCTTTTTGGTTCCGGTTACCCGACCCCACCTAGTTTTTCACGCCGACCCTAAACTTTTTTTTACGCATTCGAGAAAAATCATAAAACCGCGAAAATTGTGAAGTCTCGCAAGACACAGTGGGTGGGTGCGGAAACTGACATCAACTTAAAAAAGACAATGATGCATGGTCTGATTGCCTCGGACTATGTGTCCCTAAGTCACTAGTTGTATGAATCGATTTTTTATCTGTCAAATTTTCCTGGACATCAACCTTGACATTGCCTCCGGGTCACTCATCAGTGAGAGCTTTCACCCAATCATCATCAATCTAATGAAATATCACCAGGTTATCCCTATGTACAGTTAAAAACACCGAATATTCGATTACTGTGTTGATGGCAATGAAAGTGTCACAGAATAAAAGGTTTCTTATAACTATTTCTTTTTGGGAAAGTGACCTTTGCAGCCATTTATTTCATTTAATCAAGGTTACAAACTCGGATTTTCAATTGCTATATTGATGAAAACGTTCTCACCGATCGCAAACAAAAGTGTCACACAGAAATAATTTATGTTTGTTGTGTCTTTGTCAGAAACGTCAGGTACAATTATATTGAAACTAATATCAAGGTTTATGAAAAGTTATCTTTATAGCCGTTTGTTTCACAGAATGGATAGTACGGATGAACCAATCAATCAAATGAACATGTACGTAGTAACGACATCGTCGTAAAACCACAGTACGGCACTATAATGTTAAGCAGGATATAATTTCGTTGTTTTATGGAGCTGTCATAAATAGTGTTTTAAGTTACTGCATTGTTTTATATTTGCTGGGGTGGAAATATTACACAACAAAATAAGAAGAGGTTGGATAAATCGTTCAGTAAAGCAGAAAATGTCATTGGCAATGGAAAGAAACAACAGTGCTTATGGTGGATAAAGTCTTTCACGAGCGAATGGCAGACAAAGTGTTGTGCATAATGAGGGATGAAACAAACCCACTAAGAAAGGAAATCAATGTCAGGAGAATTGATAGGAGTGGTAGATTTAAACAGTTAGCTACTCTTACTACCCGTCATCATAATTCATTTATACCTCAAGCCATCCCACTCCTTAACAAAACTTTTAATAGAAACTAATGAATCTTTTTAATGTGTTTTCGTCTGTATTGTTAATGTATTTATATTTCTTTTTAATTTCTACACATACTGTTTTAGATTATGTTATTCATAACAACACTGTCTTTACATTTTACTGTTTTCAATAATTTTTTGTAGCAGATAACTCAATTACCCTAAAAGGGACTCAATAAAGTTTTACCTTATCTTATCTTATCTTATCTTATCTTATCTTATCTTATCTTATCTTATAAGAAACGCACCGTGAAGAGGTATTGGACGCGTTCAGGATAAAAGCCGTTTGCGGTCCGTTAGGTAGCCTGTCCAAGCTGTGACTGCACTATAGCTCTCATAGTGGACGAGAGCTAGCTATCTGATCGCAAACTGCTTTCATCTGAACATGGTCATTATTTTTCATTAAGTCATTGGAAAAATGGACCCTGGCTTGTGAGAATGCGTAATTACGGACCAGGAGCTTAATGAGGACACAGGAGTAGATTTAAAAAAAAAAAAAAAAAAAAAAAAAAAAAAAAAAAAAAAAAACATGTGAGTGGTTTTTTCTTACCATGGGAATAGTTTGTATTTCATGGGAGTAGTTTTTAGAAAGTATTACCATGGAAGTATTTTTTTTTTTTTATAGTTTTTATCATGGGTCCGGAGTAAAGAAAACTACTCCCATGGTAAAAAAAAATACTCCCAGGAAATAAAAACTACTCCCATGGTTTAAAACTACTTCTGTGTCCTCATTAAGCTTCCTTTATACGCAACGAGTCATAACCTAACTTACTTCTACGTTATGTGTCCACCACAGGTGTTTTGTAATCTCTGTAATATCCGTCCGATATTTTATATCAACGGTGATACCAGGCAGTAATACAGACTGTATATTAATGTAAGACACAGACATGCTGGATAAGATAGATAGATAGTCTATACTGCAGTCTCATATTTTATGCCAGTAACGATGCCAATAAGCACCGTTATCACGTGACAAGGATTTACAAATGAGGCCACGTGTCCTGAATACACTCCACGTAAGGAAGTTGCACCACAGGGATCTCAAGCTCAGTTAGTTATATTAACAATTGTACATACCTCACTTACAATATTGTGACCATTTCGCATATAGGAACACATACAGTAATTTTTGTTGTTTTGTATTTTGTAATTACTCTGTTGTTGTTGCTTGTCAGTATTTATTTAATTAGTGTGTGTGTGTGTGTGTGTGTCTGTCTGTCTGTCTGTCTGTCTGTCTGTCTGTCTGTTTGTTTGTTTGTTTGTTTGTTTGCTCGTTTTATTAAATATAACTAACTAAGCCTAGGCGCCCTGTGGCTGCACATCGACTTGTCAACAACTGGTACTTGTGCTAAGAGATGAGAATTTGTAAATCAAATGTCTGGGAATATATATATATACATTGTGGTTGCTATGAAATTATGCAGATAATACACCGATTCGTAATATATTTATTGTGATCAGAATATGACAACATATTAACTTTTTCATAATCATGATCCAAGCAAATTGTAACCAAATGTCGAACATAAAAGTACAGAATTCAGAAAAAGAAATTTGTATTTATTGGTTGCTGATTGTAAATTTATTTAAAGACTTTCTGAACTTTCCTTGGTGAATTCAAAAAGTTAAATAATTGGAGATCACAAGTACATGGAACGTCCACTTCAAAGATGATAAACCACCAGTAAAAACGTGAACGAGAACTTAAAGTCGAAATGTACAGGGTAAGATACAGAATAAACGGTAAATGATAAATCAAATGAAGAGAACTAATTTATATCAAACTATGTAACTCATGAAATTTTCAGTTATTTACAGCCAGTTGTAAGTTTGTGTTCACTGGCAAAGTTTGATACAGTTATTCACAATGGAACTAGACGCAGACATGCAGGCGCCAATATTTTGCTGTCTGCATTGATGCGTGGAATGTAGCACATTCGTTTTATTTCATTTAGACAAAGTGTTGCAAGAAGCTGTGTTCATATCAATCTTAGTATCTTAAAATGTAGCAAGTGTAGTTTCTTATTGATTTTAGTGTAGTTGTAGTAAACAATACCAGTGAACACTAACATGTAACGGCCTGTAATAATTCTACATTTTGTTTCTATTGTTTATGTACAAAACATTGCAATTTACACAACACAGACATTTACAAACACTCGCTAAGGAGTGGAATTATTAGCAATATGATTAATATTGATTTAGTCTTTTCAACTGAGATATCTTTTTCAGACGTTTTAATATGAACTATGACATCATAACTAGAAAACGTGCTTTCTCACTTAAAGTGTGTCTGATCTCCGATTCTGCAGAGATTTGCATTGACGCTGCTGGGATAACAACAGAGATAGCATATCAGACAATCGTACTACTAATTGGTTGAATGAAAACATTGGCACTCCTATGTTGGTTTTAGAGGCGCCTCCATTAGTAAGTTAATTTTCCGATTTATTGGAGAATGATATTCCCATTTACATTCGTAGAGTCAAGAGACACCCCATACTGTATTATTTATCAGATGACTCTAGGTCTCTTGTGTATATTCTAGATTTTAAGAGGAACTCCTATCTCTTCATTGATTAACTAGAGGCACCCCTATCTTTATATTGATTGACTAGAGGTATCCCTATCTGTCTATTGATTGACCAGCGGCATCAATAACTGTATACTGATTGACTAAGCGGCCGTACTGTGGAAAGAGCTTTCTTTTCTCTTCTGTGAGTGGCTTGAAGCACCTTAAAGTATTTGTTGACAAAATTAATAAACTAGAAACATATATGCAAATGAGTTTTAATTCCATTGTTTATGCAAGAAGCCTACATATCTCTACTTTTTTGACAGACTTGAGGCATTCCAAAGCGGGCATTGTTAAACTGAAAGCCTCCTTATCTTCAAGAAGGTTGAGAGGAGGCATCCTCACCGACCGTGTATATATTTTAATACAAGTTCAAGCTTCTCTATCTGTTCAATGGTTTACAAGAGGATTCCTATTTTTGTGAGGTTTCCGCGTTTCAAAGGTGATTAACAGAAAAGATATTGATCGGTCGTTATTGATTGTCTAACTGTCTTCCTATCTACTTGGTGATGGACAGGATGCCTCCACCATCTGTCTTGTCAGTTGGTGTCATTACTATGCATTGATTGACTAGATGTGTCACTTTCTACTTACATAGAGACTAGGAGCATCATATAGTGTGTCGTGTTGATTGATTTGAGACACGCCTAGAGGCCAGCCTCTCTGTTTGCCTGCCTGAACGAAACATTCAAGTCTGTACCTTGGTTTTCTACATACATTTTATTGGTTCGTTTGCTTGTACGGTATTATGTATAAACTATACCCTAATTCTTGATTGCTGTAGGTGTGTCGGTCTAAAAATCAGATTCGTCAATGCTAAGATATATTCATCATCACTCAAATTGTACAGATGTATCCTCAATTGTATGTGTGCCTATCTATCTATCTATCTATCTATCTATCTATCTATCTATCTATCTATCTATCTATCTAGATCTATCTATCTATATATCTATCTATCTATCTATCTATCTATCTATCTATCTATCTATCTAATTATCTGTCTGTCTGTCTGTCTGTCTGTCTGTCTGTCTGTCTGTCTGTCTGTCTGTCTGTTTTTCTGTTTGTTTTGTTGTTCTTTATGTTGGTTGGTTGACTGAAGGTGTGACTGTTTGTTTGTTGGTTGTTTGGTTGGTTGGTTGACAAGAGTTATTCCTGTCAGCCTTTGGGGTTGACAAGAACTATCCTTGCTCGATTGTTTGTTTGTTTGTTTGTTTGTCTGTTTGTTTGTTTGTTTGTTTGTTTGTTTGTTTGTTTTTTGTTTTTTGTTTGTTTGTTTGTTTGTTTGTTTGTTTGTTAACACGAGCTATCCCTGTCCGTCCGTTTGTTTTGTTTGTTAGTTTTATGATTCGAGTTATCTCTGTCTCTGTGTAAGTCGACAAGAGCCCTCTCTGACCGTGCACGTTTGTTGGGTGACTAAAGCTATCTATGTCTTTGTTGATCATAGACATCCGTACAACAGTTGAGTGAAGGCATCTATGCATATTCTTTTCTATGAGCTATATATACCTGTTTGTCGTAGTATCCGTTCTTATCTACATTTTGAAAGGTAGCCAGGGTAAGCTAGGGATATTCATTCATCCATTCATGCGTACGTGATGTCTGGCCTGCATGTACACTGCTGTGTACCCCTGAGGCGAACCGTGCACTGGGGCTGTACCTTCTTCTACATCAGTCCCTGGTTGACTACAGATTAATGTGCCAATGAATTGTCAGGATCTCTTAGTTGGAGTTCCCGAATGAGTCTGGGTGCCATAGAAACGTCAGTGGTTTGTTTCTGTATATCGACCGACAATATAATCATTACTAATCACAAAGCTAGTGCAACATACTTGTGTTTGTAACATGCTTGTTTTGATATGAAATATTGAAAAAACCATCCACCTTTTCAACGCTGACATCAATATAAGTCTAAACCTGATCGTGTTTATGATATCTGCTAGACACGGAGAGAGATTGTAAAAAGATACGTGGGAAACGTGTATAGTATATTGTAATTTCATATTTGTAGATTTTGAGTAGATTTAATCTCATAGGACACGTCATGTGAAACACAAAACTGATAACGTGTATGGTGTTTGCCGCCAACAAAGCTTAACATGTATAATCATATCTGTTGAAAAAAAAACCTCTGTACTAGACAAACACATACAAAATGTAATCATTGGGTTCTGTAATTAAATTAACATCTAGATACTGATGACGTAGAATACTGCACTTGATTAAAAGATGTAGACATATACGTTTTCAGTACGTGTATATGCTATCATCGTCAAAGTGTACAGTATTGGACATGGGTAAATGAAACAATATATGGTGATGACGGACACAATTACATCACTTTACGAAATTGGATTTGTAATTTGGATAAAAAAATACACATTTTATCAAGTCTAATATGTGACTTGATTACAAGCAAAACAAACGTGACCGAACGAACTAGCTGCACATCTAATCTTCCAAGCTTTAGAATGAGAGATAGCTCTTTCGGTTTGGCTTAAGAAAGGCTTCATACGTGTTGGTGAATGTATTTATTACGATTACACTGTGCTTTATTATTTGGGAATATTTCACGAATCAATAGATATATTGTTGATTTTATACGGTTGTCTTAAGAGAAATCATTATAAACTTTTAACCTGCAGGCTTGTTAATTTGTCTTCAACTAACTTAATTTGTCTTCATCAGCGGCCGTTTTACTAGTATTTCGATTGAGCGGTCTACACAACTTGAACTGCTTACTTACACGTCGTGTGTGAGTGAGTGTATGTGTATGTGTGTGTGTGTGTGTGTGTGTGTGTGTGTGTGTGTGTGTGTGTGTGTGTGCGTGCGTGCGTGCGTGCGTGTGCAGACAAATGAGGATATGGCTGGGTGGATACAACAGGAATAGATAAGAGTAGAAGGTAGGTGGTCAGGCAAGTCAGTAGGAAGGCAAGCAATAATAATAATAATAATAATTATTATTTTATTCCGTACTGTAGGCCATGGGCATTAAATGTACATAACTGAACATAGAATAATGATCATGATTACAGAGGTATGTTCAACATAGCTAAATTGACAAGTCAGCTTATGTAGAGAGATTTTCTTCCAAAAGCTGTTTACGTATTTTCATGGCAAAGAAAATAAATTTCGCAAGGTTTTGAATGATGAAGGTATTTGTTGACTGCATTAACAAGATAAATTTCCAATCATATGCAGGTGAGTAATAAAATTCAGAAATAAACTTAGATCTAACAAGTTTGTACTTGGGGCACACAAGTACAAAATGGTACTCGTCCTCAATATGGTTGCACCCAAATGGGCAAATTCTTTCCTCGGGTGGTGTACCAAGATGTCTACCCTTTTCAATAATGCAGTAATAATGGAACTGTCAATCAAATGTGACCAAGATCTTCAATGTCAACAGAATACAACTCCGCGAACAAGTTAGTTTATTTCAGACAGGTATAAACTTTCTCAATCATCTATTTGTCGATGACTTGTTTATTAATTAATTAATTATTTTAAAAGAAAGTTATCCCTAAGTCTTAACTTTTAAGTGCATTAGATTGCATTTTTTGTTATTCAACCTTATACCAATATTGTTATTCTCTGTTATGTGTTTTTATGTATGTGTTTGGAAATATAATGGAAAATGTCTACGTTTTGCAATGTGGGATTTATCTGTGCTGGCATGTGTGGTGGATAAATATTTGAAGTGTCAATGTCCTTAGAGACAAGATAAGAAACTTACTGACCTTCCGTTTATCATATCGCAATTAACCTTTCCTTTTAATATAGTACATAGCCATCATTTAGTTCGCTTATTGCATATTTAATTAGATGTCATGCTCTGTAAAGCACAGTTTCCAACTTATGCTAGTATTAACCACACAGGGTCTACATAATACACGATGCCTTCAGACGAATGGGGTATGTGCTTACGTTTAGGTCACGCGAGATAGCTCACATGCATTTGAATATACATAAAAGCATACACATTATAATTAATGGATTAAATCATTTTAAGCTTTCTGTTGCCATAGCAACTTAAATATTCTCCACGTGCATGCAAGGGACAAAAAAGTGCAAGTCACGTACAAGACTATCTTATTTTATAGATTTTTAAAAGTCTAGTAAATGTTAACAATCTAAAGAACGTGGTCAGAGAGCAACAGTCTCCATGCCATGTTTTTTTATAGCAATACAATTGGCTGTATCTTTTTTATCTTGCAAAGGCAGATAATGAAAGAAACAGACGGATGGTAGGCAGACAGACAGACAGACAGATAGATAGATAGATAGATAGATAGATAGATAGATAGATAGATAGATAGATAGATAGATAGATAGATAGATAGATAGATAGACAGATAGACAAATAGACAGGTGGACATCCATCCATCGATACATGCATGCATGAATGCATGCATACATGCATACATACATACATACATACATACATACATACATACATACATGCATGCATACTTGAATACCTACAGACTGTCCGTATTTTTATGCCTATTCGAGATCCCTTCACATTAAGTCACCGTTTCCCAATTGGTAACGTTTCATCTGTTTTCACTTTTCACTGAATAAATTTAGGAAATCGGGAAGACAGTCGTAACGAGATTTAGCACTGACACTTTTGTTCATTATAGCTCAGTTCAGTGGCCTTTCCTGATTTTCTCCCAATCGTCAGTTTTTTGTACTTCCTGAGCTAGAATCATGTTTAATACAAGCAACATATCTGCTGTATCACGAGGAAGTTAACACACCCCAAAGATATTACCTGTCAAATACAATATTCGCGTACAATACTGACACATGCCTATATTAGAAACAGCCTAATGGCAAGTTTATGTCACTCGTAAATATATCGTACATGTTACCACACTGCCACGTACAATATTCACGGTACTGATATGTGCCTCAAACAATCTAATGACAAGTTTATGCCACTCGTGATTTGCATTCTGGGGCAACATACGGGTAATAGAAGTATTGAAGTCATATTTTAACTTTAACACGTGGTTCGTGGAACACAATTATCAATTCAAGAAGAAGAAGAAGAAGAAGAAGAAGAAGAAGAAGAAGAAGAAGAAGAAGAAGAAGAAGAAGAAGAAGAAGAAGAAGAAGAAGAAGAAGAAGAAGAAGAAGAAGAAGAAGAAGAAGAAGAAGAAGAAGAAGAAGAAAAAGAAGAAAAAGAAAACAAACATTAATTATCCTCAACCTAGAAATAAGTAATCATAAATCCATGTGATGAAGGAACTAACAAGCATGCGGAATTTTCTTACTTTGCTTAGTGTATATAGAGGACGTGTCCCAATTAATTTTCCGATCGACTGACGCCACCTGGGGACGCCACATTTGTGTTGATAATGTATAAAAAATATACTAAAATCTATGTTCCATGAATATTTTCCCTCATCAAAAACACTTAATACGTGTCCTTGCCTGCGTCTGTCTTTCGCTGTCATCGAATATAAAAAAAAACAAAGCAATGTTTCAGACTGATGATAAAATGATTTGTATTATAAATAACAGCATTAATCAAATCTTCCCTCGATGTATATACACATGACGTGGTTTCTAGTCTCCTCAATTAAGATTCACTGAAGGGCAGATGCAATCACATATTTCTCTAAAACCTCGCTGTCGAAATTGACATCAACAACCTAATTTGCATAGTAATCTACTAGATGCACTCAGCATACATACATTCTCATCTTCTACATAATACTGTATATTATTCTTTGCTATTCGTCAAGGCTTTACAATTCTGTTTGACCTGTCAAAGCGTCTTAACAACTGTGTATGTTTGTTGAAAGACTATGTCATCACATTATGATTGTCAGCTCAACAATATTTATGTCTATCACATGCTGTGAAGGAGACTTCTTTCGTTAAAAGCAACAGTGGCAAAGGTAACAGTTTTTTTCCACCTTTCCGCACTCTATACAGACAAACACTGTGCACTATTGATTTAGACTATCGGCAAATTGTACATTGTGGATTATTCAGCCTACTCCCTGTGTATAAAATTGACTAACACACAATAGTCAATACTGTATGTGTACTATTTCTTGATATGGAATACACCTCTGTCCTGATACGATCTCTCCTATACAATCACACAATGACATCTATGCTTTGTACGTGGAATAACATAAACTGGTGCATGATTGGGTAATTTCAATATTGGTATACAAATCATTTCTCGTCGCCAAGGTAACACAATTTGAGAGATGTTGAAGATGTTCACTCTTTCTGTTTAGTTTTTCCTGCTGAATTGTTGCTAGTAATAATGTATTACTTCGAAAAATTCGTAGATCTCCACGGTATTATTTGAACCTTTGTATTGATAAAGAATTGCCCTTATTCATGACTCACTCTCTCTCTCTCTCTCTCTCTCTCTCTCTCTCTCTCTCTCTCTCTCTCTCTCTCTCTCTCTCTCTCTCTCTCTCTCTCTCTCTCTCTCTCTCTCTCTCTCTCTCTCTCTCTCTCTCTCTCTCTCTAATAATCGAAAATGCAAACTTTAACGGTAGTCTAAATCTATAGTGCATAATTAATTATGTGTCTGTCTGTCTGTCTGTCTGTCTGTCTGTCTGTCTGTCTCTGTCTCTATCTCTGTCTCTCTCTCTGTCTCTCTCTCTCTCTCTCTCTCTCTCTCTCTCTCTCTCTCTCTCTCTCTCTTCGATTTATTTTATAAAAGAGTCTACTCCTGTTGTTACTCCCACTCTATGCTCACTTTTACCTAGAATTTGTAAATCACCGTGGGCATCTAGTAAACCTATTATGTAAATTGGGAGATTAATTCCATTTGAACCGAGCAGTACAATCGTTATTTTCGACTCATTTGCAAGATGTCATCACATATTGAAATGGGGGACCTTAGTAGTTTTTTGAAAAGCTCTCACCCCTTAGTAATTATCAGTTCAATGGATGCATAGAAGCAATTATGTATTGTTTTAAACTCTTTCACGTATCAATAACATATTATCTAATACGTGCGTATTTTAAGATTATTTGCGGAGCTATTTATTTTTCCGGGTTTAAAGACATGCAATCGACGAACACGAACAAGTTTCATCTACCCATGTTTAATACAATGTCTGCATTTGAATTTTACCCTTCTGTGACATGTACCCGAACTTGATCTTTACAGGGTCATTTAATTTGTCATAATCCCAAACAGCTTTGACAATGAACCGAGATGACACATTCCCACGGGGGCATCTTTATTAATACTAAGTGGAATTGTGCCGAGGATTAGGCATTTCTATTTAATGAACGGGAAAAAAACATCAAGGAACAACATTGTCTAATTCTATTAGTGACGTCATAGAGGCTATTTATAGAGATATATCGCCAAATTGACCCCACACTGAATGAAAACGAATAGAAATAGAGATAAATTCGTTCAATTTATTTTAAATTGTGCCGTACATGCACACTAATAAATCTCCGTTCATCATTTATATTGGAGAATTAAGGACAAAATTACATTTTAATCATAGTGAGTTAAGCAAATAATGTTTCATCCATGCTGTTCAGTTGCATTGCATTCGGCTTGTCACAACAGGCCTGTGTGAAAACTAAGCCATGATTTTAATATCAGACTAGCATCTGAATGTCGAAGGTTACCGCAGAAACCGGCTTCATTTGATAAATTCAATAAATTACGCCATGGGGAGCGAACGTTATGAGGGACGCATAGTGATTTACAGTGTATTGTACTCGGGGTCTGGGATAACTAGCGTACGTGAAAATTACCATTAGCTTAAATGGATATTAAAGTAAATGTGTATGGAGACGATTTAAATCACTGGAAAACTGTCTTTATTCCTTGTCTGTCAGATACATTGAAATAACAAGAGGGTTTGTTATCTATCAGTGACTATTTGTAATTGTTAATACGTAATTCCATTTTATATTCGATATCAAATTGAGGAGTCGGAGGTGACGCACAGTACAAAAAACGTTGAATAATTCATATTTACATATTGCCTCACTACTCAGATATGTGAAACTGGCAAATGCACTATAAAACGCTAGGCATGTTTGAATTTACAGTCACAAAACGTACATGCTGGTTCGTTCTGTTCATTAAGTAATGTGTGGTAACTCAATGCTGTTGTCCATTTGATGGCTATGATACAGTCTGCATGTTGAGGTTTGTAAGGAATACCATATACCAGGAATAGAGTGGATAATGGAATAAAAGCAACCTTGAAGTGACGGGCACATAGGTCATTACTAATTATTCTTAGAAATGGCAGTTCTTTTGTGAAACGTTTTTCACAATAATGGATGCGGTGATGAAGACATAGTCTGGGGCGCGCGGTGGTAAGTGGAACTACAGCTTGCTACTGTCTGGACAGGATAGGATATTCGTAACCCCATCAGAGGTATAATTGAATAAGATCATATAACAAATGTGGAATCTTTTGAAATAATTTGTCTACTGGAAATGTTCTCAAAAGACATCGAATTTAAACTTAATTATTGTCGGTGTTATCCTGTCCAGCGTTGGAGTAATTAGACACTGATTCTATTTTGCATAATTAGTATTCCCTGAGAATATATGTCTGACAGGCTTGTTTCAGCAAACAATTACCGATCTCATGAGAGATAAATAATTCTCTGAAAAAAATTGCAATGTGGTGTTTCCAATATTTTTAAGAACAGTACCCTTTGCGAGTGTAATTTGTAATGTGTGGAATTCGCCCAATGCATGCAAGACACATCAATCACTGCTTAGAGGTTGACAGCCGAAGGTGAATACGTGCCCCTTACATGATAACAAGGAATAGAACCACACGATACACTGTTATCTTTTCATGTTATCACTAGTCACTTGCCTCGACTATTTATAATGTCTTTCACATGAGCAAATCCATACTTTTGCCTGAATTCATATCTGAAGCACTTAAAGGCGTTCACTTTGATGATAAATATACAGGTATAAAGATGAATCACAGCATCGCCACGCGCCATCAAGTGCATCGTAACCATTACCTACAAAATGCATCTCGCTAGAATTCTCAGATTGAAACGAATTTTGGTATCAGTTACATAGCTCTGCCAACAACATATGCAAGCTTTCCTTGCGAATAATTCCAATATTTCTAGTAATCATACAAAGTTGGTTTCACGATTATAAGAATGAAAAAAAGTAATTACACGAAGTGATGTAATAGTCTAATTTGCTCAGCAATAAGCCATTTCCGTTCACATTTTATTGATGAAAGAGAAGACCTATTCTAGTGAAGCCATGGCAATGCGGAGAGCCACGTAAAAAGATGAAGAAAATACTCACCGTAGTGATAGAGTTTGGAGTCTGCATCCACCATAGATGTAAACATCCAAATAACCAATTGCAATAAAGTCCATGCCCTAACCCAAGAATACGATGAATTCATTGTGTGACTGCTGCCTGCGAGAACCCCTCCCAGCCTCATCGTGCTCACAGGTGATAATGACGACGTATAAGGATGATGATACCGTACAGACGAGTCCAATACTCACAACATTGCCATCTTCACAAATCGATGTACTCTCAGCTTTCACCTGAGTCTATTTGAAAAGCTAAGACAGTTCAAATAACGGAAATATTTGCCGATTGCGCTCTCTCGTTTCTAAGCAGCATCCTTGGCTCAAGTATGATAATTGCGGTTTAAATCACCTTCACAACCGGACTCCCTAGATTACTCGCCATAGAGTCACCTGTAAGACTCCCCAACACAAATCAGACGATTGTTTTCCATTGCGTTTTGATTGAAAACCCATATCACTGTGTGAATACCGCGACTTTTTGAAATCACAAACGAAACTACTTCTGTGTTAAATCTAAAACTACAAGACAATTTAAAACGCATGCGTACTATACTTTCAGGAGAAAGGGGTTTTCTAACGTTGTAAACAATTACTCATTGCAATTAGTACCACCTGAACAATGACTATTTAGTAGATATATGTACGTCTTGCATGTACGCGATACTGTCATAGTTTCCATGGAGATACTTATTCAATCATGAACTTCTTCTGCCTCCATGTTTATTTAGATGTATTCCATAAATTCCTTGCAACTCAATAACGCAGACTATTTATTCATTTATTCGAAGAGTTTGTATCATTACAGCTAGTTTTAATAGTATACTAAAAAAACATGTTATTTTGTATATATATCTTTTCTTGAAACCTACCATAGAATACAGAGGTCAAGGGTCGACGTTTGTCGTGAAGAGTTGTACTATAAACTCCCAAACATGGAAGTCTGTTTAATAGACTGTGTGTATGTATGTATGTATGTATGTATGTATGTATGTATGTATGTATGTATGTATGTATGTATGTATGTATGTGTGTGTGTATATGTGTGTGTGTGCGCGCGCGCGTGCGTGCGTGCGTGCGTGTGTACGTATTCTGTCTGTCTGTCTGTCTGTCTGTCTGTCTGTCTGTCTGTCTGTCTGCCTGCCTGTCTGTCTGTCTGTCAGTCTGTCTGTCTGTCTGTCTGGCTGTCTGTCTGCCTGCCTGCGTGTATGTATTTAATTGTGTATGCATGTGTGTATGTCTATACCGTACGTACGTGTGTGCGTGTGTTTGGGTGTTATCTGATGTACATGCTACTGCACACACTGGACGAAATGACCTCAACACACACACACACACACACACACACACACACACACACACACACACACACACAAACATACACACACAAACATACACACACACACACATACACGCACGCACGCACGCGCGCAGGCCCACGCACGCACGCACGCACGCACACACACAAATATAACAACAATATATATATATATATATCTTTTCTTGAAACCTACCAGAAAATAATATGTATGTGTCTTTCTTTGATTAATGGTTCGTTATCGAATACTAATCATTTGAAGTCTATTTTCTATTTCCAATTTTCCAAACAAAGAAATGAACAGAAATGTGTAATTGATATTTTAAATGGAAGGGGTTAAAGAAAGGAGAAATGTCATAACAACCGGCCTTTCAGTTCTCAATAAATATTTGCTGTTACTGCGATGTTATCAATTACACTCACGTAGCCATTCGCATTAATAGGCATCATGCAACGTAAAAAGTAACTGTATCTCGATTCTGTCAATGCTAACTGTTCTAGGTGTGAACTGTCTCTAGTAGGAATGATATAGATTGTACTAAGTAGATAGCTGGATGTATTCATCGTCACTGCTTCATCTTGTATGTGTCATACTGTGAGAATATAAAACTATGTCTTCCGCAGTTTTTTTGCTTGAACTATCATGTATGCATATGATATAACGGTCATTGATGCAACTAGTATAAATGATGCAGTGGATTTCTCACGTTAGGGTATCAACTTCTTGGTGTTTTTTTTACAATCCCTCGATAGGTATTTTGTGTTCGATCGAACATACACTTATACCTCGTGGTTAATAGCTTTCCTTGATTAATTCAACAATCTAATGACACGAGAGTTCTAATATGATGTTTTCCGAGCTGTTTCAAGTTATACCTAGCATTTTCACCTCCTCTGTATTGCGCGACTATTCTGAAAATAAAAAAAAATAAATACCAACCGCTATACACCAGGGTAGAGCATTCTGGGTAAGTAAACAATGGAGGTGCCCAATTACCTACTCTGATGTCATCAGTGCCAGCAAATGTCAGTCTGTCTATCGTTTCTATCAATATTTTGCATATCTAACACAAATAAATAAATAAATAAATACAATAAAATAAACACACACATATACATACGTATGTACGTACGTACGTACATACATACATACATACATACATACATACATACATGCATACATGCATGAATGCATACAGACAGACAGACAGACAGACATACATACACACACACACATGCACATATATATATACATACATACATACATACATACATACAATACAATACATACATACATACATACATACATACATACATACATATTTATTTATTTATTTATTAAGCCGTGTACACAAGAAGTGACATTGGCAAGGAAGTATACCAAAAGAACCTCACACATACATACATATATACCGGTACATACATACATACATACATACATACATACATACATACATACATACATACATACATACATACACACACACACACATACATACATACATACATACATACATACATACATACATACATACATACATACATTTACATACATATACACATACATACATACATACATACATACATATGACAAACTATATCATTAGAGAATAAGGCAATCTTTATTTGTGTTCTTCAAAATAGGTATGTTATTGATACAGTGCAGTGTATAGAGTACATAGTTTCTACAAAGCAGCCAGTCGAAGACACACTCGTACACACAATACTCTCAAGTGTGAAACAAAACACTGCAAAAGAACTAACAAAAACACTGGAAATTTAAAAATCATGATACTAATAGTTGACACAAAAATAATGCAATAATTGATTATATTGTCGGAATATATAGAATATTTCAAGAAAAATTTCACAAATTATGTGCAGGTAAATTTTCAACAAAAGTCAATTGGCACAAAAAAAACCCCAGCACTTCTATAAAAATGAAAAGTGCATACATTAAAAGCTTTCCTTGTTCCATAATGTGAGATTACAAATCTGGATAATTTTTACCGAAGTCAAATGAAAAAAATATCTGAGAAAAGGAGCAAAGAATATATTCTATATCAATCACAACCATCACTGTTGATCACGTTTTAAAGCAATGACATGATGTTGAAAAAAGAAGACATATCAAAAGTAAATTGTGATGGTAAAATGGCAAAAATTTGAATCACAATAGTATGGTACTGAATTTTAAGCACCCATAAAAGATTTCATAATTACTGCTGACCCATGACCTTTCTGTCACTACTTTAACACTAGGGGGCGCTATTTCATGGGAAGGTATGTCATATATTTCTTTGGAGGTATAGCGATTGCGTCACTTTATATACAAATATCAGATAAACTTGTTGACACCCATATACAAAGTGAACATTCCCAACAGTATAAACTGATCAAATACCCCCAGTAAATTAATCCAGAAATGAAAATCACAAAGAAAAAACATTGCTTGTGTCTGAAAACTGCAAGCCAAAAGAGTAGTAAAGTGCTAGAATATGATATATGACAGAACAAATGGCAGCGTTTCGACAACAAACTCTGTAAACTGTACATTGTACCACTTCTAAACAAACGTGCTTGTGATCAAAAAATGTCATTTCTATTATGAACAATATACTGTTGTATCTACATACAAGACTAAATTTCCATCGTCAATTCTCCAACTATATTCCTATATTACAAATACTTTAATGTGTGTCTGTGAAAAAATAATACTTTTTTTGTTATAATTTACCATTCTTTTTATCTTGTTACCCTGTGGGTGATTTTTAAGACACATTCTATGCACAATTTTACAATCGCCATCTTGTATTTCAAACAAATCTGGTACAAAGGTGCTGATATATACATGTAAATGAGACTGTTATCTATTTAGACAAATTTGAATATGACCTTTCACCTAGCCCAGAGAATCATGGGTAGAAGCTAATTCCAAGATGGCCGATAAAGAGTAGAAAATAGAGGAAAACAGACTCATATCTTTTTAATACAATTACCGAAATCTAATAAAAAGTGTTACTTTGTTTAAATCTACAAATTATTCTGTGAAAATACAAGTATTTCTCATCTCATTCGTTTGGACAAAATATAGAAATAGGATGAAGAAAAGCAATAGTTTGGAGAAATTTCGAAGGTTTGTTAGAACAAATAGAAAAAATGGCACACTCTTGATATTAAAGACACTTCATAAATGCTAAATTGTCAATAAAGTATTAGTCGAAAACAAAACCTTATCAACATTTATCTCATACAGTGCGACAAAACTGAAAGTTTTCAAAATCATATTTCTTGTTTTTAAATCAGTATTATAAAAACAAACAAATTCCTTGCAGTGATACTTCATACTTATAACAGACTTTACTTGTTGTCTTATATCGGTTTGTATTTAAGAACGTTTGATACAGAATACAAAGACAACAGATTTATCTATGGCATCTTTTAGCCTTTCACTAGTAATATGCACATCTAATAAAGACTGATTTTATGTTTATCATTACATTATAAGTTTTTTTTAAAGATCAGTTAACGATTTCTTTATTGCTTGAAAATATTCCTTTCCTTGACATTCCTAAATAGAGGTTAATATTATGAGAAGAATCTGACATACAATAACTTGATTTAAAGTGACACAATCTGAGTTTATAAACCTTTTACTCAAGTGAAAATACTTGCATAAAACCTTGATTAAACTATTCTAGTGTAATGTTGATATCGATGTAGGACTTCTATGACATTACAATTATTCTGACATTGTTAGATTAGTTGACTGCCAAGTATGGATTCTTTGATACGTATGATAAATTAAGTTATCGGATCATTTATGTGGTATATCTTAATACCAGATTTGCAATTGTATACTGTGGTTAAGTAGTCTTCAGTAAGTAGAATACTATGAGTGACGTTTAAATACGCAGCATTAATCTCATCCATAAATGTATAAACTCAGCTTGTGCCCCTTTAATATTCTGACATATCGGCTTTAATGCACATCTCTATATGTAACAAGAGTCTCCTACTTCCAACACAATTCAAAACCAAGACATACGGTAGATATGCATTTTCAAACTGTGTGCTTAGACTACAGAATTCTTTACCATTGGATATACGACAATAATAAAATCTGTACACTTTCAAGAACAAACTTAAGACACATATGTTCCAGCAATCATTTTGTGTGGATTGACCCTTATAAGCACCATTGAACAGTACTTTGGTTCTGGTGTCTGGTGCTTTATAAATTATTTTGACTGATATTCAAGAGGCAATTTAATTAACACCTAGAATATTCAGTGTCCAAATTTGGTCACTCCTTCAATTATGATTTCTTTGGATTAGAATGTGAAGTCTACCTAGTTCCACCACAGCATGTTGTTATGCCATGTATCTGAACTTGCTTGTGAAAAACAAAACATACATGTACAAAAAGTATAAATGGGTCCCCCCCCCCTCCTTGAATTGCTTGAGTATACGTATGTGCTTTCCCTCACACACACACACACACACATAATTGTTGCGTGCGTATTCCTGAGGAATAATAAGGCCTTTCCAGGATTTCATTTATATGTCTGTATTAAGACGTTTTGATATTGAGGGGAGTAATTACAGTTGGCACTACACTGTATTGCTTGGAATAATCTATATTTTGAATTACCCTAAATTGAAATATAATCATTCGATTTAGATTACTTTTGTGCATGCAGTTAAAGATCTGAATTGGTTAGTAAAGTTTGGAAAATGACATGTTGTACTTGATTTGAATTGAGTGGAATATATCAAAATGATGTACGCTGTCTGTCAAGAATAGTGTTATTTTAATTTTATGGGTTTATGGAATCATCTGACTTGTGTCTATTGGTATGTGTAGATCATGATCAATCCTTGTCAACAACACTAGTCAGCTTTATGTTAACGGGGGTGCTAACCCTATCCCGATCCATAATCTAATTTAACCCTAACTCCCTACCTTGAATGTGTATGAATGTCATTTTCTCACATCAACTCGTGTAAGTTCACTGAGATAACACAATGTACACATGATACTTTTTTTTCACTGCAACTAAACACAGACATCTACATATATGTACTCATACAATATTCTATCAGACTTTGTACACATACTGTAGTAAACTAGAACGAGAAACGTTGGCCAGGGCTGAGACTCAACCTGGGACCCTCCGATCACTAGACGGACACACCACAAAAGATGCCACCCAGGCTGATGCCCACCGACTCCCACAATATGCTTACATTTTGCTATCAGCCACGGAAGTGTAGTGTCATCTATATTCCCCAGCCTACAATATAACCATAATAATTTCACCAAAAATAGTAAACATTGAAAGTGTGCAAAATTACATTATAGCTTTGGCATTCAGTGCTGAAAAATCAACCAATATATTAACAGACAAACATGACAACAAATACAATCTTGACTTGATTTGATAACTTTTTAAGTTTATGCCTTGTTTCTCAGTATCCGACAAGTCATGCTAAGTTTTGGTCACTTCTGTCATGTAAGGATATTTTGTAAAAAAAATCTCACATTAATATTTTAAATGATACACAAGGATACCTGATATCAAAACCAGAAAAATATATTTGTAACAGCTTTTAAAAAATTGGAATGGCCATTGTTGATAATTTATGATATTTGCTTAATAGTTCCATATTTATGGGTGTATTATGTGCTTTGTTCTTTTCACTTGCTAAAGAAAGTAACGCAAGACTTATCGAATTAATTAGTATATTCTTAGGTAAAGTAAAGACAAATAGCTTGTTTTCCATGAACTGGAACAAAAAATATAATTTTTAAGGCTAACAACTAAACATAATGAAGAAAGGTGACTATTTGTTTTCATACTTTTAATGAACTGCTGCCATGTTTTCTCCTGGTTTCCATAGAATGAAGCTTGCTGCTGCCAGGTTTTCATCAAATAAAGATTTCTGTTGGCAAGTATCCATAGAATAAAGATGGCTGCCATCAAGTTTCCATTGGTTATCACTGAATAAAGATGGCTGCCGTCAAGTTTCCATTGGTTGTCACTGAATAAAGATGGCCGCCGAGAGGTTTCCATTGGTTGTCACAGAATAAAGATGGCTGCCATCAAGTTTCCATTGGTTGTCATTGAATAAAGATGGCTGCTGCCTGGTTTCCATTGGCTGTCATTAAATAAAGATGGCTGCTGCCATGGTTTTGTGCCTGTCATCGAATAATGAAGATAGCGGCTGCTAGGTGTTCACAAAACAAAGATAGAAACTGCAAGGTTTTCATAGAATAAAGATGGCGGCTGCCAGTTTTTCACTGAATAAAGATGACTTAATTATCATTGTAGTCATTGAATAAAGATTACAGCTCCCACATTTTCAATAGATGAAAGATGTCTGCCACCATATTTTCAGTAAGTAAAGATGTCTGTTATCAGGTTTCATTAGTATGTGATCATTGAATCAAGATGGTTGATACTTGATTTTCACGGAATAAAGTTTACCAGTCTGTTGTCATTAACAGTTGTAGTGTTCACTCCATTGACTTCAATTGTTGTAAAGCTGCATGTATTCTGACGTGAAGTCTTTGATCAAAGTCATAATCCTTGTAGTTTTCCTGCAAAAAAATCAAATTGTCAAAAATATATGTTAAATATCGTTAGACATTCTTTTTATTCAAGAAAGTTTGCACATTAAATTCAAGAAATAACTATTCCTCTTGAGGTCTCCATGGTTACTGTACAATCTCCTTTCCTCTATGTTTGTTTTTTATGTACTATTTGGCTTAGAAAAAAAACCTGTTGATGGCCCATGTTGATGTTGGATGTGGGTAAACATTTGGATGAGAAAATTGGGTTTTTTTTTTACAGAGATATAGAAAAAGTTGGTCCTGAACAAGAGACGGATCTTATCGGCTTTACTGATAAGATAACACTAATGCCAAAACCTAAATTGAATTATATGGCCTTTGTGCCTCCAAGACAACATTCCCTGAACATCTTAAAATCTTTCCAATAATCGCCATATGAAAGCTTGTCCCTAGTTATTATGAAATAGTAAAGGAAATTTGGGGATTCACCATCTCGTTTTCAAGGAAATCATCCATATTATATTTTCTGCTAGAGTTCACACAGTACTTGGCAGCCATATTGGATTCAATACTATCTTATTTTTGATATTATTTTGATCTAAATTTAAAAAGTTTGTATGGTAACCCCTCATATTTTTCCCCTTGATTTGGACTGGGAATGGCTTCGAACAAAGTAACAGAAAAAGTTAAAACAGTTTATTTCTGAGGCGCGTTCTAGGTTAAACAGTTGTAAATGATTGTATGAATCATAGCCAATTCACTGCACGTGGTTCAACATATATTTAATCCCCTAAAAGCTTCACATAGTCTACTAGAATTAACGGTGTGTGACAAATGCCAATTTGTTAATTTATGACCTAGCTATGCTTCAGTAGATAGACACATCAAGTACACATTAATTTATGTAGCTACTTTTCAACAGCTACATGTGGTTTGCATATCAGATTGCGTTTCAGTTTTCCTCTGTACTAGGCTGAGTTATACATATCATAGATAGAGCAACTCAGTACTGAGATTTAAGTGGCAGGAATGGTTGAATGGGGCAACCTCTTACAATGTATTATGTTGTAAGGCTACAAGAGACTATACACACACTACTAATTAATTGATATCTTACACCATGTATCATTTGTGTATACAAAATAATTAACTAGTATCATCTCTCTCTCTCTCTCTATCTCTCTCTCTCTCTCTCTCTCAATCTCTCTCTCTCTCTCTCATCTCTCTCCATCTCTCTCCATCTCTCTCAATCTCTCTCTCTCTCTCTCTCTCTCTCTCTCTCTCTCTCTCTCTCTCTCTCTCTCTCTCTCTCTCTCTCTCTCTCTCTCTCCTCCCTCCCTCTCTATCACTCTACATGTTACTCAATGTGTACCTGGGATTATGGTTTATAAAATAGTATTGCCACTTAAACATGTATGGCGCCACCTATAGTTCAAACTATGATAACAGAAGGATTCACTTATACCAACCTTTGCTTGGAGTAAAAGCTTCTTGCCTCTTGCAAATGTCTAGAAGTTAAACCAAAGAAAGACTTGTTAGATGTTTACGGATTCAGTTTAAAGCTGTACGTCAAAGTGTAACAGATTCAAATTTAATGTAAAGATATGTCGTAATAACCACAGAATTGTAAAAATGGAAAGAAGCAAGTCAAAAAGTACTGTGATGTCAAATTATTTGTAAATTACTACAACCAGGACTTGGTCCCTAGAATGGATATACTATGGTAGGTATGGACTTTCTATGAAAAATTGAGTTTGCCAACCTGTCTAAGTGATGTCAATGGCACAGACAGACAGACAGACAAACTGACAAAGTGACATAAACTCTCTCCCACGAGAAACTTAAACAGATATTTATCACCTCTCATTGATTAAATGTCCACACACACACACACACACACACACACACACACACACACACACACACAAACACCCAGCCACACCCCCCCCCCCACACACACACACACACACACACACACACACAATGATGGTACATTTGTCATATCTGTACAATACTTACTGCTGGTTTTTCAGTTAGTGTAGTACCAAGTTCATAGCAGGCGAATGGAGCCACATGTGATTCATAGTTTGCTGCTCTAGCACTGGCCATGGCATCTTCAAAACACTGCAAAATACAACAAAATCAGACCAGAACGTAATGCTAAAAACCCACATGTAGGTTTGTAAAATTTGAGGTTGGATAAATCTGATATGGTTGGAATTCTCTCAACATTTTCTGTTGATAAAAAGTTTTGAGTACATAGTTTCTACTAACTACTAAAAATGAAGGCATTCTAAAGATTTCAACTCTCGATGAGTATGGTAATTTTTGCAAGTTCTGCTAATCAATATGCTCAGATCTGTCCTAAAAAGCAATCATGCAGATCTCTGCATTACATCATCTGCTTTTGAGATATTGATGACACAGATAGGCAGATAGACATGCAGACAGACAGACAGACTGTAAACTATAAACCCTATAAACTCATTCCAATGGAAGCTAACAACAGAATTTAACTCTTTTACCACAACTATCTGTTCCATATCACATAGTAACTAATGATAAGATTGCTATATCAACGTACCTGCATAGCTGGTTCTTTGTTTCCCAGTGTTTTATGTATAGCTCCTTGTAGAAGTAGTTTTAGACCGTTTAGTTGAGAACTGACAGGATTTGCACATTCTGTAAAGACATCGCATTTTTACATTCTCTGTTTATATGTACCCCCACATCTACAAAACAATCTGAACCCTAAAGCAGTGCTGGTTTAAAAAGGAAATGGAATCCACAACAGCAGGTTATGATTTCCATGGCTTGTTAGGTTTCCTAAATTAGTTCAATCGATCATCAAGTTGTAAGATTACTATGCTGTAGAGGTAAGGGGTGCATTTTCACTCTCTTGTACCATCCTTGCTAATGCTATTGGCTACATTTCTTTCAGTTGTTATAGTAACAATGTAGCCATAGGAACAATGTCACCATAGTAACAATGTAGCCATAGGAACAATGTCACCATAGTAACAATGTAGCCTACTTTAATTAACATTCTCTGAACATCTATATGTACTTCCTTAATGGCTATTTTGTAAGCATAGTAACAAAGTTGCCATAGTAACACAGTCTCCATAGTAACAATGTAGTCATGGCAGCAATGTCTCCATGGTAACTTTACTTACCTTGTAACATTCTCTGTAAATCGTCTTTGTGACAAGTAGGTAAAGCTCTCCATAAGTATAAAACTTCAATGGCTAAAATAATCATGTGTTGTCTCTCTGGAACTTTCTTCTTAAACTTCTCTGCCTATACAGAGGAACAAAAGGAGGAAAAAATGTATTTTTTCTTTCTATTTTTCTCTACATAATATTTTCAAAAACACTTTATAATATAATTTACTCTGTTCTTCTTAAAGTGACCATACGGATGAGGATTTGGTGTTTATGTTGGATCTTTAATTTATATAACAATTTTATCATGGTTTCCTACTTAAGAAATCAATGTGAAACAACACTGACCAAGTCTGTGTTTGTGACTCAATACATTGCAAAAAGTTGAAATATGTGTAAAAAGTTACACATTTCTCAATCTTTTACAATTTATTGGGTTACAAACACAGACTTGGTCAATGTCGTTTCACATTGACTTCTCAAGTAGACAGCCATGATAAAATTGTTATATAGATTAAAAATCCAAAATAAATACCAAATCCTCATCCATGTGGCCACTTTAATTCAAAACAAGTTATACATTATTGTTACAAATGAAAGTTAGGTATGACATTCACCCCAAAACATATCAATGCATCTAAACATCACAGTAACCTTGTAGAGACTAACCCAACTACAAAATGTAGATGTGCCTTTGTTATATAATGAGAAATACTGATAGTAGTACTACAGTGAAAAAAGTCACTTACCTTCCTGACTACAAACTGTTCAAGTTGATTGTTACGTTTCTTAGACAACTTTGGTACTTCTTTGAAGATTTCCTGAGCTGTGTCAGTCTGACCTAGAGCACCCTGACAAACTAAACAGAGGAAAGACCACAGCAATCAGATTGGTGATGACAGTATAAATTGAACAGCGCCACCTATGGCCACATTATACACAAGTAACATAGAGAATGAGAATACAATTTTACACAATCACTATTGATATTCATACATGATTGATGGATAGATATCAAGATAGATAGT
This sequence comes from Glandiceps talaboti, assembly GCF_964340395.1. NCBI lineage: Eukaryota > Metazoa > Hemichordata > Enteropneusta > Spengelidae > Glandiceps > Glandiceps talaboti. Next base: position 8,675,434 of record NC_135561.1, read on the forward strand.
TTAGATGGATATATATATATATATATATATATATATATATATATATATATATATATATATATATATATATATATATATATATATATATATATATATATATATATATATATATAGGAAGTCAGTGGTAAGATTATATATATATATATATATATATATATATATATATATATATATATGTATATATATAAGATGGATGGATAGATAGATAGACTGATAGAGACAGACAGATAGATAGATAGAGCTAGATAGATAGATAGAAAGATAGAGATAGATAGATATAGAGATAGATAGATAAGATAGATCGATAGATAGATAGATAGATAGATAGATGGATGGATGGATAGATAGATAGATAAGAGATAGATAGATAAGATAGATAGATAGATAGGATAGATAGATAGATAGATAGATAGATAGAAAGATAGAGATAGATAACTAGACAGAGACAGAAAGAGAGACGGACAGACAGACAGAAAGAGACAGACAGACAGACAGACAGACAGACAGACAGATATAGATTGACAGATGGGTGATCAAGCAACTGATTGATAATTTCTAAGTAGTTTCATTTTTTGAAATGTACATACCTGCTAGCAAATATGCATAGTAACACTGTGACCATCTGGATTCTTCCCTTAACCTACAGAAATAAATAATCATGAACATTTCTGTATTTACCAAACACGGTATAATTTACAATCTACAATTCTGATCGAAAACTCTAAATAATTCAAGTATGTGTTTTTTGAAACTATCTATGATTAACTTAAACAAATCTTGTGTTCTTTATAATCTTCTTCTTATGTAAGAATAGGATTACACAATGCAGTGAAAAGTTCACAGCATTTCCATGATCTTAGAAACAATGTGCTATGCATTGATTGTTAAACAAGATGTCAAAGATTTGATAATGAGCAATTCGATCCAAGATATACTGCATACATTTGAAATAAGTCATTGTAGAAGACACATTCCCCCCCACCCACACCCAAACTGTTTAATTTCTGTGATTAACGGATGAAATAAATTATTTTTGTTAAATTTTTACCAAATGTGGACCCACAAGGTAAAGATCAGGGTCAAATAAGCTTCTCAGCAGTGGTAATGTGTATCTCTAACTTCACCATAGAGGGTGCTATTGTTTGTCATCGTAGCAAATTTAGTGTCACCACAGAGGGCGCTATATATAAATGTTGAAGCATATCATATGAATACATCTTTTTTCCTTTCATAATAGAGCTGATTATTCTGACAACATTTCTGAATGAGCTACATTACCTAATAAATGACATCATTGCTTCTTCCCAATTCAGTTTCATTAACTGTATCCATCCAATCTCATAGAGACAGATCAGTTGAACCTCTCTCTGGTCCTGACATGATTCTAATGAATTGTTGTATGTTGTCAGAGCTTCATCTAGTTGGCACTACAAATCAAAAAAATATAAGTATTAGTTATTAACAGTCAATATAAAATGAGAGACAAGGGTAGAAATGTGCTCATTTTTCCCCATATTTATTTTCACCCCTTCTTTGCAGAGGACTTTCCAGTGGCAGTTCTCAAATCCAATTGCCGAAAATTATTGACAGTTTTTTTTAAACTTTACATTTGATATCACTGTCTTACCTTTAACCTCTGGATTCTTCCTTGGTAAAACAAAAATAAAGCCGAACTGGGAAACTTGGTCTGGTTTTCCTCCAAGATGTCTGTAGCATCTTGAAGACCTGCATCAATAGCGCCGCCATCAAGTCCGAAGAATGGACGGACTACAGTGTGATACCACAACAGACCAAGGCTGTGGAATGACAACAAAACCACTGTTAGATATACATACAGATTGTATATACATAAATGTATTCATACAAGTGTCTCACTGGAGAGAACAGTGATCGATGCAATATTAGTAGCAGAACATTATAGACTTAATCCAAGGAATAAGTCGTTACTTGGAGTTTCATGCTTCCTTTGCGATCATCAGGCGACTGATAAATTGAGATTGTCAAGGTTGATATACACAGCACAGCAAAGCAATTTTGTTTTGTATATGCAATGCAAATGTGAACAAAAAAATAGCTGTGCAAGGCAGAGTAACAAGAAAGCTCAGCTGGCTAATCAATCAAGTGATTCAATGCAAATACAATCTACAATCTTTGTTCATTCAGAACTGTACAAGAAAGAAAACTTCAATCATAACAGTATTCCTTTATGTACGTGTACAATACCACAACTGAGACTGAGCAATCCAGATGTAGTCTCAATGTACATGTCTACAACATCACAACTGAGACTGAGCTATCCAGATGGTAGTCTCAATGTACATGTCTACAATATCACAACTGAGACTGACCTATCCAGATGTAGTCTCAATGTACATGTCTACAATATCACAACTGAGACTGAGCTATCCAGATGGTAGTCTCAATGTACATGTCTACAATATCACAACTGAGACTGACCTATCCAGATGTAGTCTCAATGTACATGTCTACAATATCACAACTGAGACTGAGCTATCCAGATGGTAGCCTCAATGTACATGTCTACAATATCACAACTGAGACTGAGCTATCCAGATGGTAGTCTCAATGTACATGTCTACAATATCACAACTGAGACTGAGCTATCCAGATGGTAGTCTCAATGTACATGTCTACAATATCACAACTGAGACTGAGCTATCCAGATGTAGTCTCAATGTATGTGTACAATATCACAACTGAGACTGAGCTATCCAGATGGTAGTCTCAATGTACATGTCTACAACACCACAACCGAGACTGAGCTATCCAGATGGTAGTCTCAATTACATGTAAGTTAGCCTGATAGTCATTTTGCACTGAAATGTACATGTATTACTAAGTAAACACATTCTAAATATATGAGAAATGATTCATGTATATGTATGTACTACCAAAAAAATTTTGTTTCCTTACTTTGGAATCACATCTTCGTAAATCCAAACTTTGCTTTTTCTGAATATTGATACTCCATCAAATATGTATTGTGTGAAACATTTTGAAATATTACGTGTATAATTTTCTTTTCTGCTACGGTAAAATGTAAGTGGTGACTGCAGATTATAACAGAACCCAAAGTGTGGAGTACTCAGGGTATTTACAAGACTGCTTGCAGTGTTCTCTGTGGCTATACTTCCACGAACAAATAGCAAGTGAAAGTACAGCAGAAAACACTACAATCATGAGTGCAAATATCCCTGAGTAACAACACTGACACTCACGCAGCATGGGGTTCTGTTATTATTACATATGTTTATCCAAAACAACAAATTTCTGTAAAAATGACACTATGTGATCATGCACTTTTGTGTAGAATGAATGAATGTGTCCTCATTTGCATATCATTTGCATGCAGGTATGCAATAATGATTTCGGTATTGCACTGCAGTGAAAATATCAGTAGTATACGTGTACACCAGTGCAAGTAATCTCTGGTACATACATGTACATATACATGTATGTAATAATTACAGTAACAAGCATATTGTCACGGTTACATTCTCTTTGCGTTTGGTCTTATCAAAGCTGACCAGACTAGACAGGGAAGAACACAGTACAGGTGTTTCTTCTGAGGTCATGAAATCAAGATTTGAAGTTAAGAAGGTCTGACTCTAGCCATATAACATTGCTGTGTTTAATCAAACATGTATGTTGCTAGGGGTTACAATTAACTAATGTGTTCCTACGGTTGTTGATTAACTTACGTTGCTAAGGGTGCTTTCATATCTTCACTGTGACTTGATTCATCCAAACATTTCAATCCCACATTTCGGTCACCTTGGAAACCAAGTAAATTAACCAGCTTGAGTAGGTTTGGCGGCATCATGGAAATACACAACTGAAATAGACCATATCCAAAACATACAGCACCTCTCAATCTATCTAGTGTTTCATCTGATATTTCATTCTCTGTACTTTTAAGGTGTACCACTTCTTCCGGTGTGACTGGTTCTGATGCCGTTGCTCCTTGCAGCTCCTCGGTGCTGTTTGCCTCTGTTGCTTCTTCTACGGATCTATCAAAGGACGGGCTCTCTGGAATGCCTCTTCTCTTGCGTGTAATTGTGTTGATCTCTTTGTAAACTTTCTCGTAGACTTTCCATGCTTTCCTGAGAAGCCAGCCACCCTTGATATAGCTGGAAAGTTCCTGTTTAACAAAAGTCAACATGGCCATGTAAAAGTGACAGTCTGCTATTATTATTTGTCTTGTGATACGTTCTTCTTTCGTCAGAACCACTTCTATTCTACTGCTGCCAAAGAACTTCTTCATCGAACTGACCAAGCCATCGTTGTTGGAACATAATTTTTCAGTTGCCTTCAAAGACTGCATCGCAGCGGACATTTTGTCATCTTCAAAACTCATTAAGGCTTGCTGTTAAAGATAAAAATGAAATAGATAATTAGTTCCATTGTTACAATGGCAACATACCGATTCGTGACTGTTTTAACAATATATTATGGTCGAAAAGTGATCTCAAATACCATGGGCCAACTCGGAATGATTCGATGAAGGATAGAATTAGACTAGACCCGCGTCTATATTTGTAAGGCACTATTGACCAAACCATACAATAAAATAACATTATCTTACTCCTAGCCTTTGTGTATTATTATGTCGGTTTTGTTTTAAATTATGAAAATTACCATGTGTGTGGACCTACTCACAACACCAAATTACTAGTAGTAGTACATTGCATATTCAGTATAGATCGATGTACACTTTTAAAAAATGACACAAAGTCTTTCAATGTGGTTTACTATCTATATCAAGTTTGATAATACATGTAGTGTACATAACAGTTTGATATACATACATGTATACATGTACTCACTGAAATCTAATTAGATGTTTATTCCTCAAAATATTTCTTCATTCAGCCAAGGAAAGTACGAGTGACCTAATTGGCCTTTGTCACTACAAGTTGATTGAAGAGTAGTGACAGCCCTTAGGTCACGAATATTTTCCGGCTGAATGAAGAAAAATATGTTGGAGAGTAACATAATTATACCGGTAATGACAATTTTGAACGTTTTGACTCATAATTTGGAACAGTCAAACCAGTGAAATGCATATATGTTGTAGTGACATAGACGCACGTTGTCATGGCGCAGAACGACCAGAGTATATATTCCATATTTTTTGTTCAACTTGGCTCAAGCATGGTATAATGAAAGTTATCCACCCACACCTGTGTTTTATAACCTGTTATATCCTTTATACTCTGACCCAAATCCAAAACTTTTTCATAATCATCATTTGCTGATCCTTTTTCATTTTCCATATTTCTAGAGGACTTACAATAACGTACATACATTATGTAATGAACATTACATGTGTTGGTACAATGTCCCATATGAGTGTCTATGACTCCTGATCTCTGACCTGTCTACAAATTCAGAAGACACACCCCCTTACAAATTCTGAATTCATAGTCCTTATGGTTATTATGCACCCTATCAGACAGTAAATACAAATGAATTCTGTACTATACTCTTAGTAGACAATGATCAATTCATTCTTTTGTGTAACAATGCATGGACACTGTACTTTTGATACAATGCAAGATTATCGAATTGGACATTTGACTTTGCACAGCATGCACATGTATACATATATATATAAACCTATTGTGCCCATTGAATTAACTTGCTGTATTATGGCTGTGCATGCAATCTCACACAGTCAATCATTCTTCACCATTTCTCAACAAGCTACAAATTCTAGATGTATATAAGGGGTGAGATCAATAGTTCAATGTAAGATAAAAAACTAAATTCTTTTACTTTGAGGGTGGGAGGAGGGGTGGGGGGTGTTGAACCATTTTAGTTCTCATCCTACAAAATTGATTTTACCTGTAAAATGGATGTTTTGTATCCCTATTAAAATACAAATATACAAATACAAAAGAACATTTCTCTACTAAAAAAATGTATATACTAGCTTTATATTCATAGTACTACATACTACATACTGGCTATATATTTATACAAAATGTAGCACTACATACTACTACATACTGGCTTTGTATTCATATAGCACTACATACTACTACATACTGGCTTTATATTCATAGCACTACATACTACTACATACTACATGTACTATATGTACATACTGATTTGAAATTGATTGTGTGGTTTGAAGCAATTTTCAATTTTGGCCAATTTAGTTTGAGGGGGAGGGGACTCTGAGGCCTAACTAAAAGAATTTAGGTTTTTTTTATCCTATATTGAACTATTTATCTCACCCCTAAGTTTAATAGATTTTAGTGAGTGCTTTCGTTTATGATTTGTTATAAAATAATTTATCATATTTTATTTCTAATTACTATAAGGAGTTAGAATTATGACTACAATACACAACAAAAAGCCCAGACTAATTTATGTATACCTTCTGTAAACACACATGAGAAAACAAACAATGACATACAAAAGTGTCAACAACATGTAATACTTTGATACTATATATTTAGTTTACAATCAAAAGTTTGATAAGCAGTTCTTTTTGATTGACATTTTGTCATTTGTAGATGACTTTTTAGCAAGTGTTACTGTCAGATATTTCAATGATATACTAGATATTTTCAAAATATGTAAGTAATACAATGTACATTTTTGTACCTTTAATTCAACTGAACATCAATGCTACATTTGTTAAGTTCTTTTGCCAATGTCACTTCTTGTGTACACGGCTAAAATTAAAATATAATAATAAATAAATAAATAAATAAAATAAATGAAATAATACACTAAAACACAACACATGAAATAAACCGAGAAGACAGCATTTCATAAGATCGATACGAAAAAGCGTGTTTTGTATAGCATTGTGTAAAAAAATATTTACTTGCTTTTTGCCGAAATAATATTAGTTTATTGTATGGGGGTGGGGGTGGGGGGTGTAATATTTATTTCAACTATATTTTCATCAAAGACATGAATTGATAATGACGAAATACCCATATATTGATGAGGCATATTTCGTTCACACATAGTGTCATATTAAAACCACATGTCAATTACATTGACCGATTTCCGTTTTTAGAGACATCCACACAGATTGATTGCTATATCAGTTTACTATTTAACTTGCCATGAAAACAGTTGGCTATTTCTAGACACATGCTGTAGGGTTTACAGTGTCTCTCCAAATATAATTAATGAACCATTCTGTAGACCGCACCATTTAAACAAAGTTAGGTCAATCTCATCCACAAAATTTCATTCACACAAACCTAGGGAATTGAGTGCTCTTTTATATAAGGCCTATAAAATAAATAGTGTGGTTCTGATTATTTTAGAATAGGTAGGTAGATATATTTTGTTTTGTTTTTTTCATGTGTGAGTGTTTAGTTCAGGTAATTATATTTTCCGCTGTTTTCCCTATGGCTCTTGTGTTATTGTTTTCTTCTCATCAGATGTACAGCCATTACTGATTGGAAGAACATTTTTATATTGTCTTTTTAAGGTGATGTCAGTTTCCGCATCCACTATTTCTGGTGAGACTGTTTCTCGCGATTTTATTTTATTTTTTTCTCAAATACGTAAAAAGGTTTAGGTTGGCAGTGAAAACTAGGTGGCATTGAGTAACCGGAACCAAACAATTATTTATATCCTCATTTGCATATCATTTGCATGTAGGTACAAAATGTATGCAATAATGTTTTCGGTACTGTACTGCAGTGAAAATGCCATGCGCACGCACCAGTGCAAGTTATCTCTGACAACATAATACGCACTAAATTTACTTCAATATAATTTCTTTTGAAAACTAATTTGACAAGAAAATGTCACCTATAAAGTTAAACAGACATAAATTTAGAAAAACACATCTGAGAGAATATAAAAATCACTCAATATTTCAGACATTAATGATATAAAATAGAAACATGACATTTAATGATCATACTGCCTTGCGGCAACCAATCTTTCTGACAACGGAACACAAAATGGAACGATATGAATTAGTAATAAATAAGTACATGTAGTGTTTTCAAACTCCAATTTATGCTTTTGTATTAATTAATTATTTATTAATTCTAGAGATATATTTAAGATAAATTTATAGTAACATAGAAACACATTATATAGAATGCAGGAAAGGAAACAAAAATTAGTTGAGTCTGCCATTGGTACAATCTAGAAATTACTACATGTATATTCTGGGCAAAGCTGGTAAATTTGAATACATACAGGGTTTGAAAGAAAAGAAAAATCATAAAATGTTGACATATATATACATATATATATATATATATATATATATATATATATATATATATATATATATATATATATATATATATATATATATATATATATATATATATATATATATTCGCCATTTTGTATTCCTTTCCTTATATATATATACACACACATATATATATATGTATATATATATATATATATAAATATAAATAATATATATAAATATATATATATATATATATATATAAGGAAAGGAATACAAAATGGCGAACAATAGACCAATAGACAAATGAAAAAAACTAGATCTAATTTTAAATAAACAGCAGGTGAAAAGTAACCTGAGGCTCAGTATTTACATAAGTGAATATGATCAGGCAGTAGTATAGTCTGCTGATTGGAGATGGTTTTTGATTTCTATTTTAAGATGGCTTCTACTGGTATTATGTTGCAGATGTTGCATCTTTTGTTCTCAGTCTCTGAGTCAAATGTTTCTATTTCACAATATATGAATAATAACAATCGTACGTCAGTTAACAGGCAAATTTTGCTGATTGTTACATGTGTAATAATATCATTGTCTTTGATAGAGTGGGGAATATTAGACTATTATCATACACATAGACAAAGTGGAGTTGTAACAGAATTGGTGATAATTTTTGTAAGAATGTTTTAATCGTGATGATTAGTTGACCTTTGACCTTGAATAATATATGTTCTGGTAGATTGTTTATATTGTGAGTTTAATATGGCACAGATAGCTAATTGTACCCTCTATGGGTTAAGTTTATAATAATTAGTTGACCTCTGACCTTGGGAAGATGAGTTTATAATGATTACTTGACCTTTGACCTTGAATAGTGCATCTGTGGGGTAGATTGCTTATATTGTGAGTTTAATATGGTACAGATAGCTCTATGGGATAAGTTTATAATAATTAGTTGACCTCTGACCTTGGGAAGATGATTACTTGACCTCTGACCTTGAATAGTACATATATGGGGTAGATTGCTTATATTGTGAGTTTAATATGGTACAGATAGCTCTATGGGATAAGTTTATAATAATTAGTTGACCTTTGACCTTGGGAAGATGAGTTTATATAGATTAGTGATTAGTTGACCTTTGACCTTGAATAGTACATTTTATGGGTAGATTGTTTATATTGTGAGTTATGGCACAGACAGCTAAATGTGCCCTCTGTGGGATAAGTTTATAGTAATTAGTTGACCTTTGACCTTGAATTTGTTAACCTATGACCTTGAATAGTACATTTCTGGGGCAGATTGTTTTATATTTGTATTTTATCTTTCAAAGGAAGTTTATCAGAAGCTTGTCCATGCACTCATATCATTGAAACTTGACTACTGCAATGCCCTTCTGTATGGGCTGCCAGCCAATATCTACTGCAATGCCCTTCTGTATGGGCTGCCAGCCAAAGATATTGTACCCCTCCAACAGACCCAAAATACAGTAGCTAGGATTGTGTCGCGTACAAAGAAAACGGATCACATCACACCAGTTCTTTCTGCTCTTCATGACTACATTTGTACATGTACATTACAGGATTCAATACAAAGTACTACTGATCTGTGATCACCTACAAGGCACTCAATAACATTATTCCTGGTTACATTGCTGCTGACTTGACTCATTAACAGTAAACCTGCTACTCGTTCACTTTGCTCAAATAACAAAAGTCTACTTCATGTACCCTGTTGTAATACAAAGTCATACGGTGAGCGTTCATTTTCGTGAGCAGTGCCACTGAGTCTTATTGAACAGTATACCACTTGAACTTTGTTCTTCGTCAACTGTTGATAAATTCAAGAAGGACATCAAGACACTTCTGTTTGCAAGAGCTTTCTCCAACTTTTTACGTTGATCTATTTTTGTTCCTGTTCAGCGCCATAGAACATAACCTGGTATTGGATTTTGGCACTATACAAATTCTTTTGAAGTTTTGATTGATTGATTGATATTGTGAATTATGGCATAGATAGCTCATTGTCACGGTACCCTCTATGGGATAGGTTTATAATGATTAGTTGACCTTTGACCTTGGGAAGCTAGTTTCTAATGATTAATTGACCTTTGACTTTGAATAGTATAGCTATTGGATAGATTGGTTAATGGCATAGATCATACAGCTAGCTAATTGTATCCTCTATGGGATGATGATTACCATCTCGATTTCTACTTAGATCTCAATATCATCACCCACAGGGGCTTGTAGGTTATAGATCATATTGGAATATCAAAGCTTTTGGAGCTTTTAGATGAGTAGGCAAGGAAAATTGACTGTTATACACCCCCCCCCCCCCCCTCTTATTGTTGTACATGTTATCTACATGTACATGTGTTTAGCCTGTCTAAGTGACTAGATCTCTGTGACTTACATGTAGGCTACAAAAATGTAGCTCTCATCTACTGTCTGTACTTATAGATGACATCTACATGAATATATATATATATATATACACATAGGGTTCATACACTAAAGTCAAATCAAATTCTAGGACTTTCCGAGAGTTTTTCATCAGTTTCCAGTAGTCAGATCAACTAAGTCATTTTCCAGAAGTAGTGCCCAACAAAACACATTTTATATGTCAACACCAACCCTTGCCTTATCATTTACATATTTCTCACTTCATTGGCACTTTATGACAGTATTAAACATCGATCATTCTGTTGATTGATTTTCCAAGAGTTTCCAGGAGTCAAATGCATTTTTTCTGGACTTTCCGTGGGTTTCCATGAGTGCTTTGAAATTCTACATATTTGCAGTCCTGAGTATATTAACTCTTCTGCTAAGGTAGATGAGAGCTAGTGTAGTCATGAATCCAGTGACACTGACAGGTTAACAACATGTTAGCCTAATTGCTATATGTTGGGTTTCATTTTTTCACGGTCTCCCTCCATTGCATCTGTTTGCTATCTAGCTTTCTAACTTTTACAATGATCTACTATTGTTCCTGTACAGCGTCACAGAACATTACGTCGTATTGGATATTTGGTGCTGGACAAATTCTTTTGATTGATTGATTGATTGATTGTATAGTCAAATGGCTGTCACTAGCATGACATTCCGTTCTTACAACCAACAGCGGTAGTGTAATGCCATTGGAGCACCGAATACGATGATGTTATCGTGTCCTCATATGGCAATATACTTTCAAACTGAGGGTTGCACTTGTAGTAAACTGAACAAAGTAACCAATTACAACTACCTGTCAGTGTGTGTGATGGATTACTATTCACCCCTTTTCCTCAGCAGGAGATTTAGCTAGATTATGTTCATTTTACTACACATGGAATTGAGAGATCATAGAAGATGAAGCCCAACATATAGAAACTAGACTAGCATGATGAACACTGAACATGGGTTTACACATGATAACAATTTTAGCTTACCACGTGTATGTTAGTTTGTTTGTAGTTAATCCACATAAAACAAACTTGACTGCATGTAGAAGCCTGTCCATACTACAAAATCTGATCCAGATCCAATTCAATTTACCTCAGTCCATACTTGTGATTAATTTGTATCTAATTCAAATTAACTGATCCAGATCAAAGCCTACTCTGGGTGGTGGTTTTGATCCAGATCAAAGTAATTCAAATCAGATCGTGATCAGTTAGTACTCCAGTGAATTAGTTTGATAATATTGATAAGTAATCCGAATCCATGCTGGAATGTGTGGACAGGTCTGCTCATGTAATTGGAATTGACTCCATCTTTCAATTTGTTAGAGTGGATGGAAAGTGGATTCGATGCGATATTAAAGTGATCTGGATCAGTTTAATTCTGGATCTGGATCAGGCTAAGTATGGACACTGACAGGGCTTACATAATGTATGACAATCACATCCACACCACCATCAACATTCTAAAATTATCAAATTTATGTCTTCTCAATCAGAAACTGTTGTTATGTGTGGTAGCATTAGTACCAGCAAAAGTTAGCTGTAGACAATTTTATGACATTGTGCACTTTAATTAAAGTGGCCAGATGGATGAGAGATGGGTATTTATTTTGGATTTACAAGTTTTCCATATATATATAATGAAATAACTAAACATATAGTATGTGTTTCTACTGGCTAAAACAATACGGAACTAAACCAGTCTTTTTTTGTATAAAAAGTTAATATACAATGTACATGTTTGGAAGTATTATTAGTAAACAAACATCGTGAGATGAAATATACTCAGTTCATAGAGTGCTATTGGTGTCTGTATTTTGTTTTATGTAACAAACAACACTGCCAGACATAAAAAAAAAATAATTAAAACTCTATAGTCACACTGGTTTGGTAGTAAAAACACTGCTGCCTAATTGAAACTCTATAGTCACACTGGTTTGGTAGTAAAACACTACTGCCTTATTAAAACTCTATGGTCACTTTAGTTTGGTAGTAAAACACTGCTGCCTAACTGAAACGCTATACTCACTCTAGTTTGGTAGTAAAAACACTTTTACCTAATTGAAACGCTATAGTCACTCTAGTTTGGTAGTAAAACACTGCTGCCTAATTTAAACTCTACAGTCACTCTAGTTTGGTAGTAAAAACACTGCTGCCTAATTTAAACTCTATGTAGCTTTCATTACATGTCCTGACAAAATACGCCTTTCAAGTAATTTGTTATTTACACACTTGGCTGATCGAGTTTACTTTGCTTTCGAACAGAATTGGATCTGGCTGATAACTTATTCAAACAAAAATGTAAAAATAAATATGGTATTTCATCAGCTGTCATTTTACAATATTCAAATACAGATCTCCCTGAACCATGTAACAAAGGCAAATTTTAACAATTGTACTACAAACTTTACCATATATTTATAGTTTAAAATGACATCAGCTGAGTTTATAATCTATTTGCACTGACTGGCATGAAAAAATATATATAAAACTGCCCCAGTAAACCATCATTATTATTATCATTAATATTATCAGTACTATTGTAATGCAAGCTTTATATAGATTCAGGGGTCAATTTTACCTTCTATACTTGCTACTCGGATTTAGCAAAGTAGACTTTATCTGCTACAATTTTCTATTAATTTTCATTAGTGTAACAGACACACCTTATAAATTTGGTAGTCATGATACAATGTTTAGGAGTCTATATTCCGTGGCATGCTAATTTCGAGCCCTGTTGGATGCATGCCTTCACTGGCATTGAAATTATATTCTGCCGTTGTTAGCACACTTGATAGCATAATATATTTTTATTTGTAGTACAATGTACAATCCGTTAGGCCTAAATGAAATAATTGTTTGGTTCCGGTTACCCGACCCCACCTACTTTTTCACTGTGACCCTAAACTTTTTTTAACGTATTCGGGAAAAAAATTATAAAAGTCCCAAAAACTCTCATGAGAAATAGTGGATGCGGAAACTGACATCGACTGAAAAAGACAACATAAAATTGTTCCTCCAATCTGTAGTGGCTGTACATCTGATAGGAAGAATTAAATAACACATAGACCATTTGAAAAACTATGGCAAACCTGAACTAGACACTCACACGAAAAAAAATATAATAAAATAAAATAAAAAATCTACCTACCCCACCTATTCTAAAATTGAGCGTAATTCGGAACCACACAATTTTTTTTTATTAGGTCTTATCACACTTGATAGCATAGTATATTTTTATATGTACAATGTACAATAAATTTTGCCATTGAATTATATTTCAAGTATAATTCCAAAGTTCTGTTCACAGCAAGTGATGATTAAGTATGTTTTAATAATTAGAATACAACAGATATCATTCCATATCCAGTAAAAGTTGTGCCTCAAAAACATATGAACTCAGCTTTTGCCCCTTTGGTAATTACAAAGACACCTTATACTACGGCTAGACCGACTTGGCCAATCAGAGGCCTTGATTTTGGTTGGTTATATGTAGTCATAATCCACTCTTTCTTAGGGGTGTGACCTATATTACTCTCAGCACTCAATTCGCATGCAACAAATTACACAAAATTTTAAAAAAGATCCATTTGAGCCAATCACGCCGTAGTATAAGTAAGATAGACAACTCGTTCGGTAGGGTTATGTGCCAAAAGACTCGGGGGCTACGCTCCCTCGTTTATTGGCACATAACCCTCCTGAACTCATTGACTATCTATTACTTCTTAATTGACGATGGGATTATTACATTTTTTATACTATAAAAGTCATAAATATTAAATAAATTACACTTCCCTTTAACAGCAAGGAAATGACAGCTGATTTTTATAATTTTACTACAAACATATTAAAAATATCACAATATAAATCAGACTTACCATAAAAGATACAAAACTGGCACCTGCACTCATCAATGGACTGTAATTTCTGAAAAAATGACATGAAAAATAATGTCTGAATTACCGGACAGCCTTCAAAATATGACATGGGAATATTACATTGTACATTGTAACAGCAAACTATGGAACAGCTGGTACCAAGGTAATAATCACAATTAACAAATTGCATATTTCAAATGCAATATACAATATAACTCAATTAAAATGTACATTTCAGTGATGATCAGTTTCTATACAATAAATGAATTAGTCTGCTTGATTGAGTTTTATAAGACTAATTGAGTCCATTCTTTAATTTCGGTCTACACCGACAAACACGTAGGAAACCATTCATTTATCATTGTGTATTTTGGTGTTCTATACCGTGTTGGCATGGGAACAATTAATGCAAACCTGCACATTTCCGCTATATAGACTTATTTTCACTTATTTCCCTGAAAAATTAAACCGCAAAATACATGTAAGTACCGGTAGTGACTAAAATGTCATCTTGTACATGAACACAATGTACCAGTCTGGCAATTAGTGAAAGTTAGTCCTTGAGAACTACCTGAAGACTGATAATTGTAAAATTTTCTTTTTACTATTTTAGCGAAAATATCTTGGTTTACAGCACCTGGACTATCATGAAATAATTTTCCTATTTTGAGGACTTTTTACGTAAACTGTTCCTGTGAACCATGTTCCTGTGAACAGTGAAATTTTCTAGCAGCAAAAATATCTTGTTTACAGTATTTGGCCTGTCATGTAATAATTGTCCTTTTTTGAGGACTTTTTAAAAAATTTTTTTTTACATAAACTGCTCATGTGAACTACATGTTTGTTCACTATATTACACAGGACTTTTATTTTTTACATAAACTGTTCCTGTGAACTAGATGTATGTTTGTTCACTATATTACAGAATGGCAAATTCATAATTGTAAAAATACAGCAATTATATAGTGATATATTTTATTCTTCTTTTGAAGTCTCTTTTTTGACATACATGTAACTGTACCTGTGAATGTTTTAAGACTGACTTATTGTTATATATAATGTAAACCTGGAAATTTTGGCTGAAGACTTGTTTTTTGTTTATTTCATTGAACAACCCAAAAGTAAAAATGAGCAGTGACTAGAATGCCCCTTGTACATGTACATGTCAGTGAACACAATGTACCAGTCTAGTAACTAGTAAAAATTACTAGCTGAAGACTCCATAAAATGCAAAATGTTCTAGTACTAGTAGAGAAAATGTCTAGGTTTACAGTATTAGGAATATGATACAACAATACGGTGATCTTTTTTCATTTTTTCTTGAGGACATTATTTCTTGACATTGTACCTGTGAACAGCTTAAACGACTGTTTGTTCATATTATTATTACGAAATCTACACAACTACATTTGTACAACTCTTGCCTTCTTTACGTTTCATAAATTCTGCCTTCGAAACAGGAAATTACTTCTTTATTAAAACAACGCTGTGAACCAACATCAGAGCTTTAATTGGGTGAGACTAATGAAATGTCATTAATTCTATATAGACTTTCCTTTTCATCCGATAATGAGTTGATAAACATCGAGTCTAAATTTCAAGTCTCAGTCCCAAATGTAATTAACTTCAAAACAAATAAAATATTTTCAATTATGGATATCTGTCATAAAATAAAAATAATTGTGTGTATCCAATAACATGGCCTTAGAGACTACGGTAGGTAGGTCAGGATTTTATTTTATTTTATTTTATCTCATTTTTAAGACATATTTCTTTGACCAAAAACCAAACAAAATGTCGGTCTCAGATAACCCTTCTGTGATAGTTTGATAAAATATGTACAGGTATCACTGGGGAAAGAAAACAGACGTGCATGAAGGCCAAGAAGACAAAAAAAAAATTCTTATCATTTTATTTTAAATGTTAAAATAAAAATGTTAAGGGTCGGCGTCTTAAACTAGGGTTGGTCAGGTTATCGGAAACACAATATTATTTTGCCTTATTACAAGAGCAAAATTACATGTAATTGTAAAGATGATTCTGTTTGCTTTGAAATAAGGAAACACCCTTTTCGACATGTATGTGTGGATGTGTATTAGCTGCAATATTTGTAAGTGTTAGTTTTCATATTGAGTTTTATAAAAAAAAAATTTAAACCTTTTTTCGTTCTTCAGATTAAACACAAAACTAACAGTGCTAAAAGGAGTTTTAAAAATAAAAGCTCAAAAATCAAAAACTAAAGTTAATTATTGCAGCTGCTAGGTGTGTATATATGTGTCTACGTACGTACATGCACACATATGTGTACATGCATACATACGTAGGTACGTACATATTTACGTACATACATACATACATAAATACATATATACATATATACATACATACATACATACATACATACATACATACATACATACATACATACATATATACATGATACATACACATACATACATACATACATACATACATACATACATACATACATACATACACACACATACATACATACATACACACACATACATACATACATACATACATACATACATACATACATACATACATACATACATACATACATACATACATACATACATACATACATACACACACATACATGTACACATATCTACACACAAAGTGACACACACACATGTATATATATATGATTGACAACAGTATAAAATGTGATCAAATTAGTTGCAAAATACAAAACCTTGTACAATCTGTAATTGACAATTTGACTATATGGAAATGTGTTTTCCTTTTCTCAACTTTTAAATAAAATATAGAATATGATTTGATAAGTTAACAAAACCAGTCTCCATATCATGATAGGAGGGTCGGAGGGGGTGTGGTCAAGCGTATAGAAATAAATTTACGAAAAGATCACCGCATACCGTACTGATAACTTGTTGACAGTTGGTCATATGATGTTAGATGAGTCATGTGAAACTAACACGAGTGGGGACTACAACCGCCTTAGGCAGTTCCGTATATGAATGCAGTATTACTTATCAACAAAAAATACACATGGATTCTTTCTTAAAAACAAAGGAATTATGATAAAATTGTAAACTGGTATGTTTCCTTGAAAACCAATTTGCGTGACTCATTAAATTTTCAGCTGGGATACTAGACGAATGACGTGACACCAGCAAGTCAAAAGTTGATGTCACGCCCGCTCGTTACCGACAGGGGAGGACTGCATCATGCAGTACATGGCGTATTGTAATACTAGTATGGTTAAAATTTGTGTGGTCACCAGTAACTGTACATTGTAACCACGGTTTATCCTGACAATACAAATGTCAACAAATTTACTCACCTGTATTTTGTGAATAGTGCGTCTGACTCTTTGAATCCATTATTCAACATTAAATTGATACCGGCGAGGGACAACTTTACGTCGTCCAGCTCCACGTCTTGTAGACCGTTTTTAACGTACTCTTGTGTGTCTTCAGTCATCATTTTGACCCGTTTTGAGATAATTGCCGTGTAGTAGAACTCACTGAGACATCCACGTCTCAACTAAAATTGCTATATGTAAATGACAACGGACTGAGATACGGAGTTTACGCAGGTAAACTTACATAACACAACGCCATTTTCTACTCCTGCGATACGGGTGCAAAGGTCAAAAGCTGAAAGGTCAGATAGTCACCTGACATACGAGGGCTCTCGGTCACTTTCATCTCCGATGCATGCGGCACACGTATGTCGTACGTAATGCGTGGGTAATGTTATTGCCGAAGATCCTTGAGTAAAAACGATATTGAAGACGTTACAACTTACCAAAAGAATTGTGATCAGAATTGTATGGGGGTATTTTTTCAACAATAGCCAATATCAAAAATGGATGAACGTCGGGATGATCCAGCTGCAAACAACACCGGTTCCACATCAGAAGATGCGCAGACATTCAAATTAAACGAAGAACAATCAACCAGAGCTTTCCTTAGGAGACGTTTTCTGGAAAGTTTGGTTGCTATGGGAAACCAACGAGTGGAGTTTACAATGCATGGGCAGACCAAAGTTGTTGCTAAATTTGGTACCTCGGACATTGACATATTACATTTCCAGGTCTCCCAGCTAGAAACACCGATAGGAATGCAACCTGAAGCTCTGCTGCGATGCTCAGATATAATTTCATACAAGTTTGAAGTGAACAAACGACAGTAATTAGCAGAAGAAACGTCAAGAAAGATGAAGAAGGAAACCTCAAGTAACACAGGGAAGTCGATCATCCCACAGATTGGTTACTAAGGCAATAGAAAGATGAAGAAGAAAGCCTTAATTAGCGCAGTACAGATACGGACACTGACACATCTGTGGATGAGGGAACTATGTAGAAATCATCTCACATATTGGTTATTAAGGCAACAGAAAGATGAAGACGAAAGCCTTAATTACACAGTACAGAAGGACACTTTCGCATATGTGGATGAGGGAACTATGTGGAAATCATCATACAGATTGGTTACTAAGGCAACAGAAAGATGTAGAAGAAAACCTTGTTGTAGTACATTGGTTTACATGGTTTATTTCCTTTAGACAAAATGCAGCAATAAATTGCAATCTTGATATTATAATGTAGCATGTGTAGTTAGTTATTGATTTCTGTGTGGTTGTATCATACAGAGTCACTGAATGGTATTTTGAAGTCCTGCTCACTTTATCCTGCCATTGTCAAGCATATAAATTTATGTTGTTACGACAACTGGTTTCAAGTAGACTCTATTTCTTGGACTTGATACTGCCAAGTGACTTTGCACTCTCTTTTAATACAATTTGAAATGAGGAGCTCTAGACATTGTAATGGACTGTCACTTGGTAAGTGTTGTACAATCATACCTAGATATATGCAGTTACTGATAATAGTAAACACTAGCTTTGTTTAGAGATACCACAACTGTGAGTGCATTATTTTGACTCTAAATTTCTAAACTGTTCTTGCTGAAATGTCAAAAAAAATGTCTTAAAATTGAATTACTTTGACAGGTAAATTCTCAGTAACTACAGGTAAGCCTGTATATGTTCAAAAATACTTCCATGTTAATGGCAAGGCAAGACTTGTTTCTCTATTTTTGGATGGCAGGGGGGGGGGGCTGAGATGGGGTAGGGATTGTTCGAGGTGAAATGTTCCAGTATGGCAGTATAAAGATGCATTTTATTTTTTAGTGCGAAGTGGTTTATTTGATCGGGAGGAGCAGATTCAATATTGAGCTTACTTTTTGTACTTCCTTGCTGGCTTTTCAAAAACTTCACTGTGTCAACTGATCACCCCTCCCTAATTATAAGTTATCATGGAAATAAACACGATAATTATATGTTACCGTGGAAATAAACACGCTTAAAAACATCACATTTTCAAATCAGTCTCTTTATTGTGCGAGTACAGTAAAGGTTATTTACATAACTTGTTTTCTATCAAAATAACATTAGTGAAAAAATCATGACCCACATTATTATTACGTTCCCTTACAAAGAAAGTAAAATCTCTTTCTGTTTGATATTTTCTTTCATGTCATGTACAGTCCGACATAAAGCAATATATACAAACAAATAAAGTCCAATCAACTATCACATTTCCCCCTTCCCTTTTAATCACACACTTCCAAGGTTCTCCATGGTAAATGATTCAGAAATTTATTTATTTTATGTCACCATGAAAATTTCAACTGGAATGCCAGCCACATTAAGTAAAATTTTCAGTCAAATGTGAATGACAGTCGGGTACTGAAAAGGCTGGCTAAAGTTTTAACCAAAAGTTATCATTATATATATATACCCACAATACACAGGGTTATCCCCATTGCAAAAGGAGTGCTGGTCAGTCATGTATATTCATGAGAATTAATATTCATCAGGTAAATCATATGTCAATTGTAGGTTATGAGGAGATGCATAATTTACATAAACAGCACAACTGATTGACAATGTATTGTTGAATGCCAGTGTTGAACAGACTCTTGGGAGAACCTTGAATTGTTTCATAAATGAATTTCATTGTTGCTCAGAATTCTATGTATTGTTGGTCATGTTAATTATTACCATGGAAACATAAATATCACAAGATGAGACCCCCACCTCCACCCATCTCAAGAAATCATACCAACAAACTTGTTTTAATTCTGAGAGAAATGCAAGTGCAAGTCATCCTGCATGCATACATACATACATACATACATACATACATACATACATACACACACACACACACACACACACATACACACATACATACATACATACATACATACATACATACACAATGACTTTCAAAACTCAAATTAAAATCGCCAAAGAAATAAATCTGCAGCCTTAACTTTTGGACAATGACATGTTTAACGTCATATTCTTAACATTCTCGCAAGCCACAGCATATTTTTTCGTTGATGCAATGATGCATCTTAGACGGTGTCGTAAAAGAGGCTGTGGTTTACGACAACGATTTCTTGTAATCGTACACAGCAATAGGTACAATTTATTACACAAAATTTCCGGTTACTCTCCAGAACAGAAAAAAACACCACAAAATATTTTGGAGTCAAAAAATATCCCTTTACAAATATGCAAATCAAATCCTTGTTGATTCACAACATGTACTGCAGATAGCGTCGGTAATACTGTTACTAGTAATTCAATCATGTGGCAAGAATTTTTGTTTTCCAACATAAGATTGTCAATATTTTAATCAAACTACTCATGACTACAGATAATTTAAGACACATTAATTCACTCTGGATATTTTCCTCAAATTTGGCAAAATAAGTGGATTCAAAGTGAAGCACACTGAAAATTGACAGTAAATAGCAAGTGTAAACATGTCTACTCCATTACTATGAAATACTGGTATGTAGTCCATCTACAAGCATAGATTGGGAATACAGGTAGTATACACACAGTGTATGAATGTATAGACTGCTTACGGCACAGATGGGTTACTCCGATAGCTTTCATATCATATATCCTGTGTTTACGGTGCTGATGTGTTACTCATATACCTGTTGCATTCCTTAGTTTGTCTTAATTCCCATATCAAGTGGATAGTATGGTTTGAAAGTATCCCCATAAGTTGATTGGTTGCAGTGGGGAGTGATTATACATTTGTAAGACTATTTGATTATTCAAATGAAGTCATTATGTAAATGAACACACACAACTGCGATGAGCAATATGGGAGCTATGAGAGTAAATATCAGCATCGTAAAATGTAAAAGTTACATCAGGAATTGCAGACAGGCTGATCACAATGGAATGGTGTCATCTATCAAATTAGTCTAGTTACCTATACACATTACGAGGAACAAGACTACCGCGATACCAGGCTTACTATCAAATACAAAACAGATATGCAGTGGATAGTAACTACATCTAGAGGAGCACTGAACAAGGCAGGTTTGCTACACAATTTGGGTGAATTAACATAGAGTTAGAACAAACCTTACTGACAGACTAGAGATAATTGTATATTGAATTTTAGGACCAGTGAAATCTAAGACATGTTGCACAAATCTCAAGCAAGGGACATGACAACAGCCAATTGATGTAAACCCCTGATAATGCTGACAAGATGTTAGGGAGTAGTTTCCAAACAAACTTATTTGTAATCTAATGCTGAGTTTATATGCTGTATTTCTGGTAGTATAGGAGTTTGATATTTTTATGTGGTAAGTGGGTAGTAGGAAACTTGCTATTATATAAACAGTTTCTTTAATTTCCATTTTATTTCAGTATTCTAAACTAAAATACAAAATATCCACTTGTGTTTAAATTATAATTCATTTATTCTGCCTAATCTGCGCCAAACACACCCACAGACACAATCACAGCATCCAAATTTATACCTTTTTTGGACCTCCGAAAAAAACAAAACTGAAGAATTCTCGTATTAAAGGTAAGGTGTGTACATTTTACAACCTAAAAATATTCATCACACGGACAGAAACTACAAGTTTTCTTTTTTTTTTTTTTAAAAAGAAGAGATTACCCTCACATAAATATTTGTTGTCAGACCAGGTCTTGTAAACAACCACTACATCAGACACATTAACCCTTTCAGGACTAGAAACTTTCACGCCAAAATTTTTGAACAAAAATTCTTGTTTCTCTGTAATTTTTGGAAAAAGATCAACTTTATTTTAGATCAGAATTCAAGAAATATTACTTCCCGATGAAATAATATTCTTAAATTTTAGAAAATGTTCTTACAATCAAATTTCTATTTATTCCAATGTCGGGTTAACATGATTAAGTTAAGTTACTTCCTTAAGAAACACAGCCTTGCCATTTATCTCTACTAATCAAGCAATATGGTAGAGAGACAGGTAAAATCCTGACTACACCAATATCATATGAATTAATTCCAAATAACTGTAATTCAAAACATAATATAACATTATTGCCCACTTTTTGTTGTGTGCGTATTTTTCTTAAAGGGCAACCCTTTTATTTTGATGCTTCTTATCATAACAATCAGTCAGTCGGTCACTTAAAATATTTTAATTTAAAAAAAAAAATTAAGTGTATGTGTGTCCATGTCTGTGATATTTTGAATTCATAATCATAGTGTTACGTTTAACAGTCTGAATGACTTCGAAATGACAGTCAGAAACTATCAAGCATTTTGTTTTAAGGACCTGAATTTCGGCACTGAAGAATAATTATCACAAAGATAAGCCTTTGTGTGTGGAGGGTCACCATTTTACCATCAATGATGATGTGATTTTTTGGAATCCTGCCATAGAGGGCATCATTTTTTACAATTATTTTCCCTGATCAAAGAAATATAGGGTTGGTCGGGTCATGAGAAAATAGTAAATAAAAAGGGTTGCCCTAGTTTCCAAATAATGGAATAATTTGTTTTAATACTCAGAAGTCATTATGGAATGTACAGAGAAGTTGAAATTCCGATGTAATATGATTAAAATCTGATTAAGGTGGATTTGTTTGGTTTTTATTTACCAAATCAAACCTCCATTGTGATCATATTTTACTCCGATTGACAGCAATGATACACATTAACTTACAAACACCAAATACTGTAGTTAGGAAAACAATTATAGATGGTTTGTTTTTTATCTAGGGATGATTGCTAAATGTCACATAAGCTCAATAAACAAACTTTTTAGGAGGAAGGGGTCTGGCATCAATGTGATTGCTGAACTTCATTTTTGTACTTCTAACCAAATTTTGAAAACTTTCATGCCCTCAATGATATCGGTATTCACTACTGAAATGTTGATAAGTTTATCCAAATTTACTTCTAATGTGATATATAGTGCTGGGTTTCCAGTAGTATTTTAATGTGTTTACCATAATGTTTTTACATCATTTCATCCATCGTAGTGGTCTGACAGCTACAGTTTTCATCATGGTTTACATCATATATAAACGTGTGATGTCGCACTTGTGAAATTTCGTTTAGAGGGAGGGGCTGGGTTTTTTTGTCCTAAATTAACAAACTTCGTTTATTGAGCTTGTGTGACATTGTGTGATCATCTCTTAGCTGACTCCATTGAAAACTGTAGAAGAAATATCCATAGGCAAAATCTATGAAAAACTTCAAATAAAAAAACGAAGTTATTGTGCTGCTTTTTTTTGTACAGTATTATATATTTTGTGGCTATCCAATGGAAATTAAGCAAGACTATATGACTGTTCAAATATTGAGTACTAAAAACTATCAATTTCACATTTTCTCTGTTCTACAAACAAAGAAAAAAATTCATTAAACTTTAGTTGCTTTTTGCATTGCATTGAAATGTTGCTTTTGTTAATATAGGAAAAGACATTATTCTGTGTTGATTAAATAATATATTACATTACTACACCCAATTTATTTTTGTTGTCAGACTGGAAGAAACCCAAAATTACATCATTAGAGAAATGAAATAAAATATACATAACGAAAAAATAAATTCAATACTTTCAAATGCCAATAGAATAAAATAAAATAAAATGTCATTTGTTTTACTGAGTATATATTTTCAGTAAAAACTCATCTCTCTGATTCTGAGTATAATGAGCAAAGCGGAAGTTTATATTTATCTCATCCTAGCAGTAACTATGAAATTATGTAATATTGTTTAAAGGAAGGGTTATTGTTTGCAGTTAGGTAATGACTAATCTAGTTCCTGACAGGCCGTATTCCGTACTATGTTATCTTCGTACTATATCGTCTAGTCAATCCCATTACTCTCACACAGAATTCTGTGCTCTCCCTACAGTGTTTATATAAACATAACATCACATCCCCACGTGATTTGAGTTTAAACAGACTGAAGGTGCCAGAGGTGGAGTCCTGGTTGGACATTTGCATATTAGTCCTAGAAACATGAGAACGATGATTACAGCCTGTCAGTTTGTGATGGATTACTACTGACATGCACCATTTGCGCTTCGCCCACCATAGGGTTGAACTACAATTAACACCTTAAGTAACAGGATTGACTAGACGGTAAAGCATAAAGATAACGTAGTAACGAATACGGTCTGTCAGGAACTAGACTAGATAATGAAATTTTCAACGACAGAGGCAAGCCTTAGACCCGTCTGATTAAAATCTGATGTAGGGAACTTGGCATGATTTCTTTATTTACCTCCTAATTTTATTGTCGTTTTTTTTTTTTTTCTTCTGTGAGTGTCTTGTACTTACATCTGACACAATATAATAGGAGTTCTTATACCGAATCTTGTACCTACGAGTAGCCAATCAGAATCCATCTTACAGAAAACATAAAAATTGTGATAAATTTACACCAGTATGTCAATAACTGGTAGCTATGTATGCCATTCTACAGACTTTGGACTGGAGCTGTTCATGAATTACCTCACATAAAAATTTCATTAATTTCTGATTTGTGACTAATTTTTTTTTCACGGTTTTCAAATTTCTAAGAATAAAAAAAAATGAATGTGCACTGTAAATGATGACATCACAGGATATGTTACTGAAGCACAGTACAAACAACTGCATGACAGTATAAAGCCAGGACAAATCAAGGTAGCTAGTATGAGAGAAACAAGGAATTTTCTCATTATTTTAAATATTAAGTTATTTGAAAAAAAAATTGACTGTGTAGATTAATTTCTGCGAAACAAGGATTTCTATGACAATCAGGTGGGCTGCTTCACATAACCATACATATAATATCCCTTTTACATCTTGCCACATTTGCAGTTTGTGTGTTTGATATGTTTTAAAATCTCACAAATACAAAATAGGATGACAGAAAAACACAGAAATGAACAGACTACAAATATGTAGTATACATAAGGTACACCATGACAGGGCGCCCTCACACATCGGTCAACCCGTATCTTTGTGAGAGGCAGGTGAGGTTGGAACGACATCACATTTTTTACAGTCTATACAATATGATGATAGTACACAGCAGTGCGCCCTCTAGATGACAGCCAAATTTTGTTGTTGTGGGTCAAAATGATACAAACTGGCATTTCTTGTGAGTCACCACATAGTAAGAGATAGGGAACACCAAACTTTGGTGTGTCACTAGAAATTGTGCGAGTCAGTGGCACGTCAAATTGGCTTAGAGGGCACACTGGTACACAGATAGAAACCAAAACTTTGAATTATTGCTAAAATCAATGTAATGCCAAACACATCATGAGTTATTAGCACAACATGTCTAAAAATAACTGAAATCGCTAAAAAAATAACTTGCCTTTACATATCACCCCGTAAGAGCAAGGTCAATGTTTAAGGCAACAGTAACTTCTTTTTTCAGAAGCAGGAAAAAATACCCAAGCTTCTTTTTTCTACAAAAGTACAGTGTAAACATAAGCATCTCTTTCTTTAGAAGCATTATTGAGTTAATAATTTTGATTAACATTTGAAAACACTGTATATTATTGTCATGAGTAAATTGGTGGCACCCCATTAGGGGAAAACGTCAACTTGATTAGTTTCTGCTTTCAAAGGTCCATGGTATTTGATACCATGTGTTGTTTTCCTTTATAGAACTATGATAAGCTGGGGGATTGTATATCAGTCGATGGTATAGTTGATACCTGGTATAAACCTTCTTTGATGTTTGCACACATCATACCTAGAGATGGTCCTAAACAAGAGTTGCTTCTCTCCAAAATGTACTCGATAAGACTCTTCCAGACTTTTTCTGGTATATATTCCATGATCTGAGAGACTATGTGATCTGAAACTATGTGATACATTTATTGTTTATCATCTGAGACTTTGTGATACATAGTCTGATACATAGTCTATGATCTGAAACTATGTGACACATAGTCTATGATTGGATACTTTATGATACATTGTCTATTACTGGATACTTTGTGATACATTGTCTATGATTGGATACTATGTGATACATTGTCTGTGACTGGATACTTTGTGATACATTGTCTATGATTGGATACTATGTGATACATTGTCTGTGACTGGATACTTTGTGATACATAGTCTATGATTGGATACTTATGTGATACATTGTCTGAAACTGGATACTTTGTGATACATTGTCTGAAACTGGATACTTTGTGATACATTGTCTGAAACTGGATACTTTGTGATACATAGTTGTACGTTACTCTGTAATGTAGGACATTGCAATGCATAGTGTACAATTGGAGATATTGTAATAATCTGATACCTATTTCAGATAATACAAATCAATCATCAATAAATACTGTACATGTACAAAACTCCATAGATCTCATAGTGCAGGTAAAACTACCAAACCCTTTCTTTGCTTTCTTTTATCTCATTCGTATTCAAAGATGAACAATTACATGTCCATGTCTGCATAGCTGTTATCAATGAGCACTAGTGTATGTCTACTGTCTCTGCATAGCTTCCACCGGTGGGGTAGCAATAAATCAGACTTTGTACAAACAGTCTTCTTCTTATTGTTTGCATAGTACAAAATATACACAATCAATAGTTCTTAATTTCCTGAACCCAGTAATGTTGTAATCTCTATGTTACATCTTTCTACAGAAATGGTGACATTGTGTGTTCCCATTAAACAAGGATGATAAGCCCTTTTGCAATTTTGGAGTGTTCTCTTGTAAATATTAAAATCAACCTCTAAACCACTTTCATGTTAGCACAGAAAGGGTATGAAAACAGTCATCACAGTATAAATCACTCCAGGGTTTATGATCAGATCCACGATACTTCCTTCTTTGTACCCAACCATAGATTTACTTCAGTCTGTCATGTTCCAAACTGGAATTTCCGAAACTACCTGTCTCTCAGCCATCTCGTAAAAGTTTTAGGGAAAACACTGCCATGTGTAGACATGATACTCTGGTCCTCTGGTTTGGGTGGTTCCTAGCTTGCTACTCCCTCAAGTTCAACAGAATACTGGTAAAAAAAATCCTCAACGTTTGGTAGACTACGGCTAAAAATTTGTTTGCGTGATACTGCTACATTGCATATCAATCCTTCACTATGGCTTGTATACTATTGCTGCCTCACAAACAATCCCCTCCACATCGTAGCATCATGATCCATAGTACCGTTGAATTGATAAATTTGCATCAGACTTCAATCACAATCCCTTCTAATTTCATTCTCCATTCTCCATGTTATCTATAACGCTTAAAAAACAACCCCCTTAATATATATATTCAATACTTGCATTTAGTTCTCAGGCAAGTCTTGGTCAGACTTCTGACAAAAGTCATAATATTTGCAGCCAGTCATTTTTCTGACTTTTAAAAAAATAATTTATTCCTATAGTTCTTCATTTGAGTTCCTATTTTGTTGTAGTAAAGGTTTTAATCTTGTATCCTTTCGTTTGTTATGTTTTCGTGATGGTATGAGTCCATTTACAGGTCTAGGTCTTGACGGTTTGTACCCATTGTTCTTTTTAGTATTTTTACTGTCATATAGAGTATCTTCATCTGAGTCTGTTTCTGATATCATGATGCTACTGTTATTTTTACCTGTAAAAAAATAAATAAAGAAAGAATGAAATTTTTATGTATGTACTTAGTCTAGAATTGAGGCCAATGGGGATTTCGAATTTTGATTTCTGGTGATGGGGAAATAACATATGTCGTTTATGGACAAATCTGCCCTTACATACAATGGTTATCATTAGTATTTGAACACTACGGTCTTATGACAAATTCAATATGGCCCTACTACATAATGCTGCATTGCCTTGGAAAGCTTGACAGGAAGTAGCGGAGGGCGACTTTTATATGGCAATGATGTGTAGGCACTAGACTGACAGATTAGCCATTGTGGGCACAGACCGATGATGTTAGTACAGTATACATAGGAGTTTGACCAAATCTGACCATACAATCAATATTCAGAATGCAATACCATACACTACAGCTGTAATCCCAAAGACCATATGATCAAAACCACAGTACTACGAAAGACACAAAAGAAAACATTTAACCAGAAGACTCCAAGAATGGGAAAACCACATCAGTACATAGACAAAGAAAGTGGATGAGCTTGATTTAATACAACCCAAAGGAGACAGAAGAACAAATAAAAAGACTCATGTCATCTTCCAAATTACCGTACATAGAACAGTGCACTACCAGATACACCAAAAATACTTACCAACAATATTGTGCACTCTATCTACATAAATCACAAAGATGCAAACAAGTAATCATACAGCAGTTCATGGTGGTCTGGAGAAAAGGCAGAGATATTACATCACAACTCATATACAACAAACACCACATAACTTTCAGAAAAGAATTACTTTAAGTCAGGACCCTGCAATGAGATCGCAGACACATTCCAAGGCCAAGAATCATGTGAATACAAAATAATACACATGAACTGCAAATCAACAAACTTGGTATATATAATACACTGCGTATTTGCAAGGAAAGAGTCGATGTAGTTGAAATGGGACACATTACACACTTCCACCAGAATGCAAACCACCTGTCATATAGTGCATCAGACACAATAATACATATGAACTAGTAACAATCCATGTTACACATAACCAAATACTCCAGAATCACAGACATTGAAAAACTGAAAATGCCAAATAAAACATACTGCCAACTATGTGTGTCAATGTGTATAAAGAAACCTAGATACACTCCTCAATGGTATATAGTATACAGAATACAGTCACCAAAATTCAACCATTCATCCATATTTTAACAGCTGGCCAAACTCAATATTCATACCATTTCCGAGACAAGAGCATAATACATGACAATAGGTATGGGTTTCAGTTTTAATAGTGTGACCGAACTTGACTTCTTTGACAAAACTGGAGACCCAACGATGAAGAGGAGGAGTTCAGTCCCCTTGAAATATTGAGGCTAGAAATGTACAGTCTACCATGATATTTATACACAGAAATTGTGTAAAGTTGTCTCCACACCATCAAAACTTGAGTATTGCAACACCCTTCTGTATTGGCTGCCAGCTAAAGACATTGTTAATTGACTACAACCTGCCAAGAACACAGCAGCTAGGAATGTCACATACAAAGACAACAGATCACATCACATTGGTTTTTTCTACTCTTCACTGGCTACCTGACTATCACAGGATTCAATACAAAGTACTACTGATCACCTACATGACACTCAATAACACTATTCCTGGTTTACACTGCTGACTTGATTAACAGTAAACCTGAAACACGTCCACTTCACTCAAATACCCAGTCTACTTTATGTACCCTGTTCTAATACATCATATGGTGAGGGAGTGTTCTCATGGGCAGTTCAGCTGTTATGGAACAATACACCATTTGAACTATGTTCAACACCAACTGTTGATAAATTCAAGAAGGATATCAAAATGCATCTAATTGCAAGTTTTCTTACTTTGACGTCGATCTATCATTGTTCCTGTTCAGCACCATATGCTGCGTTGAATTTGGTCGCTGCACAAAAATTCTTTGATTGATTGATTGATTGATTGATTGATTGATGGGTGAATGGGTGGATTGATTGGTTCACTTGTATGTTATGAAACCCTGTAGTTTCCTAGTTTAATGAAGCCATACATGTAGATTGATGCCAGTGGGATAATACTTGGGAATAATCAAGACATGTAATATCAATACTTCACTTACCATTCTTAGATTTCGGTAACATTTCCATGGCTTCACCATCATCATCAAAGTCATTCAGTATCGCATATCTATGACGTTTACGAATCTTCATTTTTTGCCTTCAAAATAGAATAAAATACCATAGTACAATACTCTGAGATGTAGCCCTATCTTGGTTATCATGTGTGTAATATACTATAGGTAGACTAAAACCTAAGAGTTGATTTGACTAGTTAGCAATGTATGAAAGATGTTATATCCATGGTTTTATCAAAGTACATGCATAACCAATTACCTCTTTTTGAACAATGCATACAATGTAATGTGATGTGATGTGATGTGATGTGATGTGATGTGATGTGATGTGATGCCATGAGATATGTGATGTGATGTGATGTGATATCTGATATTATGTGATTTGTGACGTGACGTGATGTGATGTGATATATGATTGATGTGATATGTGTAATATGATACATATATGATAATTGTAATATGATAAATGATATATGGATATGCAATATATGATATGATATATGTGTGTGTGTGTGAGTGTGTGTGTGTGTGTGTCTGTGTGTGTGTGTGTGTGTGTGTGTGTGTGTGTGCGCGCGTGTGTGTGATATGATTTGATATATGATATATGATATATGAGATGGTGTGGTGTGAGATATGACATGATACATACTATAATCATGTCTAACCTTTCTAGCAATACACTACATAATACTAATCTGAAGGCTACTGTATTTAAACCAATATTCTTACTTTGCCAGAGTAGATGGGTTACATCAACCTCTGCAGGATAAAATCTTGTCTGACGCAATGTAGACAGACTTACCTTTTAATTAAACAGACTATACCCCAGACAATAATACCAAGAAGTACTACAACTAGAGATGAGATAATAACCACATATAGGATACTCCATTCTGTGTGACAAAATAACATCAGATTACCGTTAATTAATGTATCACTTTACAGACAGGGGGGAAGAGTAGAGCCTTGTCAGCACCCTGGGTTCTTTGAATGTAACCCTTAGTTCCCACAGTAGGATTGGGAGTGAGGGTGGGGTGGGGGGGGTGGGGGTATGCTTTCCGAAGAAAAGTTTCCCTAACCTGGCTGAGGTGTATTCCATACTATCTATCTACTTGCATCTGCTCTAAAGCTTGTCCATATACTTAGAAGGAAACTTTCAATTTGATCACAATATTTGTAGTACAAATACTAGTGTCTGAAACTCGATATCTGATTCTTTACAATTAACAGCATTGATGGGGATGGTGATATGCTGTAAAGTGTGCAGCTTTCAGGCTCAACACATGACAGAAATTGTAAGCAAACTTTTGGGGTTTAGATTAAGTTCTATATCATGAAAACATTACATTATCCGAATCCTTTATTAATTGAGACTGTTGGTTAGTTGTCCAATATACATCAAGTGTTTACAACATCAAATTACCCTTTTTTATTTGTTTGATTTTATTGTCACATTTCACGCAAACACAAACAAGTCACCACATTACTTCTATCAATGTATTCCACACACACAGACAGGCCACCACTTACCACAATTAGTTTCACCATCACCAATGTAAACTTTGAAGAAGTTCTCCATCCAGAAACTTTCACATACACAGTGTTTAGTTTCTACATTACATGAACCATGGCCTGAACAGTCATTCTGACAAACTGAAAGAACAAACATAACATCTGACATCAACAATTCATCATTTTGATTCAATTTTGTTTGCAAAAACACCACACTCTGGTTCTAGTCCTCTTTAAAACAATATTTCAGACGTTTATATAAATTGGTCAATATCATATTCCAGTTACCAACTCTACTCCAGTTTACAAAATAATCATCACACGAGGGCGCCCTAGTGAAAATGATGATCACATGGTTTTTATAGCGCATGCCAATCATATGGCAATAACACATAGCAGTGTAACTAAAACAATTCCATGATTAAAAATATAATTATTTTACATGAAATGAGTAGAGAAATTTGAAATGACTGACAGCACCATCAACATCAGAAATAAAATGCTGAGAAACAGCTACCCAGTATGTCCAAAGGAGGCATGTCATATTTACTGCAGATGTCAGGGCATTTTCATAAGCGGCATCTGAACAGCGCCATCTAGTGGTCACATTACATACTATGCTTTCGCTCTTTTTTATTCTTTCTGTTAACCTGAACTTGGGGGTGTATTTCTGAATCCCATTGGCATTTTGGTTAGACTGGATACACTATAGATTGCACAATAGATAAGTTCTATGTACAAGTCGACACACTTTAATAAACAAGTCTTACTTTAAACTTACCAACTGTATCTACAAGTATGACATCGAGGTCTAATACTTGAGATTCTTTTCTTAGTTTCTGTTTGAGTTTGTTGACCATGGCGATTCCCTTGAGTACTTTTGTGGCATCAGGATTTAATACATAGAACTCTACTAAAACACTGAAAATATACACAAACATAAGATTTGGTATCTTTTGCTGAAAGATGACTAATCGGTATAGAAAAATGCAAAAAAGACTGAAATCAACTAATTAAAACACCCGATATGAATCTGAATATCTCAGTTTGTCTGCCCTTTTAAGCTATTTATTACAAAGACAATTTCATAAAGTGTTGTCCATAAAAACATTTTACACCAATTCAGTGTTTCTGTTATAGACAGTGAATAGATAAATTCTACCACAGTTCTCATGGTGTGTAACATACCAAAGTTGAAGTAAAAGTTATGCAAATGTATGCAAATTTAAATAGATATCTCCTCTCTGTTGTTGGTCATTTCAAAATCCCTTCATTATAATAATAGACAAACTCATGAACAAAAACCTGAAATTTACTGACACAACATGACAAGGTGTTTAAAATGTTCTTTTCATTTTCTTTCAACGTGCTACAGGAAATATTCTTTTTTTTTCATAATTTTTGTTTTTTACTTTCCACCTATTCATGTTGTAGTAAATGGGTTATTCAACTAATCACAACACTGTAATATTTCCAATCAAGTTTACATGTATTTTTCAGAGTGCAAATATCAATGAAAAATAGTTTCAGTTCCAGATACTGTGGCTTTAACAAAACATATGACGGTCAATTCAAAATTGAAGACTGAGCACCTGAAAATGTGATGTATGCCTGGCTTAGTGAAAATAATTGATATTGAGTTGAGCAATGAACACATCATGTGTACATCTTTATCTATATCTGCCAATCTTACCAGCCAAGTGGAGACTCCCTAACTGACTGGACTTTTGATATCTGACAATCTTACCTGCCAAGTGGAGACTCCCTAACTTACTGGACTTTTGATATCTGACAATCTTACCCGTCAAGTCGAGACTCCCTAACTGACTGGACTTTGATATCAGCATCCATGACACCCAGTAGAACTGATAATTGACGAATTAACGTATCCTAAGGTTAGGAGGCAAAACAAAAGATGAACAATGTCATTAAAATGATGAATTGATACAAATTAGAATGTAATGAACTATTTATGTATATTTGGCTGTATAATGGGGATCTGGTAGGATAGAGGTTGCAATGTGAATGCTTTAATCCTATGTGCTTATAAAGGCTGCAATGGATTGTATGCTCCCCAGGGAGTTGAGGAAGTATAACATGCCATTGTGCTGCCATTGATCCATGCCAGGGGTAATAATTGTGAGGGCCTTGTGCTCTCGGGAGAAAAGGCACATTATAAATTCACATAATTATTATTATTACTATTTTGTTCACAGTATATTGATACAAATAAATAAATTTGTTGAAGTTCCAGCATATTTACAAAATCTTCCTTCACTTTAAATTATTTACAGACAAAAAACAGAACAAAAGGATAATACAACCCTTTTTTGTTTCTAAACTAGATTGAATATTCACATATGTTGACAAAGTTTTACTAAGATCTCAGATCAAATGATAAAACATTGATATATCCAAAAAGACCAAGGTAGAAAAGAAATGCTATAGTATGGTAGGGGCTGGGAAGGGCGCCCTCTAGAGGTCATTCTCACCTTGTTGTCCTGAGTGAATGTCCTGAGGTCAGCATTGACATGAACTTCAACAAGATTATACAAATTAGGATCTGAAAGTGAACACAAAGAGAAAGGTGAGATAATCAACTTCAGTGATAGATTGGCAAAGACTATTAAAGTATATGACAAAGGCGTTATTGTGATTGAGTTGTTCCAGTAAACTATTTTTAATATACATGCAAAAAATTCATTTTTTTTTCACGTGGATCATTGACCAATCAAACGACACTGGTCATAAATCAGCCAATCAAACACATGTATAGAAGCACTAATTTAATTTACTGACCAATCAAGCTATCTCTATCTATATATCTATCTACAAACTCGCTGGATACTACATCGGCAGAATCTGTATATTCCATGTCATCGTAAGTCTAACATCCGATCACATTCACCACTTTATGAGCTCACCTGGTTTAGCAGCCAATCAAAGACACAAGTTCATGAACTCATCTGGTTTAGCAGCCAATCACAGACATACATTCATGAACTCAACTGGTTTAGCAACCAATCAAAGACATACATTCATGAACTCACCTGGTTGAATTTCTACAGTGACACTGTCTGAATCATGTAGGTTTTTAGCGTCTGTGACTTTCAATGTAAATGTATAAATGCCAACAACAAGATTGGTAAGTTTCAGGACAGCTTCATGATTTGAAGTGCCAACAATTTCCTGCATAACAATCAAAAAAGTTTTATGATTAGATAATTCAATATTACTCAATGTTTTACTTTGTTCTTCTAAGAAAAATACAAGCGACCTGAGAGGCCTTATAACTATGAGTTGCTAGATGGGCATAAATGTTATGTCATCATCTTTGCTATACATACAACTCTGTATGTATACATGGATGCAGAGTTTCCAGGCACTTGCATTGAAAGAGATGTACATGTACTATATAAATATAATCATTATACAGTGGAAGGTGATATAATCATCTGCCGTTTGAAATACATTACATATATCACTGTCTGAACCAATATGATTAAAATCTGATGTATTGTACACTTCGCGATTTCTTTTTGGCTGTTACGTTTACTGTCATTTGTTCTTTTGTGAGTGCTCGTTACACACTATATCTTACCCCAGCAGCAGGACTTTTACCACTGCATATCCATTCAAATGACACAATGCCAGTATCGTCTGTAGATTTACTCCCATCAACCTCTACATAATTCATAGGTTGTGCCACTGTAAAATCTTCCCCTGCATTAGCTTTGGGTGGTTCATTCTTCTCTGTGTATGAAAATAAATAACCATGGAGATGGTAAGTTACGACAAATTCATGGGTCTTGCTCAAAAATCCTTCCTTTGTTTTTTTGTTTCTCAGTTTTTCTAGAATGACATGAGGATGGTAGTATGGGTACAAGACACAATCATGGTACTCTGTACAAGTACAACATAACTGTACATAAATTGAGGTTGGCGGCCATCTTGAAAAATGGCTGCCATATTGGATTTTCGGGTGGCTACCATTGTTTTCTGACTCACTGACCCTTAAACATTGTCTGTACCAAATTTCATGCTTGTATCACAAAGTGAATGATTCTGACCAAAAATCACTGTTATCTGCCTCACTATCTGTACAGTTGTCTTTAAAAGACACCATGTGAGTGAAATGATTGGCAGAAATGAGCATAAAGTTCATTTTCTTCAATACTGTGAGGTAACTGTTTTTTATTAGGTAAACATGTGCATTCACCACTTAATACTTTAAAGGACTGTCTCAGATAAGGATTAACATTTAGGTGAGAAAAGAAATTATCTGGTAGAGTAAAATATTAACAATCTGTGATACAATAATTGAACAAAACTTTGTGGCAAGTCTCACTGATATTACGTTTTACGGCCATGCACTTTATGTTTCTTGGAAAAGTGTTGTAACTTTCTCAGACTATATGCTTCTTGGAAAATGGTTGTAACTTTCTCACACTCTATGCTTCTTGGAAAAGGGTTGCAACTTTCTCACACTCCATGCTTCTTGGAAAATGGTTGTAACTTTCTCAGACTATATGCGTCTTGAAATTTGTAACTTTCTCTGACTAGCATTCAAGTCTGACTGTCTATGGTACTCAAATATTTAGAGTTTGTCAAATCAATAAGTATAAATCTTTTTTTGAGTTGAAATGATTTCAATGATTTGCCGTCACATTCCTTACCTTGTTTGACAACTACAGAGACAGTAGAAGTGGATGTCGATCCTTCAGCATCTGTTACTGTTAGTTGAAATATATAGGTTCCTTGCTGTAAATTAGATACTGTGGCCTTCACTTTGTCGTCGTCTTTGATTTTCGCATTGCCTGGACCACTGAAATACAAAAATCAAAACAAACATGGTCAACGTCAGACGTCAAACCTGATTTTCACCAGGCCTGGACCACTGGATATAAAGCAATTGGCAAACTACGGGTCAAATCTGGCTCATGTCTTGCCAGTGACTTTAGCCTGGTCAATGGCTATGACAAAGATTGCATTGGCGATGGGTCAACCAGCCACTGTAACCAGGGTTTGTTATTCGGCCTAATAAAAAAAATTGTCTCGTTCCGGTTACCTGACCCCCATCTAGTTTTTCACTGCCGACTCTGAACTTTTTGTTATGTATTTAAAAAAAAAATAAAATAGAATAGCAAAAACTGTGAAGACGCAAGATATAGTTGATGCAGAAACTGACATCAACTTAAAAAGACAATATAAAACTGTTCTTCCAATCTGTAATATCTGTACATCTGATGGGAAGAAACCAATAACACAGAGACCATATGGAAAACAACGGAAAACATAACTACCTGAACTAGACACTCACATGTGAAAAAATTGTTTATAAAAAATAAAATAGAAAATCTACTTACCCCACCTATTCTAAAGTGTAATTGGAACCACACAATTTTTTTGTCAAGTCTTATAACTGTACTTACCTTTGTTTTTCCCATTTATATGAAGTAATTCTTTGGTCATCTGTACTTTTACTACCATCTAACTCTGTTTCATCACTGGGTAAACTGATTTCTTTGTCAGGTCCGGCATTAGCTTCAGGTGGTGAGTTATTCTCTGTCAGGATCCAAACACAAAAACATGTACATTAACCAAAGACCTGTATGTATATCATACCACTTATGTTTAGCATATCTTATTATGTTATGTGTTACTCTTAATGTTTTGTATGTTACTTTTAATGTTTTGTCTGTTACTTTTAATGTTTTGTCTGTTACTTTTTATGTTATGTCTGTTACTTTTACTGTGATGTCTGTTACTTTTAATGTTTTGTCTGTTACTTTTAAAGTTATGTGTTACTTGTAATGTTTTGCCTGTTACTGTTTATGTTATGTCTGTTTCTTTCAATGTTATGTGTTACTTTTAATGATGCCTTACTTTATATTTCTTATGTCTGTTACTGTTAATGTTATGGCTGTTACTTTTGGTGTTGTCTGTTACTATTGGTGTTGTCATATTCATTGCTGTGTCTGTTACTTCCAATGTGTATATTATTCCAATATTGTTTTTATTACTACTAATAGTGTATCTTTTATTCCGTATTGTATATTTGTTGTCACAAAACTTGCAATGTTGTGTCTGTTACTTGCAATGTTGTATGCTACTTTCAATACTGTCTGTTACTTACAATATTGTGTCTGTTACTTACAATATTGTGTCTGTTACTTTCAATGTTGTGTCTGTTACTTTCAATGTTGTGTCTGTTACTTATAAAGTTATGTCTATTATAATAACTTACCAGGTTGTACAATGACAGTAACTTTGGCTGAATTTTCTTGTCCTGAGGTATCTGTTACTTTCAGTGTAAACACATATACCCCTTCTTCTAGATTGGATAAACGCAATATTGGTTTTGACGTACCCTGGTAAGAAGCAACATTTGGTATATCAATTTCGGCTTAATTCTCAGTACCTGTACTATTCGTTGTGAACAATAACTACACTTGGACCATTCATAACTAGCTATAACCCATACTAACCTGTCTTTAGACCATTCATAACTAGCTATAACCCATACTAACCTGTATTTAGACCATTCATAACTAGCTATAACCCATACTAACCTGTCTTTTGACCATTCATAACTAGCAATAACCCATACTAACCTGTCTTTAGACCATTCATAACTAGCTATAACCCATACTAATCTGTCTTTTGACCATTCATAACTAGCAATAACTCATACTAACCTGCATGTCAGCAGGACTACCACTCTCTTTAGACCATTCATAACTAGCAATAACCCATACTAACCTGTCTTTAGACCATTCATAACTAGCTATAACCCATACTAACCTGTCTTTAGACCATTCATAACTAGCAATAACCCATACTAACCTGTCTTTAGACCATTCATAACTAGCAATAACCCATACTAACCTGTCTTTTGACCATTCATAACTAGCTATAACCCATACTAACCTGTCTTTTGACCATTCATAACTAGCAATAACCCATACTAACCTGTCTTTTGACCATTCATAACTAGCAATAACCCATACTAACCTGTCTTTTGACCATTCATAACTAGCAATAACCCATACTAACCTGTCTTTAGACCATTCATAACTAGCTATAACCCATACTAACCTGCATGTCAGCAGGACTACCACTCTCTTTAGACCATTCATAACTAGCAATAACACATACTAACCTGTCTTTTGACCATTCATAACTAGCTATAACCCATACTAACATGTCTTTTGACCATTCATAACTAGCTATAACTCATACTAACCTGTCTTTTGACCATTCATAACTAGCTATAACTCATACTAACCTGCATGTCAGCAGGACTACCACTGTCTTTTGACCATTCATAACTAGCTATAACCCATACTAACCTGTCTTTTGACCATTCATAACTAGCAATAACTCATACTAACCTGCATGTCTGCAGGACTACCACTGTCTTTTGACCATTCATAACTAGCTATAACCCATACTTACCTGTCTTTAGACCATTCATAAGTAGCTATAACCCATACTAACCTGTCTTTTGACCATTCATAACTAGCAATAACTCATACTAACCTGCATGTCAGCAGGACTACCACTCTCTTTAGACCATTCATAACTACCAATAACACATACTAACCTGTCTTTTGACCATTCATAACTAGCAATAACTCATACTAACCTGCATGTCTGCAGGACTACCACTCTCTTTAGACCATTCATAACTAGCAATAACGCATACTAACCTGTCTTTTGACCATTCATAACTAGCAATAACTCATACTAACCTGCATGTCTGCAGGACTACCACTGTCTTTAGACCATTCATAACTATCAATGCCTTTATCATCACTACTCATAGATCCATTTAGAGTGACTGAAT
The DNA here is from genome assembly GCF_964340395.1 of Glandiceps talaboti. Lineage (NCBI taxonomy): Eukaryota > Metazoa > Hemichordata > Enteropneusta > Spengelidae > Glandiceps > Glandiceps talaboti. Next base: position 8,715,411 of record NC_135561.1, read on the forward strand.
TCTTTGGTAGTTTAATAACTTGATTTATTCCAGCATTAGCAACGGGTGCATAGTCTACCTCTGCCAAAAAAGAAGAAGACGGAAAACGAAACTTCGGAATCAGAATAAATATGTTGAAGAAACCATTAACTAGTAAATAATCAACAAAGGAGGAGGGTGAAACACTTAGTCGCACTGTATATGGATGCCTTGAAGACATCCACTGATCCATATGTGATCAACTTATTGTCTGGTTTGTTCCAGTCGGTGACTATACTTGTGAAAAATGAGTTCATGTAAATGTCTGTATTTGAGAATGGCACTTAGAAGGCTAACAAGATAGTTGTTGTTTCAGAGATGATCACAACCTAATAGTTTTGATGGATCATTTGCCACTCCTTGAGATTTACACTGGAGGACATTGGTCCAAATATTTACAATGTATACATCTACTTAGACTATGAGATACATCATGTTGATCTGCCCTCACCAGCCTCTGATGAGTAAGGGCATGTGACTTGGGACCAAAGTCCCTCACTTAATCTTGTGGCTTTGCCACTCAGGTCACACTTTGTGTGCCTTACAAGAGAGAGTTCCATGAACTTACAGAGTACTGTTTTAGTACTTCCAATGTTTACACTATCTTGATCACAGGATGATTAGAATCACACAACAGAGGAAACACTATCACCCACTTGTGTAATCTATCACATTGAAGAACAATAGATTTAGTTTGTGCCTATTTTCATGTGATCTCAGTAAACCAAAGACTCCATTACCAGAGTCGTATTTACCTTCATGTACAGTGATTTCAGCTGTAGTTGAATTGGTAGCACCATCAGAATCTGTGACAGTTAATCTGAAATAACAATAAAATAATTTGTAACTAATATGTAGTGCAAGAAATGAAGCCCAACATCCTATATATTAGTAACAAGTTATGACAACTGCCAACATCAGACCATCGACGAACAGAACCTGTTACAAACAGGGAAATTAAACAAATGAATCAGATTACCAGCATGTAGGAACAGCAGAGACTTGTATTACACACCATGGTTTGATAAGAACAGTTTTATGACATCTTTGTGTACATGAAATGCCAGGGGAACTGGAAATTTGTTTGTGAAGTGAACTATTACATAAAGAGACCATACAGCTGTTCTTATCAAATGATGAAATGTAATACAAGCCTCTGTACTTCCAACATGCTGTGCCAAGTGTTAGTAATGCAAGTCAGTTGTTTACTTTCCCTGTTTGTAACAGGATTTGTTTGCCCACGGTCTGATGTTGACTGTTGTAAATTTAAATACCACTGGTGGCAACAACACTAATTGATGTCATTAGCATATATGAATACAAACCATGTACACATCTATAGTCATAGAGAGATAAGGGCCTCCACTGTCTATAGTGTACTTGGTGGTGGGCAACCATACACTTTGCAAAATTATCATTCAAATCTAACATTAACCCCCACAAAGTTAAAGGCCCTTTTATACCTACCATTCCGGTTTAGGACACAACTCCATGTGATTTTGGCATCCATTTATTTTCATACAAATTATTATAATCTATGTGCATATATTAATCATATTTTATTTTTTTGTCATGAATTATCACAATTAATGAAATCAAAGTATTTCTTTTATTAATAATGAAAAATATGGTTTTACTTTGACAGCAATTTTGATCAATGTCGATACATGTCGAAAGATGGAAACATGATGCAGGTGGAAAAATTCCTTCTTATTTTTCACCGGGCAAGACAATGAATGGGTACAATGTATACGTACTGACAAGCCTTGACTTTTGAGTTATCACGCAAGTCACAGCAATTAATAACTTCCTGAATCAAAGCCACTGAATGGAGACTTCCTGAATCTTCCTAACACACGAATAAACTCACATAACCATAACTAAAGATGACATAGCTATTCATCGAGTTCCACAATTGTAGAAAAGTAAAGACCTATTGAAATTCCAGTACTTGTAGACATATTGCCATATCCTAAACAATCAATGTAACACTTCCTATAGATTCATATTCATATTTTATTTGCATTTCAAGGATTCTGGCCCATGTGGAAAGGAACTTACATTTCTATCATAGAATAAATAGCGAAATTCTATATATATATATATATGTCAAACAATCAGCGATCCCAAAACATAAACAAAAGCATATAATATATACACTAAACAACTTGAAACTTTAACTATTCAAAATTTCCTGACGGCTCTCAAAAGCTTTTCTTTAACAAGCATACACACATTTCTTAAAATAGTTTCACCTTTTGACCATTAAAAAAAAAAAAAAAAAAAAAAAAAAAAACATTAAATTTACACTTCCTATACCTTGCATGAATTAACAGTTGACTACAAATACACTGTGACATGCGCCACCCTATCAACCATCATGTTACTGCCCTACTAATATGGCTGCATAACATGGCATACCTGACAGACTAGGTGAAGAATCATGCTTCAAAATGTGACAACTTAATGATTCTACTTACTAGTACGGTATTGTACAACAAAAATACCTGATACCAAAATTTTTTTAAATCAGAGCCTCATATATAACATACAAAATATTGACAAGCTCTTGCCTTTTAAGCTATCACATATTTAACGGCAACTGACACGTTCCTGAATTAAAGTCACTGACTTCTTGATTCTTACAAACACACGCACATACTTATATACACCATAACTAAAGATGACAAAACTATTGAGTAAAGACCTATTGAGATATCAGAACTTGAGGAGACATTGCCAGATCCACAACACTCAATGTGACATGTTTAATACCTTGCAAGGTGAAGAATTACGTCTACAAGACACACCATGACATGCTAGCATTATACTCTTTGAATTCCTGAAATGATGTTTTCCACTATGTATGTGTTGTACCTTTGACCTTGGGCGTTATCTTGACTTTTTTTTCGAGATTGTACAGTGGACCAAGAAGTGCTTTTTGATCAATAAATATATATATAATATATTAGGACATGCCATTCTATCAGCTATTAACTCAAGACTATACTAATAAGGGCTACATTACATGGCGTATCCGTCAGACTGGGTGAAGAACATAATGTCTACAACTGCAACATTTGAAGGAGATACTTACTGTACAGTGTAGGTCCCTGGTATTAAATTTTTCATTGTAAGTAGAGCCTCATCACCAACTACTTTCTCTTCTCTCAATGGTCCTTTGATTTCTTCCCAGTGATAACTCACTATCTTGTCATCATCCGTACTTCCTGTAATTTAGTATCAAACATATCAATATCTCTAATGATTTTCTAAGAATGCTAATGTAATTCCTAATCTTGTCAACATCCGTACTTCCTGTAAATTACTATCAAACATATCAATAACATAATATAGTTTCCTCTCTGAAATATTCACATCACTATCATAACGAGAATCACTATAAATAACATCCTTCTTATCATTGAAATGAAGTACAATGTATTTTAATTACAGTAAAACAGGTCTTTCTGGAGAACATAACCCCCACCCCAACCTCACCACCATTAATAATATATATAAAGATATTTTGAACTTTTTTTCACAGTCACTGATTTAGCTCAACGAATTAAGTATATGTCACTCAATTATAGTTATATGCCTCATGGTTTCTGTATTCTGTAAATTGCCAGTTCATTGAAGTGTGAATGAATGCATATAGCGCCCTCGCTTGACAACTATCAGATGTATACATGCATTGAACCCATCTGTATAGCTCAGAGTCAATATCAAAGCTGTGCTGATGGGAGGGGAATGGGGGAAGCCCAATATCAAGGTTGAGTTGACAGGAGGGGGAGGGGGAGGGGGAGGGGGAGGGGGTTCTCAATATTGCTATATTCATGCTATTATAGACCGACTGAACACTTACTTGAACCATCCAGTACAGTTTCACTATTGGGTAGAGTGACTTCCTGTTTATCTGGTGTGATTACAGCTACAGGTGCTGTATTAACCCTTGGTTTAGGTAACACAGTCACGTTAACAAAGTCTTCACCATACGCATGGTCTCCTGTTACTGTTACTTTGAACTGATACAGACCAGCTGTTAACTGTAACAAATCAAAACTGACATTTAGGTATCTCTAGAGATGATAATATTGTACACGTTGAATATATAATGATTGATATGAAAGAAGTAAATCTTCTAATGCATTCCAACTCATAAAGGTATGTGGATCATATCATATTATATTATATCATACTGTATTGTACTGCATAACATCACACCACACACCATGTCAAACCATATCACATCACACCACACACCATAGCACATCACACCATACCACATCACATCACACACTATATTACACCATAACACACCAACCACACCATATCACACACCACACCACACCATATCACACCATATCACACCACACCACACCACACCATAACACACATCACACCACACCACACCACACCACACCATATCACATCACATCATATCACATCACATCACATCACACCATATCATGCCACAATAAAAAGATAAAAACAGTGGTTTTAATTAAACATTTGTTGTTTCTAACTAAAAGGCCTGTGTCAGATTAGAATTAAAATACCTTTCTACATCAACAATACCAACCAGTTAATATATCTAATAAATTATGTCAGCAAAGATCAACTAATATTTCAATCTGCAGTCTAATAACATTTCAACTAAAATGCAAATATTGCATTCTTATTATTCTTATCCTTCATTATTATTGTTGTGGTATATACCATAAGGGTTGTGGTTAAAATCTGTACAGCCTATATACACCATGTATTGTAAATCTGCCATTGTAGTATACCCCTATCAAGGTCTACAGTCTACTGGTATACAATCTCAATACAATGATTGACATCCAATCCACAAAACATACCTCTATGTATATATTGCTGTAAACACACACTTCAACCAAAATCAAGTACACTAATTGAAAGGGGCATATTAAAGCTATAGTTATATGTTTTGGGACACAACTTTTGCTACACATTTAAAAGGTTTTCTCAGTATTCTATTTACTGAAGCATACTTAACCATCACTTGCAATCAAGTGAATAAATACTGGTATTACGATACAACTTATCAATGATCCAATGATGTAATTTATCATACATATAAAATTGTCAAGGAAATCCCTACTGTGCAATCACCTGTTCTAACAATGCCAGATGACAATTGTAATATCATAGAGGCATGCAGCGACAATAACATATTATACTAGGAATAGTTTAATCAATGATTTTAAGTATTTTCACCAGAGTAAAAAGAAGCTTGTGCCAATTTAACCTTTCTCATATCACTTAGCAAGTGGCAATTAATTTATACATACAAATAAAACTGCCTTTGAATTGAATTGAATTGAATTGAATTGAATTGAATTGTTTATTCACCAGATACAAAACAGGATAATATTTATATTTATTTTTTCTTTTTTTCTTTTTTCTTTAGATTTCCGAACACTGGAAATGAGAATTATGGGTTAAAAGTTCAAATTATAATAAATTGCCTACATGTAGTTCTGAATACTGAATTATACCATATGCCATACACTAGACAGCAAAATACTGGTAGGAAATAACAATCACTAAAAATAGATATTTTATGGCTGCACTGAAATTTGCTATAATTACTGTGGATTGGAGAGAAAGCTGGGTATGTCAAGTAAGTATTGGTAAAGTGATATATGTATGACAGGTAACATTCACTGACAACTACCTGACACTTAATTCTCTCATCTCGCTATTGTTTACACCCCAGGTGTTAAAGGGGCATAAGGTGAATTTGTCATATTTGCAGAAGAAGCCGTGATGAATGAGACATGAGACTTGATATTTAGAGCAATTTCCTATTCCTACCTCCCATCCCTAGTGTAGACAGACCAAAATTCCCATTCGTACCTCCCATCCCTAGTGTAGACAGACATGCAGTGACATTTTCCTCTAATACACCATAATAGGCCTGTATTTGTTTGTATATTGGAGATCTTACTCTGTGTGTGTATGTGTTTGTATTGAACTGATGAAGTTAGTATCATTTTACCACTCCTCTCAAACTCCGACTTTTTAAATGATGAAACTTGATCTACCACATTGTTTGTAAAATACACACAAGACTGAAAGTAGCGGATACAATTTCAAAAGTAAAGAGCGATGACATTTCATTATATCTGTATGCTACTATGCAAATACACCATGTACAACTTTATTAACTACGTAGTTCTTACATCACCCAAATGTTGGTAAAATACTGCCAATGGCACCGAGGCCCTGTTGAGTAATTGTAATGATGGGCAAGTTCAGTAAACATGAATGGTGAACAGTGACGAAAAAAATCTTACCTTCGATAAATTACATTTAAATTGATGTTTGCCTGCTATAATACCAGCATTATCGTCAGGACCGCTTATCAGATTCCATTCATATTGATATTTTGTCTTGTCATCTGGTTGAGGAAGGACGTACGCAAACAAACTAACACTGTCCTCGTCAGGTAGATGTAACTCTTTGTCATCTCCAGCCGAAACTGTCAAAGTGACCACTGTGAAGACAACAAAGAAATCATTTTTTTCAAATAATTGATAATAATAATAATAAATAATAATTTTAGTTTTTATATAACTTTCCCACTCTGTGCTCAAATCGCTTTACAATTATTACCCCTGGCACGGATCTATAGCGGCACAACGGCCCTTTATACTTCCCCAACTCCCTGGGGAGAATACACTTATTCATTGCAGCCTTTATAAGTGCATAGGATTAAAGCATTCACATTCCAACCTCTATCCTACCAGGTCCCCAATTATTGTTGACTGAGGCACAGTCATGGTTAAAATCTTGCCCAAGGACTTTAGCCACTCAGAAACAAACGACAGTGCTGGGGCTCGCACCTGCAAACTGCAGATTCCAAGCCAGCCACTCTAACCATTCGCCCATATAGCTCCACATTTCAATTGATAATATTCTTATTTCCTGAGATTTTAGACACATTATGAAGAATTTGACACTAATATATGGTATTTATTTTGAATCCTTTCCAGATTTGCAGAATCAGGTCAATTTAATTCATGAACATTCCTAGAGAAATAATATAAACATGCAGTTTTTGTACATATTGATTCCTGTATGTTAGGCTGGTGGCCACGGTACTCTGAATAAAGCACATTATATGGTCATTTACAACAATGGTTGTTCAGAAATGATAACATTCACCAGATGTTTATTAACACTGAATCACTACAAATGTTCACATATCCCTGGTAAATGTAGTTCTAATCATCTGTTGTGGCCAACAGTTGTGTCATATTCTTTCCTGTTCTTTTACTAACTGAGCAGTGAGTGCACAAGACTTAAAGTTTGAGTCTAACACTCTTACTAATATTTTCATATTTCTAGTTGTGTGAAAGTAGTATAAAACAATTTTTACTACCAAATGAAAATTTCTGCTCACTGATCGAGTAAAAACAAAAAATCTTGGAAGCAAATCCTCAATTTTTGCCTTGTCTTATCAGAACCGTCAGGGGCTTACTACAACAGCTTGTTATCACACGTCTCGGAAGTAAACTCCTGACAATGCTGACGAGATGAGGCAAAAACTTACGATTCACTTCGAAGAATTTTTTGGACTCTGAACAGAAATGTTCATTAGATACTACGTATCCTGAGTCCATGAACATTCTCAAATTTGCAGCTAGTTATGTAGTTATGACACATACTTGGTTCAGTGATGGGTTTACTTGTCACATGAGGTGCTTTGGATACTTCTTGTGTTGGTATGTATTCTCTGTCTGTTTCATTGACAGCATTACTTGTTTTATTCTCACTAACTGGTAGTACACTTTCTGTGACTGTTTGACTTCCATCATCACTCTCATCGTTTATTTCTTTATTCTGGAAAAGAATACAAGAAAACAATGAAATATTATTATTAGTAGTAAAAGTAAAGTTACCTTCAATATTGGAATCTAGTTTTTGAAGAAACTATGTAGCTTTCATCTGAATCTCACAGATGTCAGCAGGATAATGATGTTATGCCACTTGGTCAGGTGACCTCCTAATGGAATCACCTGACATTAGACTATTGTAAATATGTTGCTAAGATGGTATCCACAGTCACGACTGAGGGTGGCTGGTGTTCTCTAACCGTGATGGATTCTCGTATTTTCCTAAGCCAGTATTTGTCTTCTCTGCCCAGGACTTTCTGAGTGCTCCGTTGCTATGGTATGTCGTTTAGCTTTCAAATGTTCCCCTACGGCTGTGAGTGTGCCTTTCTGTCTTAAGTGTTCTTTGAGATGGATTCCAAATGATATGACTGTACACGTTAAACTAATTTTACCTATACAGCATTTCTACTACTTATGGAATATATACAAGTACCCTGTAGAACACAACCTCTCTAAAGCAGAGTAAGGTCATGTGATAGGTCATGTGATAGGTCATGTGATATGAATAGTAGGTCAATGTACTAACAAAAATTAAAAGTGTGTCGTTGAACATTTTGGGTACAATATTCGATTTTTTGTGTTTGGAATAAAACTTATTTTTATGATTTACCAACACTGTCATCGGTGATTATTCTTTTGAAAACATCTATACAAATTATACACATACATATACTTAAACATGTGTTCTCTGGACCAATAACTATACGAGAGAACCTGACAAGGTGTAAGTGAAAGTGTGGTGTACCTCGGGTATTTGCACAAGTGCTTGCACATGGCCATACTTTCATGAATGTAGCAAGTGCAAGTGCAGCAGAAAACAGCACATCATGAGTGCAAATATCCCTACTGATGCAATTAGTCACTAGTATATATTTTACCTTTTTACTGGGGTTTGGTATCACCAAGTCTTCAGGTGGTACACTAGTGGGTGATTTCACCTTAGTTTCTGCTGTAACCAATGCCCTAGTATTAGAATCTCCAGTTGGTGTTGGTGATGTCGTGGTATGAATTGGTGGTGACTTATTACGAGAGTCTTTTGTGATATCCTCAGTTGATGCTTTGTCATCTTTATCTTTCTCCTTGTTATGATTTTTAGTACTCTGGCTGGCTGCTGTGTTGTCTGTGTGTTCTCCGTTATCATCCTCCTCCGGTGATTCAGTTAGTGATGGAGGTTCTAAAAAGAGTGATAAAAGTGTAAGTGAACAACTTTCCAGGTCTACATTTTGATGTTATCAATATTCTCATTTTTGATTTTCTATACGTTGTGGTTCACTATCTACCCAGAAATACAGTAACCTCCCCCAAGTCGCTGTGACGGGACACTCTCACACATCGGTCTACCCCCTCTCACAGGCTGGTGAGGGTGGAGCAACATGACGTATCTTACAGTCTACATCCCCCCCCCCCCCCCGTCTACCAAGAAATGTAGTAACACCCCCCCCCCCCATTATTTATTTCCATTTCTATCCTTCTCTCTTAAATATTATCTCTCACTCTCAGACACTTTGATTTTGTCTACCAACCATTCACCACATGTTAGTTTTAACATCTCCAAAATTACATTATTGTCCAAAAATTTGATAAATCCATACATATTTCTTGCCATAACTTTATATTCATAGTACTACATACTACTACATACTGATTTGAAATTGATTGTACTGTGTGAAACAATTTCAATTTTGGCCAATTAAGTTAGAAGGGGGTCTGGGCCTACCTAAGTTTTCTATCCTTCTCTGAACTATTGATCTCAGCCCTAATGTTAATTCATTAAGTAAAGCATTTTAAAAGTAAGCGTACGAAGAGGACAAACTTAGGAAAGCATAAATCAAAAAGAAAAGGAGAGAAAAAGCAGTGATATATATTTTTCTAATATTAGTGCCTGTATGCAGTATATACCTATATAGTAAAAACATCCATTTGTTTCACTATATATTCATTTATTATACATAGTTGTTACACAACAGGATATGAACCCTAGCTTTTTGTAAGATTGATTTAATGTCTGACTTTCACATCACAATTAAGACTCATTAACAAGTAGCTATAATTACATCAAGGCTGAAAATACCATTATAATGTGTTTAACAGTTGGGACAAAACAAAATTTGCATACACAATGAGGGACATTGTAAAAGTGGCTGGTTGTTTGTTGCAATATACACACAAACACAAATACTACTAGCACACCATACTGTATAAACTAGGATATTACTTGCAGGGGAGGTAGGCTAGCCTGGAAGCCATGTTGCCATTTCAATAGCAGACTCCAGGAAATGAAATGTCCTGAACAATGTACTTAGCATGGATTCCCGGTTACAGAAGGTGTATACTAAAGTGCAAAGTGTGTTGACATAAGAAATCAATAAAGTTATTGATAGCACACTGCAGAAAGAAGAACGTTTTGATACAACAAAAAGACAATGCAAAAAGAAGAAGAAAGCTGAGCTGAAAATTAATTGACGAGAACTGAAATAAGACCACAGTTAATAACAGTTTTAATTCAAATTAAGATTTAAAACAATAGATAGCTAAAAACAAAGTTGTAAAAAGAAAGAAAAATGAAACTGCAGAAGTAAACAAGTTAGTAGAAAAGAACCAAGGTGGGTTTACAATTCAGGGTTCAAAATTAACAGTAATGCCAAGTCCACAGACTACTAATTCTTGTCATGAGGACTACCATAATTTGCAGCTGGTGGTCCCTCAGACTACCACTGATTATGGAATAATTTATAGGATGGAAAATTTATAGATATAAAATATTTTAATAACACACATATTTCCAATAGAGGAACTTTGTTTTCAGTTCAGGAATATAGGACTATTGGTCACAATCCTTGGGCTACCACTTTCTGAAATTGGTAGCCCACTAGGACTACCAAAGAAAAAAGTTAATTTTAAGCCCTGTAATTGATGTGGCACAGATTGTAGTTTCATACATTTTGATGGTTCGTGTTGTTTCACGTTCAAATATTGCCTATACAATTTCAACCACACATGATGAATTGTGTTTAGCAACTGGTAGGGCTCCAACATGAATTTTGATTTCAGTAAAAAAGACAAATAATGATATACTTAGATGTTATTCCCCAATATTTTTCTTTGTTCAGCCTCAGAGCACTAAATAGTTAGTGGTCTGAGGTTCAGCCAAGGAAAATACAAGTGACCTAAGGGGTCTTTGTCACTACAAGTTGAGAGCCTTCTGTTTGAAATATTAGTCATTTTCCAAACTTGAACTATTATAAAAGTTTGCTATTATGTCACTGGTGTTGCTGCATTCTCTGAAGGTATCGTTGAGAATTATAGATACTTATTACTACCCATATTTTAATGAGTCACTGTCTTGACTTTCTTTTCTATTTTAACATCTTAGTTACTGTTTTTTGTTTGATTTAAAGTGCCATGAATATCATGACTTTTACATTACGAATCAGTTCATACTAAAATTTGTAACTTGTCTGATCAAGAACTAGGTTGGTGACGTCAAAGTGCTGATGTGGCAACTCAACAAGACCTTCCATCAATTTAACAGACAGACAGACACAGAAAGGAGAAGATGTAGATGGTGCAAGGTCAAAGTTCAAATTCCACTTCAATATACCCATATACATTTACATTACAGCTACTGATGTATGACGGCAGGGTAACATTAAAATTTCATTCGGATTTACAAAGTACATGTATGTTGTCTAGTTATCACACTATTAAAGGCTATCTATGGGTATCCCAAGTAGTGTGTGTTGTTGCATCCAAGTACAGTACAAAGTTAGCCTGTTTACGGCTCTGAATGACTGACTCAGATAACACTCCTCTTATTTCATTCAGCGCCATAAACAGGCTAATTAGTAGAAGGATAAAAAAGTCCAGATATGTTGATGTCCTACAGGTTAACTGACTCTAAACAGCAAAGGTTAGCTAGATTACATTAGAATTAGCACACTACGTGTACACATATACATGTATACCAACATTTGTATCTCAAGTGAACTTCACACAGTCTCTATATATGTATCAATTTTCATCAAACAGTTTATGGAGGTATAGCCATAAATTTCATATTGTGGGTGTCCTGTTAAAAGTCAAAGTGGTATCGAAGGAACAAGTCTGTAGTGTACAGGGGTGTGTAAATATATTGAAGGAACAAGTCTGTAGTGTATAGGGGTGTGTAAATGTACTGAAGGAACAAGTTTGTAGTGTACAGGGCTGTGTACATGTACTGAAGAAACAAATTTGGAGTGTACAGGGGTGTGTACATGTACTGAAGGAACAAGTTTGTAGTGTACAGGGCTGTGTACATGAACTGAAGGAACAAATTTGGAGTGTACAGGGGTGTGTACATGTATCGAAGGAACAAGTTTGTAGTGTACAGGGCTGTGTACATGTATCGAAAGAACAAGTTTGTAGTGTACAAGGGTGTGTAAATATATTGAAGGAACAAGTTTGTAGTGTACAGTGGTGTGTAAATGAATTGAAGGAACAAGTTCGTAGTGGGAAAGTGTGCACAGGGCTGTAAATTGTTCACTAGCATAATAATGACATTCCACACACTACTGTGCTAAAAGTAAAACAGTGTTTCCAAGTGGAGTTGAATGACAACTAATACTGGTTACTGAGTTGTTTTGAGAATTTGTATGTTATATGCATGTATCACAAGTCAGTAGTTATGTACTACAAGTATATATATACGGTAGACCAGAAGTTAGCAAAGCTTACATGCAGGTACATACATGTATACATGTACACATGGTTAGCAATGTAACACTATCAATCACACTGCATTGTTACAGTACATTTATCTTCAAGACATTACTCCTACTAGTATGTGGTACAAAGGATATCACAATGACAAACATCTACCATTAGTATGCTACAGTGTGGTTACATATCATGTACTCTTGATTAAACACAGACATGTTGGAATTCTGTACACCTTTGAAGATTCACTGCATTCTACCCATGCTTATTGACAATGTAATGTTTATCACTGTATTCAATCAAAACCATAGAGTGAACCATAACCACTTAGTCAACCTGTACTTTTGGATGACGAGAAAGGTACATTTTTGTATTTTGTTTGTTATGAACTACAAGTAATCAAGGTCTTCAAGACTAATTCCTTTTTTAGTTTCAACCAATGTTTTACGTGAAATCAAAAAGCTACAGTTCACAAAGCCCTGCTGATACTGTAGAGAAAGTCCAACATGTCATGAAGTCAAGAGTACACACTGTTATACAAAGAAAACCAACAACCTGTATTTTATAGCTAACCAGTATGGATATACTATTACGATTCCATTTATCTGGAAATTATAAGATTGCATCTGTTTAAGAACAACGAGGAATGTTTATTTGTCTATTTTCTATGTAAGGGAAGACCGGAAAATGTTTTTTTTATTGCAGCAAAAGAGACATAGAATAGGCCTTTTCAAAATTTGCCATGGTGGTGCTCTACTTCCTGTCTGTGTGTACCTTGGGGGTATACATGGTATAGGTTACTCAGTTAATCATAGAGCACTGCTGTGTTCCTCGATGTCTGAACAATATGAAAAACATCCCTGATTTACACTTCTACAGAATACCAAGGGACAAAAGCTCTGAAGAAATGGTACTAAGTGGTGATGATACCCCCAATTTGAGTGAGGGCGCTGTATTCTCAATTTCCTGTTTGCAGTCTGGAATGGCCTACTGAAGAGATTGGTCAAATATCTTTACTATGACACAAAGGGCAGGATTTCACTACAGAGTGACAGTGATTATAACTCATAGACATGAATAACAACCAAAGTTTTACTAGGTTAGCTTTGAAATAGGATGTTGGTTCTCTGTCATTTGCAAGAATACTGAGGTGATAATACTGGTTAGTAGAGTGCTCACATCAAGACATCTATAAAAAAGAACACATTAGAAACCTGTATCGATCAGCTGACATGCATTGGTAACGCTATTTCTCTGGTAGCCTTCAACACATTTACATATTCCATGATTACGAATCAATATCCAACAGTACTCGTTATCAGCACAGCTGCTATGCGAGTCACAAAACTCTAGATCATGTTTTACATGTGTTTGTGTTGACTCCATGCTATGGCTGTTAGTGTATGTAGTTTTAGATGCTTTCTCATGCTTGCTCTGTTCTGGGAAACTATAGTCGTAATCTGAACCACGTATGAAACCGTTGCTATTTTCACCTGTTGGATGAAATGAAGGATAGGAAAGAAAAAAAAATACACAAACAAACAAATCAATCAATCAAACAAGAATACAAACGTGAAGCTCGTAGAAATAACATTAACCGAAAGTGTGGTAAAAGTGTGGTATCGAACATCCAGCCAACGTTATTTCTATGGCTTCACTCGCATACATAGTCTGTAAGGTACACCGTGGCAGGGCGCCCTCACACATCAGTCAACTCAGGAGGCTGGTGAGGTGGCGCGACAGGACCAGACATATCTTACAGTCTGTCGCATACACCGAGATTCACAATATGTTTATGGTACTAACAATGCTTCATTGTGATCCAATGAAAATAAAACAGTACTCAATTTCTTTGTACTTTGTACAGTATAAACATTGCAACAAAGCGCATCATGGAATCCTAAATTGTAAAAATACATGTACGTACCTGTACTTTTATATTTAGAGAACATTGTAATAACAAGTTTCTCAGGTTCTCAATTTGTGATGAATACAATATGGTTTGTACTTTGTTTTAAAAACACATTCTATAGTGTACAATAAAATATACATGTATATCAAAATACACGATTGTATATTTTATTGTACACTATACCATAAAATATATGTTCATATAATACACAGATGGTTGCTGAATACTGTTCGGAAAAAGAGCAAATGATTGAGTACTGTTTTTTTTTTTAGACTTTGATTGAGTTGTGTCTCTAATGTACAACTAATACCCTTACTTTTAAAGTGGCCATATGGATGAGGATTGGGTATTCATTTTGGATTTTTAATGTATCGAGTTACAAACAAGGACTTGGCATATGTTGTTTCGCGTTGACTTTTCAAGTAGGAAGCCATGATAAAATTGTTATATAAATTAAAAATTAAAAATAAATACCAAATTCTCATCAATACGGCCAAATTCAAGATTCAAATATTTCCTCAAATTTGATTCTTCTGTCAAGAAATTTTGAATTACAACTCTTGGGACAAAATAATTATTATTGCAACTGTAAACAAATTGCTGTCTATCTTGTATTATTGTTGATAAATGAGACCATGACCTACATATGCAAATGACAATCCTTTACAACACCACGGTGTTATTTTATTGGTCGATTATTTCCTGGTTGACTGACTTTTGACCTTGTATACATTGAGCTCTGCTTGTCGACCAAAATGTACTAATTTGGATGATTTATATATAATTTATATTTGACATAATGTTTCATAATTGAAAACAATATTATGTTATGATTCCGTGTATAAAGGCCCAGATGTGAGTGTGACATGGCAGTCTAACCTAGAGACTTGACTTTTAGTCTTTACAGTGGTTGCTTGAACAGCTGTTGAAGCTATAAGGGTTTGACTAGATTCATTTTTGCTTTTGAAGCATTTTTGAACCAATTTAAATACAAATCAGTGTTGATCACACCCCCCACCCCCCACCCCCACTCCCACCTCCACCAAGGTGGTTTCACATTGATTCAACTGACTCAATTCAAACTGGTTTTAGTGTACCTGGGGACAGAAGAACCAACTATGGATTCAACTTCAAACCTATCAAAATACTCTGTGGGGATGGGGCTATTAGATGATAAATTGACTACTACAGGCACTACAGAATCATTGGTGATTACCCAGAAATACTGAAACTGTTTTGTCAATCATTGACAATAACATAATGAAAGATTGTTATCCTTTCGAAACGACATTATTATCATCAATTTTGTTGACATGAGCATAAAATTCTTATTATGCAAAGTGATTTGCGACATTCATTAAATCTAGCTGGGTTTATCAAAAATTTACATTACACAGAAAATATTGTGGCTGATTAAAATCAGCACTATATCAAGTTTTTACCTTTTACCTTCAAACTTTATTATTAAGTTGTTTGACAAAAATACACAGAAAATCAGAAATGTTACATCACCAGTATGTGTGTGTGTATATATTAAATATAATGTCCCAACTAGTTTTAAAAAAAGTGAAGTGCCCTTTTATCAATGTTTGAAACGTATATGAATACACAATTTTTTTTTCTTTACAATAACCTTATCTGCCCCCCCCCCCCCCCCGACAATGACAAAATATGGTGGAATGAACATGAAACAAATTAGTATAAATTTTACAAAATCAACACTTCTATCTTTTAAAAGTTCCGACAACCAACAAAATATTCTGTATAAAAGATTAAAAAGAGGATATTTTTGCATCACAAAGTGTGAAAGACTTACCTATGCAAGAGTCTGAAGTAGGATCAAATTGATAACCATCAATACACTGACATTGTAGTTGAAATCTTCCTTTCTTGCCATTTATGCGTATACATTCTTCATTATACCCACATGTAGTCGGGTCTTTGGGATTACATTCTTTATCATCATTATCATCATCATCATCATTCAGATTCCTGGGCCACATGTCTGAACCTATTGAGATGGAAGGTAAGGGAAACATGTATTATCCATGTGAGATTACTAGCAAAATTATATATTCAGATTCCTGGGCAACATCTCTGAACCTATTGAGATGGGAGGTAAGAGCAACATGTATTATGAATATGTGATCACTAGCAAGCTGAATATTCAGATTTCTGGGCCACATCTCTGAACCTATTGAGATGGGAGGTAAGAGCAACATGTATTATGAATATGTGATCACTAGCAAGCTGAATATTCAGATTTCTGGGCCACATCTCTGAACCTATTGAGATGATATGGGAGGTGAAAGCAACAAGTATTACGCATAATGAGATTACTAGCAAAACTGAATATTCAGATTTTGGGGCCATATCTCCAACTCTAATGAGAATAAAGAAAATATAGGCCAGGCAAAATGTGTTTTATAATATACCTCATGCTGTGAACTCGCGGTGGCAGACGACATCGTCAGAAACTGCCATTTTGACCTGCTGTGAACGCGTGGTGGTCACGTGACCATGTAAAAGTTGATGGAACTATTTCCCTAGGGAAATAGTCATTCTATTTTCCTATCACGTGACTGATTCTAGTGAATCATGGCACAGCATTATCACTAGGTATATTATAAATTGATTTACTATTTGCAATGTGTCTATAGTTTGAAACACTTTGAATATGGACACATGTGGAAGATTTGCTCATAATGAATCAATCATTTACTGAGGTAATGCTAAATTGCACTTTAAGTTATACCTCCATGGACCATGATAAAACTGAACATTCACCTATCTGAAGTCAAAACTGAATATCTGAATTAATGAAAACACATGAAATTTAATAATTCCAGCCGACACATAATAATCTATATTATCTCCATTATCAACATAACGCTTGGGTTTATGATTAAATCAACTCTCGTAGGATTTTGTGATGGTTGGGAACAATTTCACTATCTCATACATCGACTATTCACTAAATATGGAGGAACAGACAAGGAAGACTATGAATTTCCATATAATAAATAAACTTAGGTAGTATACATGTATGGGATCCTAATCTTATTACTCAATGTTTATATGTTTATAAATATCAGTATATAACCTTATTTGGTCCAAAGGACACTGATATTGATAAACGTACTTTTTATCTAATATCAATTTGGGCTGTATATGATCCTCAATATATCATACAATGTTTATATACACGCAATTGTTAATATTATCATATTATATCCATATTTCTCACTTGATTTCAAGGACTTCATTAAAACTTTATCTGTTGATAGTATTCCAATTGAATTTTGTGTATGATATACTACATGTACATGTAAGTTAGTATGAATTACATGTACAGTGGTGTGGTGTGGCGTGGTGTGGCCTGGTGTGGTGTACTACAGTAAGTACTGCACTGTACTGTAAAGTGAACTGTTGTAATGTAATGTACATACATTGTACATGTACTACATTGTAATGCGATATAATGTAAGTACTGTACTGTACTGTACGGTGCTGTGCTGTACTGTACTGTACTGTACTATACTGTACTGTAATATAATATAATGTACTGTACTGCACTGCCCTACACTGCACTGTACTGTACTGTACTACATTGTATATGTACTGTACTGTAATAGAATATACATGTACTGTACTGTACTGTACTGTACTGCACTGTACTGCACTGTACCATACTGTACTGCACCATACTGCACTGTACTGTACTGTACTGTACTGCACTGTACTGTACTGTACTACCAGATACAGTTTTGTACTGACAAGGCTACAAGTGTAAGTACACATATACATGTAGCTCTCTGTATGTAGCATGTAATTTCATGACATTTTGTGAGAAGAACTATCCAAGACACACATGTATGATTTTACATTATCATATTTTTCACTCTGTTCTGAGTCTGATAACCATAACAGTTTATGTCATCTCACTGAATTGAGTTCAGTATATGATAACATGTACACAATTAAATAAACTTAAATCAAATTAGAATTGTAGTTAGGATATACACACTCATGACTAGTATTTTAATATCACATCATATCATCTTATCATTATTTCAATACACGATTACTATTACGTATCAAATTTCTTTCTTGGCTCAGTGAATTGCTATAAATTCTTGCAGTTTATTATATCACAATTATATTTATAGTCCTATGAAATCTGCATACAAATAGGGGTCAGATTAAGAAGACACTTATTATGCTAGATGACTTAACACATTCACAGAACTCTTACATTAAACACCTACAGGTATGAATCTGTCATTTTAGAGAGTATTACAAATTTGGAAAAAAATCTTTCACTCTATGTTTGACAATAGTTGCATTTTGGGGACTGTATTTGTGAAAATGTTGGCATGGTTACATTTATTTACCCTTTAAACAATAAGTACATGTAACTCTCTTATATAATTTGATTATTTGGTTCTGACCAGTATGCCGAGCTCTAATAAAAGATAAAAAAAAAAATTTTGGTGAGTCAAAGTGATGTTACAGTTACTGTAGTAAAAACTGGGTTTCCTTGAGAGTCACCACACCGTAAAAGATAGGGGAAACAGTTCAACACCAAAGTGTGTTGTGTCACAAGAAATTGTTGCAAGAATGAATGTTCAAACAGCCCATTGTACAACACCCCTGGCGATGCTGACGAGATGTCAGCGAAAATTTTGGGATTCACTTCTGAGAAATATTTCGACTCTGTGATTAGTAATTTCATTACTAAGAAATTGTTGTTCGTCAGTTTTTGCGTCAAATTGCCTTAAAGGGCATACTGGTTTAGAGAATTCATATTATCAAGGTATGGTATCTTTTTAATAAATGGACTCCAGTTTATACTATGGCAGTACCTATGATATATAAATCATTACATATTGTACTTGCTTTCAAGGACTCTCGTGTTCTGACGTTATCATTTTGTGGCATCTCATTTTAATTTTGGCACTGCACAATAAATTCATAAATTCATCATGAATTCAGTCGCCTACCAACTATGACTCATTCACTAATGACATCATGTGATACGAATACAATCATTTCTTTACGAATCATCCACAGAGGTGACAGTGATGGAAAATGTTTTAATCGAAAAGCAAAGATTAATAATATTAATAACATCATGTGATCTTGCAATTTCTGATAAATTATCAATGTTATATCACATGATCCAGTCATAACTTATATTTCATGACTGCCCATACTTTTTCATTTTCGTTATCAGTATATTTTTTATGTGCGTGTGTGTGTGCGCGCACGTGTGTGTGTGTGTGTGTGTGTGCTTACATGATTGCCTATGTATGTATGTATGTATGTATGTATGTATGCATGTACATGTATGTATGAATGTATGTATGTATGTATGTATGTATGTATGTATGTATGTATGTATGTATGTATGTATGTATGTATATCATTTACTTGTGTTGGTCTGTGTGAATGTGCGTAAAACTGTACATGTACGTACATTTCCTCTCAGTCTGTGTTTTTTTAGACTCCAAACATTAACAACTCACTAGCTATTTTTATCATCTTGTACATGTACATTTATGTATACAGTCATTAGCAATAAATCATATTTCTAATATATCCTGAACATTAACAATTTGGTTATTATTGTCCTCATATCCATTATATTCTATATCAATTAATATTTTGACTATACTGTCGGTCAAATGATTTCCATGGAAACGGTAGACTTGACAGGTAGTCCGGAAATTAAATTCTTTTTTAAAGTGTCTCTTGAAAGATGTACTTATGGTAGATTGGGATTAATTTTACCATCTAAGCTGTGATGTTGTTTTCTAGGGACAAAAAGACATGGTCTCTATGGAATACAGAGTACATTTGTAGATGTAGGTTATTGAGGGTGAATAGCTCCTGTGGGATTAACTTTTACGCTATGAATTGAAATATCATCAAATTGGGAATAGAACAACCTAAGAGTTTGTTGAGATGGACACTGACAACTACATGTAGTACATGTGTAATTTGATTAAAATTCTTACTACATTAAAATTTTGTACTTTATAGACATGTACTAGTCAAGTAACTGTGTGTGGTCTCCCTCCCTCCCCCTCTGTCTGTCTGTCTGTCTCTCTGTCTCTGTCTCTGTCTCTCTGTCTCTCTCTCTGTCTCTCTGTCTCTCTCTGTCTCTCTCTGTCTCTCTGTCTCTCTCTGTCTGTCTCTCTGTCTGTCTCTCTGTCTCTGTCTCTGTCTCTGTCTGTCTCTCTCTCTCTCTCTCTCTCTCTCTCTCTCTCTCTCTCTCTCTCTCTCTCTCTCTCTCTCTCTCTCTCTCTCTCTCTCTCTCTCTCTCTCTCTCTCTCTCTCTCTCTCTCTCTCTCTCTCTCTCTCTCTCTCTCTCTCTCTCTCTCTCTCTCTCTCTCTCTCTCTCTCTCTCTCTCTCTCTCTCTCTCTCTCTCTCTCTCTCTCTCTCTCTCTCTCATAGTCAAATGGCTTTCTTTAGCATGAAATTTTGTTCTTACCACCGACAGTGGTAGTTTATGATGGAGCATCGATATAAACATGATGACATAATTGCGTTCTCACATGATTAACTTTGAAGACTGGAGGTTGAGTTTGTAGTATTACACTGAGTGAAGTAACCAATTACAACCACCTGTCAGTGTGTGTGTGATGTATTACGACTGACATTTACTGTTCACCATTTCCCCAGCAGGAGATTTATAGCTAGATTTTCAGTAGAATTTGTCCATTTCACTGCACGTGGAGAGAGAGAGATTGTAGAAAATGACCACACATATACCGGTAGTGACAAGACTAGGCACGTAATTAAACTCCACACAATTTAAAGGGGAACACCACTCCAGGAAATAGAGACATTTTCATAAACTATGGGTTCTGGAGAGTCATTTCATGATGTTAAGAAACATCAAGTTCATCTGTGCCTTTATATAGAGTATCTTTGCTATATGGGCTATTGCAATATGGGAGTTAGCAGAAATAATGTATTCAAATGGTTGAACTTGAACTTGGCAGTTACTACTACTAGGTTGAGACCCCTGAGATGGATTATGTAACCAGTATGTAAATGCAACTAAACATGTTGAATCCTTGCTTTGGAATCATAGTTTCAAACTCAGAGAGTTGCAAGATCTTTAAAACATCATATATTTCAACTGAATTGCTCAGTCTTTGTCCATTTTCAAGTCTAGGTCACTGAAACGTGAACAAGAACAGCTGATGAAGGCTAAGTGATATTGCCAAATATACAACTTGGTAAAAACTGACTCACTATTACCTGTACCAAGTGTACATGTAATAAAAGACATGGGTGTACCTGTATGTCAAACAATGGGAACAGTACAATCATACTGTGGACGGTACTGTGAGTATCCTGTCATGGACTTGGGACCAATATATGTTGTACTGTACACCAGAGTGAGAATAGGAACAGATGAGAACCTTGAGACATACAGTCATACATGAAACCAGTATGAACACGTGTATATACACACAGTTGTGTACATTGTGATATTGGCATGTGACAGGCTGTGTGTAGTTGTACATGTAGACATGTAGACATAGATGTGTATCTGCCATGTGACAGGCTGTGTGTACCTGTATGAATACAATACATGTATGTACCAAGCATATCATGAGATAATACAAGACCACTATCTGACTATGTTGACATTTGTAAATCTACACAAGTGTTTATAGTGAGGGCACGAGACAACTGTACATACACATGTACACACACAGACATATATATTGTGATACGGCACCAGAGCAGTTATCATATGATACTCTATGACTCATAGGATAAACTATCCTGAGCTTCACACCACCTGTTACTAACATACATGTACATCTTTTGTTTAATGGTTCCACCTATACAACATTACCTGTTTATCTGAAATAAAACAAATGTCTGATTTGAACTGAGTCTGTGATTCATGGTGATCTCACAGCAACTATGACCCAGTGTGTACATCATCTGTTTGGGAATGAGTTTAAGGATACCATCAGTTAAATTTTTTTAACAACTACAGTACAGATCAAGCATAATGGGATATTATGCATGAACTATGCTTGCATCTTTAAAACATCACGCTGGAGAAGTTCATGAGCAATGCTCTTGGGACCAATATGTTTTACTGTATGTTAGTGTATGTAAACAGCATTCAATTTTGCACCTTTGAGGTGTCCACAGAGCATCTCATTAATGGTGCATCAAGTTAACAATGCATCAGCATCTCATTATAAACATTGAATGTAGATAGCAGAGTACATGATTATTAATAAGTCACAAAGTATGTGCGCATAAAGTGCTGTTTATTCTGTATCAGAGATGCATGCATTGTTCCATGCAGATGTTTTGATGATGCAACAACAACAGTGCATCAATGCATAGTTAGCACCCTAATTGTGCAAGAATGATCCTTTTGTGATGTGCGCACTTATAAGGTGATGTTTTATATGAGCTGCACTGTAGATGTTTAAGAACAAAGGTCAGGCCCATGGCATTGATAACACTTGAACCTATACTCATACTGAACCCTTGTTTAATACTGTCAACAAAGTTTTTTACAAACTTGTTTTTTTGTAAAAAGGATAGCTAAAATGTAAATATTTTCTACTGGGGAATTCACAACCAAAATACAATGGATGTATATGCAAATTTCATTCCTCTGTTACTAGGTTCCTAACTGAAATTATGATGCAATTGTAATGCAAATTTACGAAATGGACAACATCTGAGTTTTGTAATTGTATTCTATTGTGTTGTGTTGCACTGAGATGTACATACATGATACTTATTGTATTATACAGTGCAATACAGGGTGTATATAATACAGTACTCTACTGTATTGTGATGTACAGGAGGTGCTGTATTCTGCTGTGCTATACTGCACTGCATCATTATACTATACTGTACAGTGCAGTAAGATATATATGTACTGTTCTGTAGTACCATGCTTTAACATACTGTGCTGCACTATTGTGTGCTGTACTGTAAAATACTGTACTTTACATTTTGGTGCTACACTGTGTACTGTACTGTACTGTACAGTGCTGTGCTGTGCTACACTGTACTGTACTGTACTGTACTGTACTGTACTGTACTGTACTGTACTGTACAGTGCTGTGCTTTGCTACAGTGTGAGTGTACTGTACTGTACAGTACTGTACTGTACTGTACTGTACTGTACTCTGTACTGTGTTCTATACTGTGTTCTGTACTGTCCTGTGCTATATTATAGTGTTCTGTACTGTGATGTACTGAACTGCCCTGCAACATGTTTTAATATATTGCACTGCACTGTACAGGCAGCATTATACTTTGGTTCAGAAGTCAAAATTTTCTTTCAAACAAAAGGTATAAAGCTTATCTTTATTCATCTTAAGTTTGATACCTTACCTGTAATAAATAAGTATAGAATATAAAACTCACAATGACTTTACTTACATTTAGTAAATTATAAATTCAAATACTGACATAATATAAGACTTCACAACACAATCTTACCTTCAGATTCTAAAGGCATAGCTCTGCTGACAAATGCCATAAAGGTGTCCTGTACTTCTGCTTCTATTGGACTACAGGCCTCTTCACTAATACAATCCAGTGTAAAACAACTATTTTCTATGATATACACAGCATCACATGTGTCTAGTTCACAACATATATCGGTACATTTGGACACCAAGTCTTTCTTATTCCACATGGTTCCTTGGATGTCATGTGGTGTAAATTTGCCAGCCTTCTCACCAGCTTGGGGTACAACGTTGGTAAATCCATTGTCACTTAAACAGAAGTTTTTACAAAGTCCTAAAAAAGAGAGAGAGATAAAAAACACAATTTGCAATTATCAATATTTTGAAAGTTGAAGAAATCATAGACCCTTGAATGAATGGCTAAAGTATGAAGAAACTGATCATGAATTTTTTCTTACTTCTTAACACTTTGTATTAATGAGCTTAATGATTCAAAGCCATGGATAGCCTCAAGACTATATGTATGTATTACACACACAATTTGTTGCCGAGTCTACATTTTGTATCTACATGTATACAAGGCATAAATTTAACTTCCACAAGTTTGTATAGTCTGATTGAAGTATTTCAGCAACAATTTTCTATTGATTCCCATTGGTCTATTACCCTACCACCATATAAATTTCCTGGTCCAGATATTTAGTGTAGTCTTTGTACCCTGGAATATGGCTAATTTTATGTCCTGGTATAAGGATGTGGTATGTTATATCTCAAGTCACTAGGCTTTTTCGTCATTCTTTATTTGAATAAAATAACTCTTTTTATTAAAACACAACTACAGTGTTGTCTGTAATGATAACCTGGATGAGTGATTGTGCAAGTCAGATGAATGAATGCCTTGGAAGATGATGACTACCTGTATAGTAACTGGTAAAAAGAAAAAAATAGTTGGACGCCATTTTCTTTTTTATAAAATAAATGTGAAAGACAAACTTTATAATATTAAGACTGAAAAGACTCCCAGGGACTGTTGCCAATTAATGTAGTGAGTGTTACTGTAAATCTGCAAATTTTCGCTAAAGACTTATTTTCGCTTATTTCATCACGCTACAAAAAAAACGTCAAAATATGTAGTGACTAAAATGTCTTCTTGTACATGAACACAGTCTGGTAATTAGTCAAAATTAGTCTTTGAGAATAGCTGAAGACTGTAAAATCGCAAAATTTCTAGTAGTGAAAATATTTAGGTTTACAGTATCTATAGTTTGATACAATACAAATGTACCAAATAGGTACAATCAATCACTTAAAGCTCACTACGGTAATACAAATAATTCTTTCACTTTAGATCCATTCAGCTTTAAAGACCTACAAATGTACACAGATTGATAAATTCCACAAGCTGTGGATGATGGACCTCTGTAATAAATCTCATACTGATATCAATCAAAACCATGGTTGTATTAGTTCTCCGTAAATTAATACCATCTATTCTATGTTCAAACTTCCCCTTCGAGTCCCTCTCCCAAACTTGTGTCCTTCTGACAAACTTAATTCCCAGACATAACACAGTATTAGCATACAGGCTGGACTCAATGGTATTAGAGGCAAAAATATACAAGCAGTACACAAAAAGACTGGACTGACTTGAAGAAATTACATAACAGTGTAGGTCACTGACTTTCAAATCAAACAATGCTATTTAACTTAGATGCAAAGAAACACACCTACATGTATAATCACTTCAAAATTCTTTAAAAAGCTCTGTTTCAATTCAATCCCTGGGTCATTGTGTTATTTTTATATCAGGGATTACATGACGATAACTCATTTATTTAAACCAACTTTTTTCTATAACTCTGCCAAACAACTGTGTTGCACGTACACCTAGATTTTAATTCTAATCTGAAGAGGGCCTTTAACAAGTGACTTAAGTTTGCCCTGCTTTGCATAGGATTCAATAAATGTTAATCTCCCGGATCTTACAGCCTACATCAAATGTGTATAGTTTATGCCTGGATGAAATAGATTTATGTTGGTACACGTGGACAGTGACACTAACTGATTAGTTGGTACACTGTACACAAAACAACTCAAAGAATTATTTTTTTAAAGTGTTGTTTGGATGAAATTCATTCAGTCTCTAAATAAATTATCTAACAATTGAAGAATGCCAGTCTATCACAATGGTGTGCATACCAACCAGTTTTATACACTTTACCCCTAGTCTAGTTCCTATATGATATTTGATATGAGTTATGATTACTACGATCATCTACAGTAGTGAGCGGAGATGATCGTAGTAATTGTAACTTGTATCGTATAGGAACTAGACTACTCGGTAATAACAGTTTACTGTCAATGGTCTGCACACCAACCAGTTTTATACAATTATTGTCATTCCATAGCCTGTCTACTTCACAGATCTGTGTCTATGATCACTTGTGTAGCCAAGAATGACCATAGACACACTCAGACAGCAATATAGACTATGAGGCCTGTAGTCTAGATGCTAGCACGGTATCGAATCTTAAACTTTAAAGAGAGATCTTCAGAGTCGATACCAAGGATAACACAGGCTTATGACATTCCAATTGAGTTCTGAGGATGCAATGAAATATTCGTATAATGGTTTGCATGCCCAGTAGTTTAGTTCAGGGTGATATGTATCGATGGATGAAATCATTGACAATAGTCTTTGTTATAATATAACAAGTGATAATGCTGTGCCATGATTCGCTAGAATCAGTCACGTGATAGGAAAATAGAATGACTATTTCCCTAGGGAAATAGTTCCATCAACTTTTACATGGTCACGTGACCACCACGCGTTCACAGCAGGTCAAAATGGCAGCTTCTGATGATGTCGTCTGCCACCACAAGTTCACAGCATGAGGTATATTATAAAACACATATTACCTGGCCTATATTCGGGCCATAGCACCCGTTCATTACCCCCTCTTGACTGTGAGTTACCAGAATCACATGCTATTTCCCTTGGCCTCTGGCCTCAGGAAATAGCATGTGATTCTGGTAACTCAGTCCCTCGGTACACGTGTAATAAACGGGTGCTATAGCCCTCATGGCCAGGCAATATGTGTTCACTATATCATGATATGATTTATCTTGATTTACCTTGATTGCCATGATTTTACAAAATCATGGCCAAACAGGGAAGGAAGCCTTTAGGTTTATATAATCCCTCAGTGTCCATGGTTACTATCAAGTCATATTTTGAAATCTAACACATACATGTATATCTGGTATTAAGATCAATCTATGTTATGTATACATGTAGCTTGTCCCCTTGCTGGATCTGTGACTTGAATACCTATACTTATACAGTGTTGATAGTACATTGAATAAACACACATAGCCACAGAACCAGCAAGTACACAAGCTAATTTATGTACATTTAAGTTCAGTGTATACATAATATGACATTTTTTATTGCAGGTCAAACTAATGAAAAATCTTGCTGGTCTTCATAAGACATTCAACAACAGGCATGGGAACAACAAATTTTTTGTGTGTATATCTGTGCATCAGAGGCTCATCAAGTCAGCTAAGTTGGGAGTTAAAGGGCACACTTTTGATTATCACGACATTTCTCCTTCTCCATCACTAAATTTTTCCCACTCTGTTATCCTGGTTCTGAAGTACAAGGTACAAAACGCCATACCATAGGACTGTTTTGTAGGAAAAATCTAACATGATATCAAATTGTCTTGAATAAAGTTCCCCTGCAATATCACATGAAGAAATATTTTCATCTATCCCCCCCCCCCTCCCCACATCCCCCTGACAGTGTCCTCACACCAATGAGTACCTAACGTCAGGAAAACATGGTTATAAAAGTATGAATCTGATATATACATTGTAGATTATTATTGCATCAATAACAAGATTAAAAAGACAGCTGTTCGAAATGACACTAATACCTTGAAAAAAGTTTTTCAATTGATATATTGAATATGATTATAATCATTTCAGTTCAAAGATTTTAAATTGTATAAAATGCCAGCAGTGTCACATATACAGGTAGCAAACTTGTATGCTGAAATCAAATATGACTGAAGGTTTGCATCGCAGTGAATAGCCAAGGGATTTCTGGGGAGAGGGGTGGGGGTTAACACTGGCCAGGTCTGGTAGGAGTATGCGGCCAATGCTATCAACCCCAGACCACATTTTAGACCCATTTTGACCAAGAACCAATACCCAATTTTAGACCATTTAAATTTTTAGAAGACCCCAAAATACATGTACATTAATCACCTATATGAAAATGTCAACCTGTGAATTAGCTGGGGGAAATTCCGAGGGATATCTCAGGAATTCCGAACTAGTCGAGAATTTATTATGTGGTTCCTTCCAGGACCCCAATTTCAGACCAAACAAAATTGAAAATTGTGTAAAGTGGACTCCACTCATCTCTTTAAAAAAAAATAGAGTACCCATTTTAGATCAATGGGCGAGAAAACACACCCCAAAGGGCAGCACATATATGTATACCCAACAGGCGGGATTTGTCTCATTGTTACTATCTCAAGTAGCTCATGGTGTGAAACTCTTCTAGAAATAGGAACTGTTAACTTCAAATCTTGCCAGTGCAAATCTTGACTACTAATCCACACCCATCTCAGGTTGAAGGAAAAGTGCAAGAGTTGCAGAGTTCTCAGAGTTCAGTCAATAGTTAACAATGACAAGTCTCTGGGCTAGCACCTCTCTGAGCGGACAACAAATAAGTTGGCTAATATTATGGGATATCACATAGCTATCAAATAAACCATCACAAAATCTCTAACAGCTGATATTCACAGATTGTAGATTAATCTGCTTAAAATAAATATCTGAAAATACGCGGTCACATTGCGCTATATGTGTACAGTTTATTCTCATATCATTTTCCTTCTTACCTGTGGTTAATTCTTTGACAGCTGACTGCCACGAATACAAACCATTATATTAATTTACATTTTTGTAAACTACGCCACTTGTCTAAAAAGATGGTTTATAGCATACTTATACCATGCATGGGCCGAGTTGAACAAAAACTATGGAACATATATACTCTGATCGTTCTATGTCACGACAGCATGCGTCTGTGTCACGACAACTCATGTCTATATCACTGGTTCTGCTGTCTTTTGAAATATGAATCAAAACGTTCAAAATTGCCATTACTTTCCCTTATTTTTTTTCCTATTTCTGGTGCTGGTATAATTATATTCTTCTCCAATATCTTTCTTCATTCAGTCGGAAAATACTCGTGACCTAAGGGTTGTCACGACTCGTCTCTCGAATCATAGTGACAAAGATCCCTAAGATCACTCATATATAACATATTAGTATGCAGACTGGGTTGTCTCTAAGAGACAATATCATTTGGGTTGTAACACAGGCTAACATAATCATAATACATTTTGTATTCATACATACAAATACACATGTAACATCCTTATAGCAAGTCAATTAAGCTATTTCATATGCAAATTAAACATACACTTTTTGTGTAAAACTAGAAACAGCAATTTTCTAACTATGTTATGGTTCATTGAATCCACTGCCATCATGATCATCAATTTTCACCTCTCTAATTTTAATTTTCTGTATATTTTATTTATTTATTTTGTATTGTTTTGTTCTGTTTAATTTTATTTTATCTACTTTTATAATACCTATTTTCTTGTTTCATTAGTGTTTTTATTTCATGTTTGAATAAATAAATAAATAATTAATTAGCAGCTATGATCTTGATAAACAACAGTAACTATTACTATTGTCAATACTAAATCAACACATGTTTCTAGATGTCTATTTTTGTAGCCGATTGGCTTGATGCCTATCAACTTAATAGTAATGTTCATAATTATGTAAGTTATATAACTTCATGGCTATTAATGTCATTTCTCAATCATATGATTTTGAAAAAAAAAATTACTTCACAAACATCAGGAAGAAAGGTAAGCTGAAATAACAACTTGCATGTAAATGTTAAGATTATGACTTTCATTTATAATGTTGCTGCATGATGTCCAATCTGACTAAAATCAGATGTAGTGTACACTCGCACTATTTCTTTTTGGCTGTTATGTTTACTGTCGTTTGTTCTTTTGTGAGCACTCATTACATACATCTCACACAATACCATACAATAGTTTTCCTGAACCCAATCTCGTACTTACTAGTACTAGCCAACCAGAATCCGTCTTACAATATAACACTCAACATTCAAAATTGAAAGAAAGAGAACGACCAAACAATAAAGATAACATCATTGTCGACGCTCTGTGCTCGTGCCCTTTTCGAACAGAGTGCTCTGAACTACTGTACCTGTATGTTTTGGTGTATTACACGTTTTCAGTGGTTGAGTGAATTCACTCAGTACTCTCGTGTGGCTCCGGAAAACCTACGCTCACAAAAGAACACACAACAGTAGATGTAACAGCCAAAAAGAAATCGCTAGTGTACACTACATCGAATTTTAATCAGATTGCATGATGTCTAAACAACGATATGTAAATTCTACTTCCCTTAATTTGCCATATTTAGTCATAATTAGTCATATTTGCACATGTCTGTTTGAAAAAATATTGGAGAATAACACTAATTACACAAGCGCCAGTAATATCAAAGAAAAATCGGGGAAAGTAATGGCAATTTTGAACATTTTGACTCATATTTCAAACACAGCAGAACCAGTGATGTAGACACACCATTGTCGTGACATAGAACGACCAGAGTATATATTATTGTTCAACTTGGCTCATGCATGGTATAATACAACACCTACATGTATGTAACATATGTATTGCGGTATCCGATACCTTATCCGAGGATCATACTCACTGAACAGATGAATTCTTTGCATACAAAAAGATAGACTGATTAATGTTTTAAGTACCATATATCTATATTTTTCAGTTCTGTCTGGAATGTTCCTGGTCACACGATACGTTTGTCTGAATATGCATCACTTAGCTATAATACAGGTATTATGTATACATACATGTATACAGGACAATTACTTAATGGGATGGCCTTTCTCACTTCGCTAATTCTGTATTTTTTTATATTAAATATTAATGTTGATGGTAGTAAAGACAAAATGAAAACATTATATGTTTCAGATAACAAACTAACCATAATTTAAACTGCTGACCCTAAACATTCTCGAACATTAAAAAAAAATTCTACAAAAAAAAATTCTGTCTTCTTGACCTATATGCACGGATGTTTTCTTTCCCCAGTAATATTTGTTGAATATTTTTTTCAAAAATAAAAACAAATTAACAAAAACTAAAATAGCATGAAATTCTGACCTCCCTACCCTATTTTCTGAGGGCATAGTATCGGAGACACATTATTATTTTTTTCGCCTTAGGCTAGTGTGAATGACATGTACTAGATCTGGTATAGTGAATATTTTATAAGCTTAAATTGCCTACATGGATGAGGATTGGGTATTTATTTTGGATTTTTTATTTATAAAAGTACTTTATCATGTCTTCCTACTTGAAAAATCAATATGAAAAAACATAGACTAAGTACTTCTTTGAAACTCGATACTTTGCAAAACACCAATAAATGTGTATCATGTTTGTTATTGTACATACAATAACAAACTTTTCACACATTTTTTAGTATTTTGCAATTTATTGAGTCACAAACAAGTACTTGGCATATGTTAGTTGTTTCACATTGATTTGTCAAGTATGAAGCCATGATGATGATAAAATTGTTTTATAATAAAAAATCCAAAATAAATACCCAATCCTCATCCATCTATAGGCCCTTTAAATACTACAAGGAGATTGCTAACAATCACACAGTCAAGTAATACTGAGAGCGTCCACTCTGAGAATTTAATCTGGAGGTATATCTTAAAACACTTGTTAATCAAAACACAACTATTTGTCTTTCACTTCTATTCTGTCTTTTTCCAAAGATGTTTAATAGTGATATTGAGCACATTGAACACAGGGAAAAGAGTAGTGTTGTAAAACGTTATTGGTTTCCTATTCTTTGCATACACCATCCTTGTCATCTAGGCCGCCATGCTTGACAGGTTTCTACCGTACTTCAAAAGTATTCTACCATCCTTGAGCTTTAGTAATCTTTGAATGATAAAATCATAATAATACTTTCACATGAAGAGAAATGGCTGATCCCAAATGTCCATGTGTTTATATGTTAAAATATACAGGTCAGAGTATGTTCCAATGTTGAAGGTGTACATATTATATGCTGATCACGATGCAAACCAATATGCAAATTAACATGTTATTCATATGTAAATTAGTATGCAAATTATCCACCATCCTTGCATTCTATTCTGGGGAGAACACACTGTATGTTAGTTGTTGTAAAGTATGGCTGTTTCTCTTGCTGTAGTATGTACAATGTATTAGTGAGATAAATACATGGTATGCTGAGATCTGTTTGTTATACTGTACATGTCTTTGGCATGTACAATATGGCTATACACAGTACAACCTAAAGCCAAGTTACACAAGACAAATCGATGAGAGCATTGCACTAAGCAATTTGTCTCATAAAAGGAATTGCTTCTTCATGTACACACATAATTACAGGGTCTTGCAATGTTGCAAGGTGCATTGACATGAGATTTTCTGTGATACATCACAAGTTGCTTCTCACATTGTTCAGTCAATAACTGTGTACAGTACACACTCAGCAGTGTGCCCTCTAAGCCAATTTGACGTGCCACTGATGTACACAATTTCTTGTAACACACCAAAATTTGGTGTTCCCCCATCTCTTACTATGTGGGGACTCGCAAGAAATGCCAGTTTTTATCACTTTGACTTACAACAACAAAATGTGGCTATCATTTAGGAGGCACAATGACACTTCATCTACTTAATAGGCCTTCACAAGTATTTCTACATAAGGTATGGGTATAACTTATAAGCACTGTCCTCAACCAATTCAAACTGAACCTATTCAGTTTGAATCAGTCTATGTTCCCACACACTTGGAAGCTTAGCAATGGATTTGAATGATTAATTTTGGCATCCTGTTCCTATATGTCAAATTTGATTCAGTTTGCTCTTGATTCGATGACATTCTCGCAAAGTATTGGGCCATTGCTATGACGACACAAAATTTCAACATGTGGTATTTCATGGGATCGTAATAACCATGTTGTTGAAGATATCCATCAAATGAGGGCTGCCAGAACTCAACACTTAGAGGGAATTTGAATGGCATTTGGATAGATGAATATGATTGCAAAGTTATTAAAATCACTTAAAACCGAATTATACCGGGGGACAGGATAACCGAATTTGATTTGATTTCGCACCAGTTAAGAATTTAAATGGGGACAGGCTAGTGTAATTTGCTACTCAGTCTTTAGACTGAGTAATAGAGTATCATCTCAATACATTGTATTCTGCAATGAATGGTTTATATAGCACACAATACATGTATTACATAACATGTGTCTGAAGCCTATACACATACATGTACACATACACATACACATACACATACCAAACACTGATTAGTATGCAGAAAACAGGTATTTGCAAGGCTGTTAAACACACTAAAAACCCTGGTTTGGAACGTAACACAGGGGTTCCATATATACATGACATGTATGTAAAAATACACAAGACAAGCAATGTGCCCTGTAGTGTTGCACTATAGAATAGAATAGAATAGAATAGGATAGAATAGAAAAGGATAGAATAGAACACAACAAAGCAGACCAGACGAGAACAGAACAGAACAGAATAGAATGGAATGGAATAGAATAGAATCTTTATGGCATCCATTAAGAAAACTACATTTCTTAATACTCGCTATATGCTCTTTAAAAAATTTAATACTTGCTTTTAAAGACATTTATGAACTATGACTCTATAACATACTGTTTTCCTTCAACTGAAAAACACTGTATACGTATGATGATTTTATTACTGCACATAGAAGTTAGAGTTAAACTCAAAATAAAGTTTTTTTTCATTTTTCCCTTTTTTGTCCAAATATTATTTCTGATCATCAGCTTGTTTGATAGTCATTAAATCCTGGCAGGCATGTGCATGTCTTTTTGTATTTATTTTTATGATCATTAATGACATACAAAGCAGATGGTCTGGTAAATTAACTGGTTCACAAAACATATTGTTGTTTTATTTTTTCCGGTACCAGTACGTCACGATATAACATTATGATTGATAGACTTTGATGTACATGTATTGTCAGATTACTTGGTTTTTCCATGTATTTCAACTTTTGTTTACAGTTCATCTGCATTTTGTATTTTGCCAAGATTTTAATCACTGGTTCTCAGTAGCATAGTGTTATCGTATCAGTAGTTTAGTTCCTATACAATAACATGTATGTACATGTTCCAATACTAAGAACATCTCATGATCTCTTCTCACATATGTCAAAGTCATTACTCTAGCACAGAAATCTGTGCTACCCCCCCCCCCTCCCCCCACAATGTTCATATCAACATGATGATGTTATTACTGCATGATTTAGTTTGAGGCTGGAGAGAGAGTTCCATAGTGAATATCATTGTAATTAGCAATTGTTACCTATTACAACTGCCTGTCAGTTTGTGAGGGATTACTACTGACATGCCCTGTTTACCCTTGACCCAGCAGGTAGTTTAGCCAGATCCAGGTGGGAGGGGGGGGGGGGGGGGGGGGGGGGTACCACTTGTCAGATCTGGTAGGGGTGTGTGGCCAATGCTGTCAACCCCCCAGAACCCATTTTAGACCAATTTTGACCCAAAACCAATACCTTGTTTTAGACCGTTCAACTTTTTAGAAGACCCCATTTTAGACCAATGTTGAACGCATGGTTGAACGATGGGTGCAATGTTGCACATGCGCAGTTAACGTAACAATGCATTATGGGGCGATATCTGCGACCAAGCGTGTGCATGCAACATGCTGCATGTACCTCAACCAGTGAATTAGCAGGGGAAAATTCCCGACCTCATCGAGAATTTATTAAGGAGCTCCTTTCAGGACCACATTTTGGACCAAACAAAACTAAAAAATTGTGAAATGTGGACCCCATTTTAGACTCATTAGCTCCCAAAAGACAGTACCCATTTTAGACCAAAGAGTGAAAAACCCTACCCCAAAGGGCAGCACACGTGTACCTAATAGGTGGGATTTTACAGGACATTTTGCTGTATGTATTGTCTAGCCGAATACCAATAGCCAAGGCTCTGGGCTGAACATCTACTGATCCTGGAACCCAACCCAAAAATACTCTCATCTCAACTGAAACATAGTCGAGCATACTAAGATTACAGGCAGTAACAAAATAAGACATAAATATTTACTGGTTGTGAAACACATTCAAATCAAAGCTATATTCATCATGTCTATGCTGTCAAAAGCATAGCACATATTCCTGGCTAACCACTACTGTACTGGCAACAAACACCTAGCACCAATGAAGTAGAACATGTTTGCTACACCATACCTACAAAAATTCCTAACTCAGAAGATAAATCTATACTTTAAATATAAAGACAACAGTGTATATATTTGCTATCAATACGATGAGAACATATTAACATACATATTCAATCACTGGTACATTTTGAGAGTGACCAACACACTTCACTTACGTAATCAATGAAATTCTTGAGATACATAGTTGTGTTATTAGTTGGTATTGGTGATTAATTCTAAAACATACAGAGTAACATTTTTTATTGAATCTATCTGTATCAACATTGTACTGTGTCAACAGAACCATACTAATACATAAACTTTATGATCCTAGTTGTTTTTTTACAACAATCAATCAAAATATTGTGGTTCAAATCATTAACATTTCAAAAATAGACACATGTAAGGTCTGTTCATATTTATATTTTTCTTCTAAATTGTGTTTCTTGCGAATCGTGGGGATCAAAACATCTCTTTTGATATGTTACCATTAAAAAGCTTTTCTTCATTTTTCTCATCTTAATGACTTTTTTTCTCACACTACATGAAGGGACTTACCAGATACCCCAACAGCAGTTAAAATTCAGAAACACACTAATTTTTATTGTTTTATTTAGTATATCAAACTGACAGTGATAGCACATAAGTGTAGTGATATCAACTTGCCCCCCCCCCCCCCCCCCCCCCCCCATCTTTCATCTCAGAGTCTCCTTGGGTTTTCAGAATTTCAAAAATTAACTCTAGGGTAAATAACACATTTAGCCCCAGTTTTCTCCTGTTAGATCATATAATACTATTTTACTACCAGTATAAAGTTGGTCTTCTAACACATACATTAGATATCACATACACATGTAGCCTGAAACATCTAGTCATTGTTTCTACCTAGGGGCGAGATCAACAGTTCAATGTAGGATAAAAAACTAATTAATTCTTTTACTTTGGGGGTGGGGAGGTTTGAGCCATTTTAGTTGTCATCCTACTAAATCGATTTACCTTTAATGGATGTTTTCATCCCCTAAATACAAATATTTCTTTTAAAACTTAAACAATTTTTGATATAGTAATGCATGGCACTAAAAATATAGGTGGCTTTATAATTATATTCATAGCACTACATACTAACTACTACATACTGATTTGAAATTGATCATGCAGTTTCAAGCATTTGTCAATTTTGGCCAAGTTAGTTAGAAGGGGGTGAGAGAGGGAGGGAGGGAGGGAGGGAGGAAGGGAGGAAGAGAGGGAGGGAGAGGGAGGGGGGTGTCTGAGGCTAAAAAAAGTATAAGAATTTTTTTTTCCTACATTAAACTATTCATCTCACCCCTTCTGTAATAGACTCCATAATGTAGCAAGTGGTTACATTTATTACATGTACATGTATAGTGGACCAAGGACAGGACCTTTCACACCTGTTAATACCAGTATGTTTGTTGACTTTTTCTAAAATAATACTTTTGTCTCATTAGTTTCTAAAATTGGCCAATATTTGTACAATGACCCCAAGTCAAAGCAAACTGGTTCAATATTTCAACATTTGATAAATTTCAACTTACAGTTTTCAGTTTCTGAGAAAGGAAACGTTAGCAATCAATTTGTAAGTGTTGAAATAATTTTTATGTACATAAGGAGAATTCTTTATAAAGACTAACATACTATGTCACAAATAATTTTTGGAAGGATAGGAAAAACCTAAATTTACTCTGGAAATCTATATTACATAACATTGTATATATCGAATGATGAAAATGAAAGAAAATGAATCAAAAACTGTAAATGCTGGTACATGTACATGCATAGATATACTAAATACATCTCTACAACGTTTTACACTTTGTGATGGAGATCCACATTTTATAGCACACCCTGTGTTAATGCTACAATGTAGTTTTTCTAAATAACAGTAAAGTTTATATTTATATGGTTAGGAATGCTTGGTTTTAAGAAGACCCATTAACCCTAATCCTGCCACAGCCATTACTTTTAACATGAACATGATGTGAGGAAGGTTAACAGAGTGCAGTAAGTGATCCAATGTGATTATAGAGTCATACACTTAATACTTCTGTCATTTGTTACATTGTGTGCGTCATAACACTGATTGGAGTACATTCTACATATACAATCAAATGGCTAAAATGTAGACTAGATTTTATTCCTGTTACCCATAACAAAATCTAGGCTCTTTTAACTAATCAAAAGCAAAAGCCAAATAGTTGTATGTAACTGGTGAAGTATTTAAAACTGCTTGCACATCAAAAAGCTATATAGTATATTTCACTTCACAGCTCTTATCATTACAGAACTTTCCCCTACAAGTTAAAAAGTCAATGGGAATACAACAGCTGTGTAACACAGAATGTAAGTATTTCTGAGTAGATGATATATCACTGAATTCACTTAGCTTTATTACAGCTGTGTTGTCCTATACGATTATTGGTGAGCTGAGGAGAAACCGAATTAGTCTACTTTCTACAAAACACCATATCATGTTTAGAAGGGATGGTTAAAAATGTGTAAAATTGGTACATGACAGGAATCAAAGAATTTAAAAACTACATTGAAAATTTTTTTTTTTTTAATTCATCAAGTTTTTCAATTAGTGTAAGGGACTCTGGAGATGAGTTCATTTTGAGGAATAGACCTTGGGGAATAGACTACACTTAACATGTACAAAACTTAGAAAATTACAGGTCCTCTATCAGATCTCAAGTATTTTATTTCTACATATTTCCATAGTTTGTCTTGGAATCACACAAATCTCTCATCTTTATTTTAAGGTAACTCTATGTGCATCCTTCAATGTTTTCACTACCACATGTCGATTCAAAATGTCTGACACGAACATACTGCATACCATCTTTGCACTTCATGGGAAATTCTCAAGTCATGTACATATGTAGTAGCCATGTATATGTACAAAATGTAGGCACTAAAGTTTGTGTATTGATTTAGTGAATGCTATACTGTGTAGTACAGGGAAGTGAAGCTGAGAGTAATGCAGAACATTTAGTGGGTCAAGAACATCACTTAAACCATTAATTAAGGATCTGGGGTAGTATTCTGAGATACTGAAATCCTGAATTCCATGGTTCTGTATAAGTGTTTATCTTACTAATTGAACCATATAGATTAAATAGGGCTATTCTTTGTTCAAGACCATTTTCTTTTCTACAGCTCTGCCAGACAACACTCAGAATCTGGGGTATAATATTCTGCATTACTGACTTCAACCCATTCAGGAATCACGATTTGGGTTATTTATGCTGCCATTTTTGAGTGAAAATATTGAGATACTCGTAGTCTCATTCTCTAGTTCAAACCAACATTTCACTATCCCAGAGACTTGGCTATCTGCTTAACAATGTCACTCAGGTGAACTGGTACATGTGTTGAGTCAGATAGCCAAAGTTGCTCTGGGATAACTTTTCACATAATGACTTGAAGGTTTTTTTTATCTAAATACATGTACAGTACCAATATAGTTTCTTGACTATTTTGATGATCAGCAAGTTGAAGTTAAAAATGTATATAGAGAGTTTATACATGTAGTACTATGAAGCCCTTATTTTCAGCTTATATCGTTATTTTTCAAAAAAAAGTCATAATACCATTTTTATACTAATAATAATAACACCAGTAACGATTATTCATCCTAATAAGAATACTGCTATAATTATATAGTATTGTGCCATTTCCCCCTATAATTGAAAAAATAATATTTTTTTTACAGGCTATGTTTGACTATTATTGATTAGGCTTAATGAAACTCCCTCAAGGTGTTTGCTGCATCATGTCCTTTCTAAGATAAGGCAATAATTATTGGTGGCAGTCAAAATGAAAAAAAATATTGATTTCTTCTACGTCACCACCTGGAAAGGGGTAGGTGACCATCAAAGTTTGGTGCACCACAATAAATTAGTGCACATCAGTGATGTATCAAATTGACGTCACTTTGATGACAGACTGATTCAGTGATTTGCTCAGACTAGCATACACTAAGTGTTATTCACCTTTACTACATAAAGCCAGAAATGTAATGTCAACTCTTGAGCCTATCTCTGTACACACAAGGCTAACATCTAGAGCAAGTTTACACATGTAAGTCCAATAATGACTTTGTCCTCATAAAGTTGATAAATACATGATACATTTAAACACATCATTAACAATCATGAGTTCAACACAACAATTTGTTTTTTGCTAAACCATTAGTAAATTACACTTCTCTTGGCAGTGAGGCTTTCAATGCCATCACTTATCATGTAGTACGGAGTATGTATACATGTATTCATTGTGGAAATAGGAGTGGCTATTACTATGTGTCTCTCTATAGGAGTGGTTATTAGTATGTGTCTGTCTGTATCTATCTGTCTGTCTGTGTCTGTCTGTCTGTCTATCTATCTATCTCTCTATCTATCTATCTATCTGTACAGTGTCTATCTCTGTCTAGCTACATGTAGCTATCTGTCTGTGTCTGTCTCTATCTATCTGTCTGTCTGTCTGTCTGTCTGTCTGTCTGTCTGTCTGTCTGTCTGTCTGTCTGCCTGCC
The DNA here is from genome assembly GCF_964340395.1 of Glandiceps talaboti. Taxonomy (NCBI): domain Eukaryota; kingdom Metazoa; phylum Hemichordata; class Enteropneusta; family Spengelidae; genus Glandiceps; species Glandiceps talaboti. The sequence continues at coordinate 8,755,440 of NC_135561.1, forward strand.
TGCCTGCCAGCCTACCTACATGTGTACCTTATCTACATGTACATGTACATGTGCATGTATGTCTGTCTCTGTCTGTCTAGCTAGCTATCTGTGTGTGTCTGTCTGTATGTCTGTCTGTCTATTTATCTATCTAGCCTGCCCGCCTGCCACATGAACTGTTCATCAACAATTTCTATTGAATTTTTGGTATAACAGCAGATGACAACCTTATAAATGTGGTAGTCTATACATGTACGGTATTTAGTACATCATATATATAGCAATTAGTCTGCTGTCTATCAGTCCTTTAGTCTGCTGTCTATCAGTCCTGGACTACTACTAGTGTTGCATCCTGTGAAACAGAATATTGTTAAACATTATTACTTTCTAGTAAGACCTACACGTACAATGCATGTACTTCCAGTTCTGTACAAATCTAAGTTATATTACTCCCACTATTATTTCAAAACCTGTTTTTGCTGATGTTGCCTCTGTTGTACAAGGACACTGACAATCCTAAAATAACTTCATAACACAGTGTATATAAATCCTTTAAATCATACCACAGCAAATAAATTCCACAATCTAATCAAAACTGTTTAATAATAGACATTTGTACATACTTAGTGACTAAATCCCATTCTTGCCTATCTGATTAAAATCTGTTGTGGAAATATTGCGGATTTATTTACCTCCATTTCATTCTTTATTTTCCGTTTGTTCAATTTTGTTGTTATGGCATGCAGTGAGTGCATTCCCACATCTGACTCTGTATCATAGCAGTTCTTGCTTAAATTTCACATTTTTGAATAGAGCAGATTGTTTTTGGCAATCTGATAAAATCTGTTGTGGTAATATGGCATGGTAGTTTTATTTACCTCTCTTTCCCTCCAATATTCTTTGTTTGTTTTTTTATTTCTGTGAGTGTGTGCCTTCCCCTCATAGATTCTTGAAAGCCAGGGTACATTTTCCCACTGACTCTTGGCAGTGCATTCTATACAGTGTTATAAAGAGGTCTTTGGTTTGCTGATGATGCCGCTTTCACTGAAAACAAGAGTCCTCACACAATATAGGTGTATGTAGTAATAGTATTCTTGCTATCTACAAGGTCAATCTACATGTATATACCCATTTCAACAATGTCTACATTTTCATTTTATATTTGTTCAAAGTATGGGCTTTCAGGAACACCATCTTTTTCATCAGGAGGGGGATTGAAAATTTCATCTTCACACATGTTGTTTTTTTTTGTATCTAATTCATATTCCATATTTTATCTTTAAATTAGAGACTGGGATATTACATGTAAATTAGGTCGTCAGCTGCACTATTACAATAATGTCCCTAATTATTAATACCATTATTTATTGTATTAGTTATGCTAATCAGTTCTTTACATCCATACATATGTAATTATATATTCATTTCAAGGACACCTGTCGTGTTCATTTCACTCTTGATGTTGATTTTTTTGTTTTTTCTCACACTGAGCAAATAATGTTACCAGAAGATACATATTTCAATAAAACACACAGAGGTTCTGTGACTTTAAAATAAAACAAACAATACGGTCAAATGAAAAAAAAAATATGTCTGTGTCATAATTGCTGATGTGATAGGTTTTTTGAATATGATTCATAATCAGTCAGTACCGACAAATTATGGATTTCATTTCCTGTGTATGCATGGTGTGATTTTTATCAACGATTCTTCATCAAGAGACATCAGCAAGTAAGCCTGTCACTTTCACTCAATAGACACTGAATTATGTATTGACATTTCTTTGAGCAATATGCAAACGCAAATGCCATTAAAATCCACATTGCTAAAAGGAAATGTATATATAATGCCAGGGATTAATTTATATAGCATTATTCTGGTTAACAAATTGTGTTGTTTACAAGGTATTGGTACAGAGATTTAGCTATTTGATTTGCAGAGCTTCATGCAATACTTCAAGATTTGGAACAGTACAGTAGTTACATGTAGATTTAACCAAGTGAACTGTTTCAGCTACAATTTTTACTGGTCTAACAGACTATATGTACCACCTTATAATATGGTTGTCTAAATACTTTGTTCAGTAGTCCCTAGATTACTGTTAACTTCAAGCTCTGCCCTGTTTGGAGTCTAGCCTATTCAGGCTTAACAGCATTGTCAAGCCAGATACATGTAGTCATATCTCTGGGCTAACAACAGACTACAAGATTATCAATACAAATTGTTTTATTAGCCAGGAAGTACTATTGTTACTGGAGCATATCACTATCAGAGTGTGTTAACCAACCTCCTTAGTTTAACTCTACATTTTTTTTGTAGTAAGAAGCCATTGCTACATTGTATAGTACTAAATATACATCATGTATGTAACATCCACCTCCCCCACTCTAATAAAGTATTGTACTTTATTCAGAGCATCTCAAGGTTGAGCCCCTCCCCATTCATTGTAATAATACACCTTGTAGTCTAGTCAGTAGTAAACTCAGTATGTATAACACTCCTAAAAAAAGGTCCTCGATTTTCACAATAAATAATACTATCTCTATGGTACATGTACATACATTGTAATGATGGTAAGTTAATAAATATTACCCAGCAGGTAGTTAGAACCCTTAGTTAGAGGTGAACATGTACTCTTCCTTATTTTATTATACATCATGTATGGTGTAAATGGAGCATGACTATTCCTACATACATGCACCATTCATTCATCGCTATGTTATAACATGCACATTTACATACTTGCTGTCTGCCTGTTTGCAGCAGACTTAGTGACTACAGTCATCATAATTTCATGTATTGTTCTGCAGGCAATCTGACCACTGTGAATCTACAGTTACAAGCTATGGCATGTTAAAATCCGCGTGATTGTTTGATATGTAAAATAATGTTCATTGTTATAAATTATGTGACCCTTAGAATTTGCTTTCATCAAGCAGACAATACAATGTCAGAAATGACAATAAAACAATAGACTCATTCTATTGTTTTTGAGATATTGTTCCCTAGTATACATTCACAAAGTATAGGGGTGTAAAGGTGAATGACTGACCTGCATATTTCATATTCATATTCATATTCATATTATGTACAGCTTTGAAGGCTAAAAGCCTATGAGCCGATCAAACGTAAAAAAAAAATCATATGTTCAACAGTCCATAGTCCAAAGTTCCACGAATAGTAACATGTATAAAAATCAAACACTATCCAAGTTTATGTTAATGATGTATTTGTATTCAGCCCATTTCAATGCAGTGAAGCTCAAGGCGAAAGCCTTCTGAGCAGACAGCATGGGGTTAACTTCTATGGTTTTTGCCAATAAAAATAAGTGTGTTTCTGATAACCCAATCGACACTAATTTAAGCCCATGACCCTAAACTTTTTTTGCAGGCCAAACCACAAAAGGTAGCCTGGCAACAATTTACTTCTATTTTGATGTACACCTTTATACTTTTGCTTATCTGTGGTCACTTTTTTTTTAAATCGCATTCCAGAGAGAAACCAGGTCTTTTTTACACTATAACAGTACAGTCTGCATAACATGTTTGTCTAATTAACTCATAATTGTCTTCATTTCCTTCTTTTACACCTCATCAAACCCTCAAGGAAATATTGTGACTGACGAGTATCTTATCTTGGGGTTGAAGTAATTTTCAAATATTTAGAGTAAAATAAATATAATTCTGACCAACCTACCCGACATTGTATTTCCTGAAGTCATGTTATCGGGAACAAATTTTTTTTTTTTAAACTTGCCATACATGTAGTTCTGTAGTCAGAGTTAGCCTGGTGATTTTTTTCAACTACAATTTGTTTCATCGATATTCATTGCACTAACAGACTATCAACACATACATTTGGTAGTCTAGCTACATGTACAATGTTAACCTCTGTATGCCCCAAACCACGGCTTAATTAGAGCCCTGACAGGGAACAGTATTCTAGAAAAGGGTGAATGAGCATTTAAAAGAGAAAAGCTGGTTAATTTAAACATGCTAAAACATGAAATTGAAATTTATTCTGCTATTAATAACTTAGTCAGTTAATCCATTGTGACAAACATATGCACTGCAGTGATAATGATTGCACAGGTGTTCAGTTGTATACAGTATCAGTATACTAAGTATCATGTATGGATAAAAATAAAACTCAGACCCATTAGTCTTGAGAGAAAAGTACCATCCAGCCATAGCTTGCGTGTACCATCAAGTTACAATGAATTTGTAAAACCAATTCATTTAAGGTAACAGGAAACCAGCAAATTTCATCGACAAGATACAGTGTATATTATGAGTTTAGTATATTTACCAAATATGAAGTAAAATGGTATGAATGATGAGTACAATTAAATGTATACTGAAATGGTAAGAATTTCAGTATACATTTGTATTTCACATCTTCTCTATATTAATAATGAAAATTCTACTAAGCCGTCAAAAAATCCTTTATTATTATTATATTAAGAATTACATTTGAAAAATGTTATTCTTAAATATAAATACATGTAATATGTATGTTAATTGTGTGAATTTGTGTGTACATCATGAGAGGATTATCACCTATAGTATACTTATTGGAGTGCTAAAAACTAAAGTGTTTTAGTATTTAATTTTAATTCCCATACTAACATACCAGAAATCTCCTCCAAAGCTGTTTTTGATACATTTGTACATAAAAAAAAGTCCTCAGCCCACCTACTGAGATAACTGAACATTTATCTACTTAATTTAATCATGGAAGTATCACCCACATAATTTAATTTAGATGGCCAAAGAACCTCATTATATAAATTACATACAAAATGGTTTCCATAAAAATCACAAAGAATGTGCCATAGTTACACCTCTAGGTACTGTTTATTTGAATTAAAATGACTGTAAACTTGAACTTCAAGTTCACTTGTAGTCTGCCACATGTAACAGTTTTTGAATTTTCAAAGGACAGTAAGAAGGTAAAATCTACTTGAATTCCTTCAATTGTTTACATCATATAAAACCAAGGTTCCCCATCAAATAGTTTTACCATGTTGATTTCCCTTTTTCTCTTGCTGTGGTTCCTAAACATTAGCAAAAACATAGTTTAAAGGCCCATGTCAGATTAGGATTCAAATCTAGGTGTGAAAACCAATTGTTTCCCCAGAGCTATAGAAAGAGTTGGTTCAAATCTAATCTATGTAATCCTTATCAAGATAACAATAATGCAATTAGCTGCAATAACTGTAGCTTTGTTTTTATTTACAACATTTTTTTATTCATTTTTTATATTTTATTTTGTGTGACTCAACATTTTTTGTTTTACTTTTTATTTCTTAAGTGGTAACCATAGTCCTTTACATTTTGACATTTTTTGTATTAAAAATAACAAGTTGGACTGTGGGCATAGAGTTATATCACAACTAATGCAGTGATGGCATACATTATAAGCAGATACTCCTGAAGACCCTAATCATATAATGTACACATGTAAACAGATCTGTCTAGGGGTATGTAATGACCTGAGGGGTAATAATTATATACTCATATGTCTTACTTAGACAAAACACTGTTGTCAATGTATGTTAGAGTTAATACTGGAGATACACCAATATTTAAGACACTAGCCTACCAGTATGTAATATAATACATTGGAAGACAATTATAGCACGTTAAAAATACTTGATATGTTGTTTTCATATAGGTAGCACAATTCATGGATGTCATACAGTTATCACCGATTCATTGGGATTCTGGTTCTGGTTTGTAAATGCGAGTATCTGCAAAATTTGTGCGTTTTCACCACCCAGATTTCCATGGATGGACACGTCAGCACGTCGTGGTAAATCACAGTTCTTACACTGTCATACGATATGTACTATGTAAGCCCTGTGTGACCCCCCTCTCACTAAGCCACCCGTCATGTTGTGAAATCATTCCACTTCACACTGCGATCCACTATTTTACAGTGTTATGGTACACACTATAATGTGATATTAATAAAAGTAGAATATACCTACCGGCTGGGATTACATATAGCAAAAGAAGAATAACTTGAAGAAATCTGAAATCCCAAAAGAACTTGAATAATCTGCAGAAGTATTTTTCGGATTTAGTCCTCGATAGCCTTACGTCACAAAACATTGTGACTAGACGGAGCATCGACACAGCGAAAGAGTAGAGTCACAAGTCGACTTTCCAACAACGTTCGCCCTGTTCAGATATGGTTCTCTGCTATATTGTTTTCCAACACAGGGGAACGTTAACCTTTTATAATTGTGGGGCAAAAAAACTGATGGAAGTGACTACGCAACTTGTTTCATCTGAAGTGACAGGTTGTGTCCCGAAACGCGACGAGATTATGTCCCGCGATAGTTGCGACTCTTGTCCGACAAGTTCGGTCCACAATGTGTTATTCCTAGGGATGTGTATCACTGATGGATATCAGTTTAAAGCTGATATGACTTCCTTCCTTGCATATATCGGTCTGTTGTTTGGTTTCGTTTCAAGGAATTTCCTTGCACCCCAAACACAAATACAACTTCCAGTTGGTCTCTGGCTGTGTACCGCTGCGTGTAGTTACAGGATCGCGTTTGAGTTAAATGTTGAGATCGAGATAAGGTTGCTTTTGTAGTGATGACATTCAAACTCACACAACAAAGAACGAAAGTTGACGTTAATATAACTTTTACGAAAATCTAGTTAAGAAAATGAACTAACTAAAACAAATAGAAATTAGAGATTTATTACGGCTGGTGGGCTACTATCGAATATTTAGTGTGAAAGAATAATTACGAATGTAATAACTACATACAAAACAACAGGAATCCAGAGTGCCACTACCTACAGAGGGCGCACCATACTTTTCAATGAAGTGAAGTACCGAGCGGAGTGACGTTGCTGAGCTAGCTCACAGCCAAGAGATGACTCATTGTCATGTATAGTAAAATGAATAATTGCGGTTTCTGTGAAGTTTTGGTATTTTGTATATTGCCTTAGCAAACATAATTAGTCTTTCAAAATTATTTCTGCTGAACTGGAATCAAAAGTTAAAACTATGAATATATTTCACACAAGTATATAATTCTCTGATATTAAAGAAACTGATAGAAATGGCCATTATTCACTATAAAGTCTTCTGTCATACTTAGCATATACCAAGTATTGCTTCCAATGTAATGTAATGTAAATAAAAGTCATGCAATGTATCTGGCCTGTCACATTTTGACAAATACTGCAAGTGATATCCCGGCATTCACTCACTGATCTGGCGGAGATTTGTTCTCAGTCATGGTATCGTTACAATTTCGTGCCTTTAATTATGTTTCATTATCAATTTATTTGGTTTACGTGAGTTAAATTATGTTTCCGTGCCAGTTTAATGTAAGGTATATGATAAAACCCTTTCAGCCTGGATATAACCGCAGTGTTTCCAATAAGGGATTTTATATCTTGTTGCAGATCTTGGCATTTATGCAAATATATCTAGCAACAACGGTTGTCAAACATGATCGTGGGTCGATGATTTTGAAGACAACAGTGTTGCTAAGCGTTTGACATTTTCAGCTTGACCACCCTCATGTGTGGTTGCTATGAATGCAATGGCTCACGCGAGATCTCGTGAGATTTGCAGCGAGACGAAAAACAGCTTATTTTGACACCAACTACAGTATCCTTACACTTGTTGAGTAAAGAAATACAGGCAACCACTCATTCACATTAATAAACTCTATACACAAAACGTTGAATATTTGAAATAGTCTGAATTTATTTCACACTGAAATTGCAGTATCAGATAAAAAGCAACAGCAAATTTAATTTAAATTTAATTTAAATTTTCTTAAATGCTTTACAACTGGCAATGGATCAAGAATGTTAGAATTAAGGTATACTTAGAAAGATAATATGACAACCCTGACATATTGAAATTCACATCCTGACTTCCTAGACAGATCATATGACCACTGTGTTACTGAAATACAAAGCTACATTCATGCTACCTAGGGTAACCCATGAATACACAGAACTACCCTCTCCCAGCCCCACCCCAAGCATTATGTAACACACATGTGACATGTGTTGTGAAACCAGTACATGACATGCATACTGAACTGTATAAAATTGAAAATAGTCATGCAAATCTACAGTTTGTTACCTTTCAACTTATCAACTCTTTACAAATCTTTACAGAAAGAAACAGTTAAAACTTGGGATTTCTGTTTTACTTTCCACAGGCTATGCCTTATTTCCTAGACAGTGAGATTAATACTAAACTGATGTACATTTGAGATAGGATAAAAAAAGATCAACTAAACATTCTATAATATTACCAATATTGAACAGTACAACATAGTTACTTTTGGAATGGTAAATTGGAAACAAATGAGACGTTTCCATCCGTCTACTACGGACCTTGATCATGCTTACATTCATTTCCAATTTACCATTCCAAAAGTAACTATATTGTACTATCTAGTCTTGGAACCATGAACAATATATTCTATTGTGCTCTTTTAATAATAATAACAATGCAAATGTGCCTTTTCTCCTGAGAGCTCAAGGTGGAAACACAATTATTACCCCTGGCACAGATCAATGGCAGCACAATGGCCCTTTATACTTCCTCAACTCCCTAGGGAGCATAAAATACATAAGTCTCTATAAGTGCATAGGATGAAAGCATTCACATTGCAACCTCTATCCTACCAGTTCCCAATTATACAACTGGGTTGACTGGGGCACAATCGTGGTTCAAATCTTGCCCAAGGACATTCAGAAATAAAAGGCAGCAACAGGGTTCACACCTGTAACCTGCAGATTCCAAGCCGGCCACATTAACCATTCACACATCGTGATTCTACAACTATGATATATTTACTGCTGAGAGTACAAACAGTGAAACTGTACCAGTTTCAATTCTACTACCCTGTGATAGTCTCAGCATTCCAACCCGAAATTCTGTTCTGACATTTGAAAACTTGGAAATATTTTTTCAACTAAACTGTGATAAATGAAAGCCTGGAAACACATGTTTCAACTATATATTTACTTTACATATTTACAAACAAAGTTGTTGTTTTTACAAAATTGATGACAAAAGAAAGATAACAACATGAAATACAAAAACAGCTGGTTGAAATCAGCCAATGTTATATAAAATAGATGTTATTTACTGCAAAAAAAAAGTTGTAAAGTTATTGGATGGATATTATTCTGTGAATTAACAGAGAAATGATGTTGGAAGTCAGAATGAATGTTACAAGTTACAGTCTGTTATCAACAGGGAACAGAATCATAAAAGACATTTCCCAGTTTTCTTGTTTCCATAATGTGCAAAATTTGTTCAAAAACAAAGGAAAAGATAAAACATTTGGTTCAAAAAAAGGAAAACAGCAAATCTAAATCTTCAAAGCTGTATTGAAGGAAGTATAATCATGTAAATATCAGAAAATGAATACCTTGAGTGATCACATCAATAAAGTAGTAAAATTGATAGAAGGATTAAAATAATGTGATATCATATTTTTGTTAATGTATCATGCAAAACTTTGTAACAATTACGGGTTTGGTCACCCACTGTATAACATCTTGGTAACAAAATTACAACAATTCTAAATGTAAATTTTATTGCTAACTTTACAGAGAGCTGTTCTTTCATTCATTTGATGAGCAATAGAGAAGAACCGATTCAATGCTATACTGCTATCACCAATTAATAGCATCTGCATGATCCAAGCAAATACTGACTGTAGAGGGCGCACTCACAGACTACCACATGGACAAATACCAACATCAGCATAACAGTGGTTGAGAGCCCTTTGTTTTGGTAAACATAAATTGAATTGTTCTGTGTTAAGATTCCATGCTCCAAATACTAATCCAACAAAAGTGTAAAGTCCCCTATTTTTTAATGTACTACACACTGTATGAATCATGAGAATATCCTACATCTTTGCAGTAAGTTGCCAGATTTATTTAGACCGGAGTAACTTTGTTGAAACCCATTATGCCACTTTGCAGCAATGTTGACACACATCCCATTATTTGTAGCTGGGTATAATAACTAAGATATCACAAAAACATAACTCTGAAGATTGGTGTTAGATCTGGTCAGAGATATCACATCAGATCTGATTATATGAAGTCTGGCTACTCAAATGTAGTCCTTAGCCTCTGTAACCTTCTGGGTGGTGGCCCTAGTTCTATATTGGGCAAAGTGATTATGTACCCCTAACCTCCATAACATGTCAAACGATGTCATTTTGCAGCACCATAGTGTATTTACAACTTTCTGGCATTCCAAAATAATTTGATATAAACTCCATGTTTATGTAAATGAGCTACTTTGCATACTCTGCAAATCAGCTAAATAACACATATCAGATTTCCCTATACTTTATGCAAATTTGCTTTTTTTCATATGATACAAATCACTGTTAATCAGCTACATTACATACATCAAACTTTGTATTAATTATTGAAACATATGCAGATTCATGTATACCAGTGAAATTTATGCAAATTAGCTAATTTACATACTACACACTTTACAGTTATTTCAGCAGAGTTCAGCTGTATTGTGTAGTTTACATTATCTGCGCTTCAGAAGCTCTGTCCTTGCATTGACTAATATCTTAAATGCTTCTTCACTGCCTGGTGCGACATTTTTATCTGGATGAAGTAAAACTGCCAGCTTTTTGTATGCTTTATTGACATCATCCCTGCAGAGTAAAATAAATAGAAAAGACAGTGAGATAACATAAGTTATAGGATGATCTTACTTTAAGTTACCATGTCACGTCTGTGATCAAATTTACACTTCTTGTATTTCTTAAGGTGGCCATATGGATGAGGATTGGATATTTACTTTGGATTCTTAATTCATAAAACAATTTTATCATGGCTTCCTACTTGAAAAGACTCAAGTGGATACCGAAGTGGGGAACATATTTACTTTGTGAAGATTCAATGAGAAATAGCTAATTATAGAAAGTATACACGACTCAAAATTACATAGTTATGAACATATCCAGCATAGAAAATTGATAGTCTGTACAGTATGCCATGATGGTGCGCCCTCACACACTCGGTTAACCCCTCTCACATGGAGGCCAGTGAGGGCAGAACGACACAATGTATCTTACAGAATAAGAAAATTGTGTGAAGTGTTTCAACTCAAATACACATAAATGGGGAACACATGACTTGTACAACCATCTGACAAAAATAACGCAAGATATTACTTGACATTGGCAGTGGAGAGGAAAATGACTACATGTACACTTACTTGGATGCCCCTGGCTGAAGACCTAATCTTTCATAGTTATCTCTACTACTCTTCAACCTTTGTACTGCTTCTACTTGTTCCTTTGTGTATCCTAATGTTGTTGTTATTCTTTCAGCTTTGCCTCCATTCTCAAAGGCTTTTACCACACCAGTGAACAATGTCTATGATAGAAAACAAGACAACTTATATAATAAGTGTACACCAAGTTTTTCTTTATACAACTACATGTACTCAGAAACATTTCAACATGGTTTGTTTAGAGCAAAGCACAGTGATAGAGGAACTGTGGGCAAAGTAAAGATACATTTTCTCACAAAGTCTTCTGACAAATATACACACATAATGTATGTACCTGGGAAACAAAATTTTCAAAGACTGAAAATGCTTTGAAATAGAAATTTTGTGATAAGGAACACTGTGTGTGCAAAGTCCCTACAAAAAAATATATTTGTCATTTAGGTTCTGAAGAAATTGGCAATCTGATTTTTTAATATAAAGTTTTTTTCCAAATTTATGGACAATTTGTGACTAGCATATCACAGCATCATATAATTCTAGTGTACTGCTATGATATGAAGCCTGAAATGGAACTACATATATTGGTTCTTTCAATGTCATGACATTTTTAAATTCATTTTTCTGAATATCCTCCTTCATAGAACTTTAGAAGATAGCAAATGTCCAAATAATATAGGATGGATAAACAAGATATGAGTTGAGATTTCCCTAGTATCTGTCTTGGCATTGATCTCCGGGGTTTGTTTAAACTCACTGCAACAATACCATTGTTCAGACTATACACAAATGATTACATAAACACTGATTACACACCACTGCATTTAGTAGACATGTAAATATTGCTTAAAGTACAAATAACAAAAAAAAACAGAGGTGTAATATCAGATTTAGAAGAAATTTGTACAAATAGCAAGATAGGGAAAGGATAGTTAGCCCTCCAGTACTGGTATCATATCAGTGTTCTCCATGAGGGTTTTTTGAAAGGTGTGTACCACCCCTCTGTTTTCATGGACAACCTCCTCTGTTTGTGGCACCACCCCTCTATTTTTGTTATGCTATTATCAAAGTTTGAAATTGTTGAAATGAAAGAATTCATTTTTATACATTAAATTGTGTTTTCTAATTTGTTTAATGAATCATTACTGAAATAGGAATTTAATTGATTTTAAGCCTTTCTGATATTCAAAACACATTTTTCATTGTCAAATGTTTAATATCTGAAAAATATGCTACTAATGATATGCAAATTAATATGTAAATCAGGCCACCCCTTCATTTTACAAAATTTTGGAGAAACCTGTGGTATCATTGAGTAACTTTGATAAAAGTTTCCATCATTAAGGATTTACACATAGAGGAAAGTAGACTGTCGACAGTCTAAGAGGAAAGTAGTTGTTCATATAAACTGAAAATTGCAAGTGTCTATGTACCTGGAACATATCAGGAATACCTTCACCAGTTTGAGCTGATGTTTCAAAATAATGGAAGCCTTTACTGTCAGCCCATAATCTTCCTTCTACATCATCTACTACTCTGATACTCCGTCTGTCAGTCTACAGATATAAATGAAAGAAAACATAGTTTGTAAGGTACGCTGTGACAGGGCACCCTCACACATCAGTGAATCCCTTTCATAGCACATGCCAGTGATGGTGGAGCGACATGATGTAATGAAACTCTACTTTGTCTGTTATGTAAAATGCAAAATGAAAGAAAAATCATTTACAGTTCCGTTAAACCATAGACCCTCCACAGGGTCTATGGTTAAACATGACAAGTTGAGTTTAAGTGTGGCATTCTTGGGGTATTTGCATGAGTATTGGCAGTGTTCTCTGCGACCGTACTTCAACAGCAGTATGCGTGTAAACTGGTGCAAGTAATTACTGGTATATACATGTAAGTTATAAAGGTGAGATAGAAGAAGTAGACTTACCTTGTTGGCACACACACAGAAGACAACTTTGTCCATTTCAGTAGGATCACCAACCATTTGTTTCATTTCAGATAACCAGTCTTCTAAAGCATCAAAACTACTTCTTTCACAAACATCATATACTAATATTGCACCTTGGCTGTCTTTGTAAAATTCATTACGTACCTATGGAGAAAGTCAGAAGGTCAAAAATAATGAAAAGGGTTACCTGATTAGGCAAAAAAAATTGTTTGGATATGCAAAAAAAAAAATTGTATAGTTCCAGTATAACCTGACCCAACCTAGTTCTTTACTTCCTATCCTAAATTTTTTTACGAAAAAATTATTGAAAAATCGAAAAAATTTGCGAAGTCGCATAAGAAATAGTGAGATTTGAAGATGTCATCGCCTCGTGTGACTCGTAATGCAAAGACCATATGGAAGGGCTCTGGATAAACAACATCTGAACCAGACCAAAAAAGTTTTTAAAAACACAAAAACATTTTTTTAAATTTTTTAAAAATCCTATCCACCCTACTTTGAAATTTGGTGTTATCGGAACCACATATTTTTTTATTATTTGGCTTTACAGTAAAAACATTCTAAAAAGCCCAGTTTAGTTCAAATTAGGATCAAAATTTGTGTGTCAAAGCTTACCTCAAAAAATATTGGGTGTCCTGCCATATCAAAGATATTAATTTTTACATCTTTGTCTTTGATTGGAACTCTGTGGAGAAATTAAAACAAATAGTTCATAATAATAATGATAATAATAAAGATTGACTACTAACAATTTACTGACCAATACTTGTGTAATGGCATAACACTTAGGAATGTATATCTCTATTAATGCACAAAGTCAAATTTATAGATAATTCTGTGGATGTCTCTCATGGGCTAACACCAAAGTCAAATTTAATATAGACAATTATGTGGATGTCTATAGGCTAACACCAAAGTGCAGTTTACCATAGACAATTGAATTTAAGTGGATTTCTATGGGCTAACACTAAAGTCAAATTTACCATACATAATTATGTGGATGTCTATGGGCTAACACCAAAGTGAAGTTTACCATAGACATTTAGGTGATGCACAGTCCTGCACTGAATGTTTATGGGCCAACACATAAAGTCTGATTGTCATTAAAAATTCCAGATACATTTCTGTACACACTTTCAGTATTTTTTCATTGATTGTCTTACTTTGTTACTCCATAATCAATTCCAATAGTTGCCAGATACTTGCTGACAAATCTCTTCTCACAATATCTCTTGATTATACAGCTCTGAAACATAAAATATGAAGAAGAAAAAAAAATACAATTACCAAATTACTGAAGACCTGACAGTTACAATATACTATAACTTGAGTCTAGAGTAGTTGACAATGCTTGTGTGGCTCCAACAAAAAAAAAATGCCAAAGGGCCCAGTTTGGATAATAGAATTAATATCTAGGTATGAAAACTGATTGGTCTAGAATGAATGAATGATCCTATGTAATCCTGATGATGGCTTCATTGATAAGATAACACTAAGGCAGATGACCCAGGATTGAACCATAGACTGGTAAGTCTGAAACTCCAGTCCCACCATAAATGAAATAAATTCTGACAGGACAGCTGTTTAATGGGGTACTATTATAAATAGTACTAATAGTAGTCAGACCAAAAATATACAATCAGACAGAAGTATGATTTGTTATCCTTATTGGTATCATTAGGTCCTTGACTTCTGATGATATGGGACTCTATTATCGTTGGTGCAGTCATAGACCTTGGAGTTAACTTTTTTATCTTGTAGAACAGCTGCAGTTTCTCATGTTTCTATTGTACATGAGGACACAATGTCAAACTACAAATTTTACTGCTCTTCTCATGCATCCGGATTCCTTGAGAGACTTGTCAAATGACTATATATCATTTAGTAACTATACTGTATACATGTATATTTTTGAAATCACCAAAACCTACATTTTTCATCCACACTCTATGTTATTGAAACAAAAGTTACCATTACAAGATACTACTACTTATAGTAATAATCTTTATTTTATACTGGATAGTTCTTCAAAGTATATAAACTGTAAACACTTCTGTTCCAAAAAGTCCAGTGAGGGCCATCCCTCCTCATGGGTTCAGTGTTACTACTTGTGATTCTCACTATTTGCTAGTTTCCACAGTTGGTGCTCTGGCAGGTTTAACTTTAATATTTTTGTCAATTTATTTTTTTGGCAAAAATATTTGTTGGTCTGGAAAGAGGAACTCTAAACTTTACAATTTTACTATAGCTATAAGGTACTTTACCTACCGTATCAGTTGAAAATATCCCCATCCTAACCCTGCAACAGCTGTTTTCCATCGCTACTGTTTCACATAACACAGGATAGATTACAGCGTACATAAATGTGAAGCTAACCAATGAGTGAGTTCATGACAATGTAACTGTATATGTTTTTACTTACCTTGCCCACCTCTGCATTCCCCATGCTAATAATTTTCACTCGTATACTCTTCTTACTTTTGGCCCTGCCATCCATTTTCACTCAAATGATGTAAACAAGTCACTAGTAAATTATTTATCAAAGTTAAATGTAGTTTCTAAATGTCACGTCCAGTTACATCCGTTGTGAACAACTCGCCACAGGCATAAGAATAAGCTTTTGTGATGAAGAAACACAACGACGTTCGGTTCATTGTTTTCCCATAATAAAAGAAAACGCCTTCACTGTGTTGACACTCTTAAAAAAAACCCGAGTTCTTAATGTTGAAAATTAAATTACAGAGCTTCTGTCAGATGAATGTGATCGATTTTCCAAGATAATTAGTTCCTGTCACCGGCTCCTCCACTGCGACAGTTCGGAGACGAACACTTTGTGTAAGCGCGCGATCCAGGGGCAATTATCTGGAAGGCAAAGTGTTCATTGAAATACGCTATTTAGACTAAAAACACCGCGATCAAAGCTTTCTGGGCAAGACTCCGCTGAAGTTTGTTGAGTTGTAATCGTATCGCTGCCTATTTTCATCCTTCTGGTTGGAATTTCTTCAATCTGAGCGTGCGCAAAGATTAATCATCACAAGAAACACACATTACGATTGGTCATCAAGGCTACTAGCAACTGAAATATGTCATTTATTTCAATTGGTTGATCGTGAAGGATGGATCCACTTTTTACGTAGGGTGAGAGATAATGTACTTCCCATATGTTTGAAGAAGTACAAGCTAACAATACGAGTTTTCAACATAGAATAAACTAATTTTTAAAATTTAAAGAAGTGATATTTAGAAAAGAATTCCCTCCATTTCTATACATATTATAAATGACAAGGACGAAAATTGTCCTGTGGCATTTATTAATGTACCACACCTATCACTTCCCGTATTTGGATATTCCTAACATGGCCGCCAAAGTTGAAAACGTAGCGAGAGAGTGGAGATCATCATGATCATCTTGAAATGACAAGTGCGCATCTTGCGAAGTATATTTTGTGTGGTGTCTGATATATTGTATACATTTCTGATCACCAAAATGACACAATCTATTGTTGTACAAGGTAAGCCACCTGTCAATCAGTGATATAAAACATCTCCCAGTTTACTTCCGGTATTGCATGTGCTTGTTTACATGTGTGTACATGATGTGTGCGATAATAACTATGTGTGGTGACGTTCGTGTACATGGACATTGGTACATTTTTAGAGTACATGTACGTGTTTACGTTATAACGCAGCATCTGCTTATGTTTTGTACTTTAAAATTAAATGAATAAAATGTATTGGATCCGATAACATTCTCATACTCATCTGTTGTCATGGCAACACTAACATCATGGCAACCAAAATTCAAAGTGCTGTTTGTCTACTGTTTTGTAGAAATCTGCTGCTAATCTGGACTCAGGGAAACCTGCCATTCTGCACATTGATTTAAAAGTAATTGACCAATTTATACATTTTCCTAATATTATCTTTGTATCCTATTTCCATGTGCTGTTGTTGTACAGTTGGCCAGTGTGGTAATCAGGTAAGTGGTCTCCTTGGGATAGCAACTCTACATGTACAGTGTATCATCATAGATGATGCCATTTTTGTTTTACAATAAACATTCACAATTATCCTCATTTTTCTATCAAATTGACAGTTCTACAGTCTACAAGCATAATTTTATCTTTGTTCTGATCAAGAACAATATTTAAAAAATCAGTGTAGTCCATTTTCAATTATGGAAATTAAAATATGAATGGATTTCCTAACATCTTATGAAAAATTTCATGTCGCCCTCCCCCTCCTTGTTTTACAGCTTTTGTTAAATTATTTCTATTTGAATAAACAAAAGTAGAATCAGTCCAACCACAGTATAAAGCCAGTGATCACAGAAATCTGTTTGTATACTATAAATATATTGTGTTAAAGTGTACATGCAAAGGTACATACTTTTTTTCGTAATTATGTTTATTTTGCCATAAAAATAAAGGAAATCGGGTTTGTAATAGTACAATATAATTCTAACACGAGAAATTGCGCGAAAAATGAGGCACTCTTGGCTCAGCCACAGAGCACCTTCAGGTAAGTACCTCTCATTTGCATATGGATAGGACAGGATTTGGAACTTTATGACATCACTTCGGGAACACAAACGCATTCTTCAGTGTATCTTTACATGCAAAGGCATTATGGTCGAACCAGAAGGTCAACTTCAAAACCCGTTTTCGCCAGAACCCGACGTTGAATATTGATCAGATTCCTCAAGCGTAGAGCAATACACTCCAGCATTAACATCTGATGGTGTGATTTAGCCAAATTCATTCGAACCGACCGCTAGCAGTAACGATAGTTCCTCTGGTAGTGAATGAGTATGTCCTAGTGAAGCCGTGTTGTTTACATAAAGTGGATGCTGTTATCAGCGTCCTTTGTTGACACATGGATGTATTAGTGAGACTAATACATCCATGGTTGACATAACTATTCAATGGGTGGAAAACAGCTCCTGCAGACAATGTAATCGAAACGAAAATTATGTAATATTTCCATACCCATCAAACATACAGAGAATGAGAATGGCTTCAAGAGTTCCCCATAATATTCTCTCAAGTTGTTCAAATGTAGCGTGTTGTAACAGTACATTCAATCTATGACCATTCAAAATCTTCGCGAAAGTAGACCCACAAATTCGTTAGAGCAGAACGTTTTGTTGGATAACCGTCCCTCTTGAAAGCTATGTGTACACGTACTTTATTTCATTTTTACTGCGTTCATTACCATCCACACAGTGACATGAAGTGGTTTCATCTTCTTTCAAAGCACGGCCCATGTTCACTGAAGCCGGCCGTACTGTGGTGTATTGTCTCCGACCATTTTTGTTTGAGTTTTTTATGGATAGACATGTCTTCAAGTTACGTTGTGGAAGTTATTTGACCTGGGAGCGTGAAGCTTAGTGCTGACTGTGCTTTGCTGTGTCCGTCCACTTTTGACATGTGATTGGCATGACACGGCAATTGTCTATGTAGACAAAACAATGGAAACAAAAATAGCAACATTATAATGAGCGTTGCGTCTTTTTACTTTGATATGATTCCGACGATGTATGTGATGTATCACAATGAAAACGATCGACTCCCAGCAACATGGAAATCAAAACATACAATCGGACTACGCATTGTTTAAAAACAAATGCTATCGTAATGAAAATATTTTATGAAGCTAACTTGCTTTCTTGAAAACATCATTTCAAATTATTTTATTTGTCTTCCTTTTTTCGCTTTGATCATGGCTACACCGGTGGCGTGGAGAACCCCGGCCCCGGTAACATTTACCAACTTTCATTGTCCAGTTTTTACGTGATTTCAACTGCCTTCACCCATTATTACCTACTCAGTTATATCACTCGGAAATATGCGTAGGGTGATGTTTCACTGCGCCGGTGCTGCCGACAAAACACCAAGGAACCATTGTTGTCGGAAGACTAAACTGGTACACCACAATATGTACAGTTACAGATAATACTATAATGCAAGCGTAATTAGTAATTCATAAGTAAACATTACACAAAGGCTTAGAAGGCTTTTGTAACACGTGGGACCTCGACACCTTTCGTGAGCTGGTTGCGGTGCCGAAGTTAGTCGAAGCACAGGGGATTAAGGGGGCAAGTATTTTTGCGACTTTCTTGCCAATGCGCGCAATATTTAGAGGTATGAATGCAATTTCATTTATTTTTATGGCAAAATAAACATAATTACGAAAAAAAGTATGTACCTTTGCATGTACACTTTAATACCAACAATAAGTTCTTTTGTGAGCACCATCAATGGGTAGATTTTAGTTGCAATAATTTCTTTAAATCAAACAAAAATTTTCAAATGAAAATGTATCTGTGTTGATAGTATCCATTTGAACTTTTGTTCCAAACACAACTTGAAAATTGTGCCTGAAATTTTCGACTGCGCACTTCAGTTTTTGTCAACAGATTGACCCACTATTCAGCACACAAGAACTTGTTCAAGAGAGTTTTTGTAATGTTCTTTTCATGTGTGTCTGATCAGATACCAAAAATGACTATTTTCCTCTTTGATAGATTGGGTGCAGATTTTGGGATTTAGCTCTGAGAGAACATGCCAGTCTAAATAAACAGGGAATTTTTGACGAATCTCTGAGCAGTTTCTTTAGGAATGTAGACACAAGGTAAGTAAACATGTCAACACTAGAGGGCAGTATAGTGTCCTCCATGGATCTGAGAAGTATGGGTAGAGTGACAGAGTAAGTAGTTCATGGGGTTGAAACAGTCCTTTATTGACTAGGACAGGACATATATCAAGAGACGTCATTCTCACTTATTCTGTCTCCATATTTTTGAATAGAGAAATTATAAATGGTCTCATATGGATGTAAAATTATGGGAACATTTTGAAAAGACTGAATTAAATAGGAGTAACTTTGGTTGCTATGGATACCAGTAATAAATCATTATTATGATGATTCTTCTAGATATGATAATCCTGCTAATCTACCTATGGGATCGGGTCGTAATAAAATTAAAGCTCTCAAAGCTAGGGTAAGTACAACAAAATGTGCATTATATTGTGAATTGTACAGCCACACAGATTCATTGTGTACTGTCCATATTCTGTGTGTGTGTGTCTGTCTGTCTGTCTGTGTTTATGTGTATGTGTGAATGTGTTTTCTTGTATGTCTGTGTAGTAACTGTAAACCTGGGAATCTTTTGTGAAAGACTTATTTTCACTTATTTCTCTATAAAAAAATGCAAAAATAAGTAGTGACTAAAACGTCTTCTTGTACATGAACACAATGTACCAGTCTGTAATGAGTAAATAGTAGTCTCTGAGAACTAGCTGCAGACTTTAAAATTGCAATGAAAATATCTTGGTTTACATTTTATATATAAATATACTTGAAATTCACCTGATAAACATCCCAAGCATCTATGTCCGCATTCCATTAATTTAAGTACACTGTACTTATGCAGTTGACAGGGTTTGATGTATCAAATATTCAGCCTCCCAGTCAGGTATATTTCATTATAAGGGGTCTCTTACATTCATTTCTACCAGCTATCTAAATCATCAGTGTGATGTAGGAGATATACACAGAAAAGCCATGAAAAATGTTTGTTGTTGACATTCTTGCATTTTTACTTTACACTGACTTACAGGCAGTCATCATTGATATGGAGGAAGGTGTTGTCAATGATTTATTGAAAGGTCCATTAGGAGATGTCTTTGACTGTCAGCAATTAATTACTGATGTGTCAGGATCTGGAAATAACTGGTAAGTGAAACAAGACATATTTCTTCTTGGTGGAAGCCATATTACTGTAGCCTGGAATCATGCAGATGGAGATTTCAAATTTTGGTTTTCACACCACACGAAAATCAAAATTTAAAATCCTATCTGCATGTATTCCAGGCAATATTTACTACAATTCATTCACTGCAGTGCCACCAAGTGGTATAATGTTAACAATCAGTCAATGTGTCTTCATATGACGACATTTGTAATGATTAACAGTACATAAACACATTTCAATTTTGTGAGTTTATTGTGTATGGACCACTATAATAAACTGACAATACACAAATCATGACACATGCAGCTTGCAGTTTCTTTGAAAGTAATCTCCCCAATATCTGGTAAAATTTACATATTTGATTCCTGTACACTATGATTTTGATGGGGAACTGTTGTAAAATACATTTGGCACTCAGTTAGATTTTACCGACATACCACAGTGACTGTAAGAAGTAGATTGAAATCATGGGTCCATATCGTTATATATTATCAGGGCTGTAGGTCACATGACGTATGGTCAGCAATACAGAGAAGAGATAATAGAGACGATAAGAAGAGCAGCTGAGCACTGTGATTGTTTGCAATGTTTCTTTGTTTTACATTCTATGGGTGGAGGTAAGTAATACCAAACAGCAGCAGAGTACTGATGGTCTGCAGTGTTTCTTTGTTTTACACTCTATGGGTGGAGGTAAGTAATACCAAACAGCAGCAGAGCACTGATTGTCTGCAATGTTTCTTTGTTTTACACTCTATGGGTGGAGGTAAGTAATACCAAACAGCAGCAGAGCATTGATTGTCTGCAATGTTTCTTTGTTTTACACTGTATGGGTGGAGGTAAGTAATACCAAACAGCAGCTGAGCACTGTGATTGTTTGCAGTGTTTCTTTGTTTTACATTCTATGGGTGGAGGTAAGTAATACCAAACAGCAGCAGAGTACTGATGGTCTGCAGTGTTTCTTTGTTTTACACTCTATGGGTGGAGGTAAGTAATACCAAACAGCAGCAGAGCACTGATTGTCTGCAATGTTTCTTTGTTTTACACTCTATGGGTGGAGGTAAGTAATACCAAACAGCAGCAGAGTACTGTGATTGTCTGCAATGTACACTCTATGGGTGGAGGTAAGTAATACCAAACAGCAGCAGAGTACTGTGATTGTTTGCAATGTTTCTTTGTTTTACACTCTATGGGTGGAGGTAAGTAATACCAAACAGCAGCAGAGTACTGTGATTGTTTGCAATGTTTCTTTGTTTTACACTCTATGGGTGGAGGTAAGTAATACCAAACAGCAGCAGAGTACTGTGATTGTCTGCAGTGTTTCTTTGTTTTACACTCTATGGGTGGAGGTAAGTAATACCAAACAGCAGCAGAGTACTGTGATTGTCTGCAATGTTTCTTTGTTTTACACTCTATGGGTGGAGGTAAGTAATACCAAACAGCAGCAGAGCACTGTGATTATCTGCAGTGTTTCTTTGTTTTACACTCTATGGGTGGAGGTAAGTAATACCAAACAGCAGCAGAGTACTGTGATTGTCTGCAATGTTTCTTTATTTTACTCTATGGGTGGAGGTAAGTAATACCAAACAGCAGCTGAGCACTGTGATTATCTGCAGTCACAGTCCCTTTATCATAGAGGGACTGTGCTACAGTGTTTCTTTGTATGACATTGTATGGTGGAGGTAAGCGACACCAAACATTTGGTGGTGAGCAAAATGTGAATTGCGTCCACTCCATCCCCACCATACACCCTCATTCTTTGAATATGAACAAAGGCAACTTTGATAATAAAACAGTTGGTTTACATGTAAATGTGACATGAAACATATAAAATGATGTAACTGTCATTAATCTCAATTTTACTCTAAATATCCAGGTACTGGTTCTGGTGTTGGTACTTCTGTTCTTGGTTTATTAAATGATGAATATCCAGATGTGTACAGGTAAAAAACTATTATGTAATAGCAATTAAATCGTATTGACATGTGAATACAGTGTTTTCTGCTAAGGTTTAGAAACCTGTTTAACAAAAGGGTAAAACATGCAGATAAAACATGCATAGATATCAATATTTTGTACTTTTACTGTAATTTTGATAAGGACACAGGTAATATAACTGGTTGTTTCGGATACATTTTACCTATTTACAACCCTTAACAAAAACACTGTCTTAGTTGCCAGGTCGATGAACTCGATTATTTTCAAGTGAACTATTTCCATGGTCCTCATTAGAATGGTTTGCTGTAATTTTTTTTTGTATTGTTATTATTTTATGTTTGTGATGAAATAAATTCAGTTCAATTCAATTCAATAATTTATGCTAATAAAATGTACGACTCCTAATGTAACTAAGGTGTGTATTCAAACTCTGATAAAACATATGAATGTAAAAATTGTAAATTGAAAAAATGTGAATTTTATAGTCATATAATATGAGGAATATCTTGTATAGATTTATAGTGTTTATCCTTTGTTATATTTTAGATTTGTGACTGCAGTTTACCCATCAGCTGAAGATGATGTAGTAACATCACCATACAATAGTGTATTAGCTATGCATCAACTCACACAACATGCAGACTGTGTCTTACCTATAGAAAACCAGGTAGGTCTACCCAGCTCAAAGTACTTCAATACTATTTTGATTAGATGTCTGTACTATATGATATGTGCTTATAGGGTGAACTTTACACAGCGGACACAATGAACCATGTATCACACACTTGTATTTCAAATCAATAAAGTGGCATACATCCTGTAATTTTAACAGGGCACAAGCTGAGTTTAATGTTTTTGGGGAGTAATTTTTTCTGCATATTACAAGGTACTCACAGTATTCTACTGACTGGTGTATATGTAACAGTGTGTTCTCTAATGATAGCCAAATGTTGTTGTTGTTGTTGTTGTTGTTGTTGTTGTTGTTGTTGTGAGTCAAAATGAGAGAAACTAGGATTTCTTGTGAGTCACCACATAGTAAGAGATAGGGGAACACCAAATTTTGGTGTGTCACTAGAAATTGTGTGAGTCAGTGTTACATCAAATAGGCTTAGAGGGCACACTGATATGTAACCATCACTTGCAATTGACTGAACTCAAACCCGATATTAGGATATAACTCATAAACGATTCGATGGCGTAATTTATTATACGTATAAAAAAATGTACAGGAACTCTGTACTATGCAATCAACAGTTCTAACAATGCCAGAACACATATTGTAAATTAATGTCTTCCATCAACATTAACACTATACTAGAGTAGTTTAGTTGAAGTTATTTGTAAGTATTTTAAAAAGCTTATAAACTCATCTTGCGGCTCTTTAACTTGTTTGTATCACCACCACCCACCCACCCAGGCTCAAGTTCAAATGTTGGCACACATGTGCATTTGAGAATTCCTTGTTCGTGTTTATAATTCTCTCCAATGTTTTGTAAGAGATCTGATCAAGGGGGAATTGCAAGCAAGAACCAAAAAGGTCCTAAAAGTACCATTTATCATAGTGTTATTTGATAACAAACCATTGAAATTAGTTACCTTATTTATTTTGACAGGCACTGGTTGATATCTGTAATAAAATCAGTCAAGCTCTGCCACCTGACAAGCCTGGTAAGAGAGTAATGGGAAGCACTGGTAGAGTGAAGGCAGACAGTGCTGTAACAGCTAGTACTGGTGGTGTTGTCAAATCTAGTGAAGAAAAACCATTTGACAAGATGAACAATATAGTGGCTAATTTACTTCTTAATATGACAAGGTATACACTTTATGTACTAAGAATTTATGCCATTTCAGTGGAAGATGATTTTTTACACTTTGGTGCCAGTTAGGTAAATCAACCATGTGACTCTAAACTACATGTGTATTCCATTGTCATGTCTAGTACCATACTTATAGCTGTATCACTTATCTCATAAAATCTTTCAATAAGGGATTTTTACGGCTCATTGCAGATCTTGCGAGATATGCAAATATACCTGGCAACAGCCGTTGTCAAACGTGATCGTGGTCATGCTTTCGCCATGGCCATGTGTGATGATGTTGAGAACAATAGTGTTCCTAAGCATTTGATACTTTTGACCACCCTCACGTGTGGTTGCTATGGATGCAGTGGCTCACATTAGATCTCGTGAGATCTGCCACGAGATGAAAGACAGCTTATTGATTGTCAAGTCTACTTATTGATAAAGTTTTTGCCTTTCTAGTTCTGCCAGGTTTGAAGGTTCATTGAACGTGGATTTAAATGAGATTACGATGAATTTAGTTCCATTTCCACAACTCCACTATCTGGTATCTAGTTTAACTCCACTGTACTCCCTGTCTGATGTAAAGGTACCCCCTAGAAGGTGAGTGTCTAGTTTGACCCCACTGTACTCCCTAGCTGATGTAAAGATACCTCCTGTAATAAGGTGGTATCTAGTTTGATCCCACTGTACTCCCTAGCTAACATAAAGGTACCTCCTTTAAGGCGAGTGTCTAGTTTGACCCCACTGTACTCCCAAATCGACACAGTTACTTCCTAGAAGGTGATCGACTGTCTTCTATCGTGAACTCCAACAGGAATGTAATTCTGAGACTCTTGGACGGCGTTATTTCAAACGTACAAAATAATATAATGTATGATATTACTGATGGAATTAATTTCAAAGCAATTTTGGAGTAAAATGTTGATGTTATTAATGATAACAATGTAACGTAAATAAACACCATATATTTTGTTACATGACTGATTTTTACAGACATCGGTATTTTGTCTTGTAAATTACAGGCTAGATCAAATGTTTTCAGATGCCTTTTCCAAAGACCATCAACTAATCAAAGCTGACCCCAAACATAGTTTGTATCTGGCTTGTGCCTTAATGCTGAGAGGCAATGTAGAGATATCTGATGTCAGGAGAAACATTGAAAGGTAAAGTACATATAGTCCTCTGAGCAAATTGCTATCAGCCACTACTTTCAATATCACTGCTATCACTATGCTATTGTCATTTAGCACCATTATGTGGCCTCTACTATTACAACTAACACTATCACCAATACCACCATCATCGCCATTAACCACCACATGTCCACTACCACCACTGTCATCGCCACCACTACCACTATTGTCATCTTTAACTACCACCACATGCCTACTAGTAGTACAACCACCATTACTACCATCACAACTTCTTGGTCCATGTATCGGCATACTGATCATATTTCACTCCACATACACTTTTGGTCACCTCCCCCATCTATGTACATTAACATAAAATATTGATATGTTACACCAAACCAACCATAATAAGGTACAGATGTACATATAAAATACACAGAAATTACAAATGTGTAGTCCAGTGTTCTACTTGGTGACATTTCTACATATGCTGTAACTTTCAGAAACAGTTTGAAATGATTTCCATAACAACATAAATCATGTAAATTAGCTATAATGCTGTGATAAATTCCTATAGTATCACCTAGTTCTGTTAAAGTACTTCTTTCAAGTTCACTGTTAAAAATATACCGAGTGCATTTCTACATGTGAATATTTGTACTGTTAGTTGACTAATTCTGTATTGGACTGAGTGTTATTTTACATATACACTTATTGTCTGGCTATGAGGGCACTAGCAGATGTCTAGGGCTATTGTGCAGTCAGTATTTCCTGAAGCTGAAAGGCAAGGCAAATAGTCGCTACATAACAGCACAAGGGTTGATATGTCTACTAGTGCCCAAATAGGGCAAGGCAATATGGGACATCATGATCTCAGGAACATATTCTGTCCAAAGTTAAAGCACATCACCAAAAAGACTTCCTTGCTACTGAGTATTGCCCTAGGGAAAATAAAATGCTATTAGTGCTCCCAATATGGAAATTTAGGTCACTACAGCTCAATAGCCAATATCATGTGATGAGCTCTAAGCCAATCACTGAAGCTTGTATGAATATGATGTGTTATAACAGTTATTATATCTCTGTTTTATAGGTTGAAGCCTTCCCTAAAGTTTATCCATTGGAATCAGGAAGGTTGGAAGACTGGTCTGTGTTCAGTACCACCAGTTGGACAACCCCACTCACTGCTAACACTAGCTAATAATACATGTATACGACATACATTCTCTGATCTCAAAAGTCGATTTACAAAACTCTACAAAAGAAAGGTACAGTTTGAGTTCTACTAACCTGTTGAAGTTTTCTCCCCATAGTAACAGTAATTTTCTGAGAGCCAGAAGTCACCAGTCTGAAAACATTTATTCCTTTCTTGCGTTTTCAAAATGCCAGATTCAGAGAGGGAAAAGTACACCTCTTCTCAATCAACCAACATAGGAGTATGAACCTCTGATACAATACCCACCTTCCCCCTTGAGTATATACCCATGTAGAGGGTATGATTGCACACATCAGTATGCCCATTAAATTAATCATACACACCACTGACAGTCATTTCTTGTCATGTTTGATGTTCTCCTATTCTTTACTTTATATATCTTAATACCAGGTGAGTATGTAGTGACATACTAGAAAGTCCAATTTTTACCCACATCAAAAGTTTAGTCTCTTATTAGAGGGGAAAATACTGCATGTACTACTAGATTTGTTCTGTGTAAGTTTGTCAGTTGCCGAGCAGTTAGCTTGAATGTCCCTTACCTCTGCAGCCTGGGTTCGAACTTCCTAGGTGTCAGCTGGGTGTGATTAAAATTTAACAGGTCTGTATGTAAGAAGGTTGATGCTCAGTTTGAGCCTGCCAAAAAGTGCAGGTTTTCCTGTTTGAACACTAGGGCACTGCTCATATGGTAACTATTCAACAAATTTCCAAATTTATTTGAACAAGTAAAGATTATTTATTATTATTATTATTATTATTGTTATCTCATGAAGTTACATGCACAAAGTTTAGTGATATTTTGTTTTGGTGATGTTATTTGTATTTTCACCCTTCTTCTAGGCACATTTACACCACTACACTCATGTTGATGGAATGGAAATGTCACAATTCAGTGAAAGTTTAGAATCATTGACCACACTGATGAAGGAATACGAAGGACTGGAAGCTAACATGGGTAAAGTTGTACAAGATGTACAAAGACTGCAAATTGCATCATGAGTTCGGAATATAATGTGTGATGAGGGGGGGGGGGGGCACGAAGGAGGGTGCAATGTTTGTTTGTTTTTGGTTTTTGGTTTTTTTGTTGTTGTTTTTTTTTTTTTTTTTTTGGGGGGGGGGGTGTTAGAAACCTATATGGGTAAAGTTGTACATGATGTACAAAGACTGCAAATTGCTTCATGAGTGAAGGACAGGGAGGGGTGAAAATGTGGGGAGGGAGGCAGTTAGAATGTTCAAAGACTGCAACTGACAATGGTAATGTTGTCAAAGAAACCACAAATTGCACGAGTTGGGAAGAGAGAATGGAATAGAATGTAACGAATGGCTACAATCCACCTACTGGTACTTACCATTGTCATATATAGAATAAATTACATCAGAAGTTTGTATGGGGGGGGGGGGGGCAAAGAATCTAATGAGGGTCGGTAATTGTTGTCTGAGAAACCACTCATTGTATCATGATTTGTGTATTGCCACTTTTAATAATGGACAATACAAGAGACATTCTGAACTACTACACAATTTATCAGGGACTTAATAACATTCCAGTATTGGTAACTCATACCAAGATATTTGAGACATTTTCTAAGGAGTGCAAAAAGTAACAAGTACTAGCCATCAATATAATCCTTGACATTTTTGAAGAACAACTCTTTGACAAAAGGTAAAGGTAAGGTAATCATGGACCTTCTGTCTGACGAATACCTGTGTACTGAAAAAAATTCAAAAATGTGAAATTAGAAATTTTACTAAAGTGTACCTACATTGACATTTATATTCTAATGAGTGTTGTCACCTCTAGATTTAACATATACAATATAACCCTACAACTCTTTAGCATTCCATAATTTAGTGACAAAACAGAAAGACTAACTGATAAACGGACTCAACGTTGAAGGAAATTACACATATGCTTAGTTTGTAATTTAGAACACTGCAAACTAATTGTCTTTTCTGTAGTTCGGCTTTACATCAGTAAATTCCATTGTTCATGGCATATGGTAGGCGATGAAATTATAAACAGGTTTTCACTATTCTCGAGTAGTACACGTCACGTTTCTGGTCCAGACATTTCTTGGTACAATTTCCTTCAGTTTTGCATTGTCTATATATCAAGCAATAATCAGCACCTTGAACTTTTATAGAATAAGATTCAATATTGATCTGCGCAGTCATGTATTATGGGTCACATGACTTGAGGTAGAGAATTTACAAAGAACATGTGATATGTCGATGTAAGCATGTGCCCCTTGTGACACATTCTGACCTGTGGAACTTTTATAGAATAAAATTCAATATTGCTCTCTACATGTATTATGGATCACATTAATCAAGTCTAAAAGAACATGTGACACCCATGTGACATGTCTACATAGGCATGTGACTCTCATGTGACGTATTCTGATCTGTGGAACTTCATAGAATTGCCCTCTCCATGTATTATGGATCACATGACTCAAGTATAAAGAACATGTGACTCTCATGTGACATGTATTCTGATCTGTGGAACTTTTATAGAATTGCCCTCTCCATGTATATGGATCACATGACTCAAGTATAAAGAACATGCGACACCCATGTGACATGTCTACATATACATGACATATCTCTAGGAATATATTTCATCTCATATAAAAGACTTTGCAAGAAACTTTGAATTCATCCTCTTATTCCACTGGTGTAAAATTGTTGAAAGAAAAAATTCTAGGATATCACCACAGGATAATTTATGTTCTTCATAAATAGTAGTAAATAAAGTTACCTTATTGGAATCTAGTCTTTGAAGTGGCTACATAGCTCACAGTAGATCTATAAAAAAAATGTTATGAAAAACAAATAACTAAAACTCTGAAAAGAAATTTTCATTTTGTCATCAAAAAATTTTCTTTCAACATCAGATTAATTTTCTTCATGACAATGAAAGGAATTACACAAAACTCGTTGAATATCATTCAATTTTATTTGCTGATAATTATATCTATAAGTATGGATTTGAAGTAATATGCAATTACATGTACAATATATCTCTTTTACATTTCACATAGACTATTATCTATAAACTGTGTTATCCGATTAATTATCACTGTACTACTATGGCTAATACAGTGCCATTGAAAATGAACTTTGTAATACACAGAATGTCAGCTACTAGAATTTAAGACCACAAAGGGGTGTGTAGCAAAGTCTGAGGAAAGCTAACTAACCGAACAAGTTCTATCGATTATCACTAAACTACTATGGCTAATACAGTGCCATTGAAAGTGAGCTTTGTAATACAGAGAATGCCAGCTACTGATATTTACTCCAACTATACAGCCACACATTCAGGAATGAGCTGTAATTTCTTAAAATTTCCTTGTCTGAAGAAAGCTAACTGTAACCAAACAAGTTCTATGCTGTCTGCATGTGGCACCCTACTTGTGCTTATGACTAACTTCAATGAGTTTTTATTCTTGTTAATAACACAACCAAGACAGAAGATAATGCATATGATTGATATCTACCACCTAGTCTTTGTTACCCAGACTCACGTCGTTGGGAGCTACACCTGCTCAGCAAGTCTGGACCATTACATTGCCGCCTATTAGAAGGAGCAATATGGTCACTGTTGAGATCTGAGAGTCGCTAATTGGACAAAAATTATTCTGAATTTTTATTTTCTTTAACTCTGTATATATGTACTTTGGGTACTAGTCATTTCATGATTTCACATCACATAAATTTCACTCAATTTCCAAGAAACACAAAATTGAAACTCTCTTTTTACGTCATTTGTTCTTTCAATAATATACTGTTACCTCATGGGTCTTAGCAGATATGAATATGGATTAGATGAACACTGAATATTCATGACTCCTAAGTGCTTATTTTATTGAATTACAATACTCATGAATATACATTTACAAATTTATGTGATTTGAAATGAAATTACTCTCCAGAATCCAAAGTTTATGAAAACACATTTCCTGGAGTTTCATTTTTAACAACATCTAGAAAACTATAGTTCTGAGTTCTTATAGTATTTTATGATTTGATAATTATCTTACTAAATACTACCTACTAGATAAAAGATTATGAATGATGAGTTTCAAGAAAAAGTGTGTTTATCATTATTGGGGTGATTAAACATTGGTCGACCACTTTAAATAAGATTTTCGCAATAATTGTATTTAAACTATGGTTGAAGTAATGACCTTGAAAATAAGTTTATGTTACAATTCTCGCTATCTGCAATTCTATGCATCGCTAAGGAGTCAAATGGAATGCAGTCTCGCGACCGCGCTTGCATTTGTCGACACCTACACTTCTGGTCGCCTATGTCAATACACGTGAATGTTTCTTCCAAACAGTTTAATTTGTAACAAATAAGATAAACGCAAGTTTTAAGCTCATATAATTATGGAGGTGGGAAATTTAAATATGTGTAGTAGTATCTTTCCAGAGCAAAATTACAAGAGATGTCTACAACTGAAAATGGGAAAGAAACTTTCCTGTGTATTACCATAGCCGACCGGAAGTGTAGTTGTCGACATTAGAACGCGTTGTCGCGCGACTTCGTTCCATTTGACTCCACAGTGATGTGTAGAATTGTATTGCAGGTAGCGAGAATTACAGTACATTTCCATCTTGATGCAAGCTCATTTGTGTAAGTTACCGTGACAGCATGGACATTTAAACATTTGAGACACTACACACAATAGATAGGACTCTGTTAATCCAGCCTTTGGTTGACTTCAATGTGGTAGATTACACAAGCGAGTGATAGCGGTTCCTCTGTTGAGCAATTCTAATCACCCTGTGATCAAGATAGTGTAAACGTTGGAGGTCCCAGTACACTGCAAGTTCATGGAACTCTGGCAATAAAAGTCTGGTACACCTCCCTACTGAGACTATAATTAAACCAACGTCCATTCAATACTGGTAGATTATCACTGTTGTATCAACATGTTGCGACAAATAGTTTGACTTTGTGTCTATCTTAGAGAACCAAAGGCTTAATATTAATACCAGAGTGATATTGAGTGAAAGCAAAGTTGAAGCTTTTCATCCATACCTATGGACTTGTTCAAATAATTCCAGTGATGAGTCATGTGACCGACCCAGAATATCAAACTAGTGAACAAGTCCACAGGCATGGACGAAAGCTTAAGTTTTGCTCTCATTTAAATATCAATTGTGTGTGTAGTGTCTCAAAAAGTTGAAATGTCTATGTTACAGTTGATACACATTTCCATGTTAAGTGTACATGTAGACTGTAGTTGTCATATGATCACATCTCTGTCAATCACTACAAATACACCGGATCAGAATTTCCAGCTTCAGAATCAATCAGTAATTACTCAGTACTTGTTCTACAACAGATAGCTACAGCCCATACACCTCTTGTGTTGTTTCCCATGCTGCCTTGACCTCCATTGATAGCTTTGCATGTACCATCTAATGAAAAAAGAGATATGTGTATTAGGGACTGGGTGACCCTATTATTTTTTCTGTTTCTCATTACCCAACCGACCCAAATTTTCAGCTCCAACATCCAAATAAAAAAAATATAATTATCGACCACCCTTAATATTTTGTGGAACAGTGCCCTCTCTGGCAAGAATAAGCAAGTGTCTGGACTGTCCATGTCATCTACAGTCATGGTGGCGGCGACAACACTTTATTCAACTAGGGGGCTAAGAAAATACCAATTGTGTAGAGAAGCTGGGAAAGGGCTTGTTAACCAGGAATCCAATAAAAAGAAGATAGGGAGGAGGAAAAGGAGAGGCAGAGAAACACGTAGATGATTTATTTTATTTTTATACTTTCTTTTTTTTAAACGACCGGCTGACCCATAGTTGCAATGAAAAAGTAATGAGAAACATAAAAAGACATAGGTTCACCCTTAACAATTGGTCTGGTTGGATTGCTAGTGCGAAGTGTCATAGAGGTAACTCCATATCCTGGCACAGACACACACAGATAAACATATGTATACGCACACATACACACTATACTTCTTGGAGTCTTTTGAATTCTATTTTTGACTTTGTATAAGTCCTTAAAATATGAGTATTTGAAACAGAACCAAAGGAAAGATAGATTTATTTTTACCAGTAATGTAAGCTCCATCTGTCATACCCCAGTATGTAAAAACACTGCATCCAGTCATGGTCCAGCCAGACTCACAGCTGACAGTGGCCTCAGCAAAGGATACACCATCACTTCTATCAGAGTAGATCTGCTGACATTGTAAACCAGGAGCACTGCAACACGCTGCTTCAGCCCAAACACCTACAACATCAAAATAGACTGTGTAAAATTGGGGGTACTGCAACACACATTTCAAACCTGGAGCGCTGCAATGTGCTGACACCTACAACATGAAAATACACATAAGATGTATATACTGCAACATGAAAATACAGATAAGATTGGAGCACTGCAACATGAAAATACACATAAGATTGGAGCACTGCAACATGAAAATACACATACGATTGGAGCACTGCAACATGAAAATACACATAAGATTGGAGCACTGCAACATTACAACATTTCAAACCTGGAGCACTGCAACATGCTGACACCTCCAACATGAAAATACAGATAAGATTGGAGCACTGTAACATGAAAATACACATACGATTGGAGCACTGCAACATTAAAATACAGATAAGATTGGAGCACTGCAACATTAAAATACAGATAAGATACAATAACCATACAGAAACCAATAAGAAACTGCACACGCTACACTTTAAGATAGCAAGATTGAATGAAGTTTCTCGTAATATCGAAATGAAATGAAGTAATGTGTCACCATGCCCACATCAAAACACTGATGACTGCGTGTCTGTGTCTATTTGCAGTATATTATTATTAGTTTATTTCATCTCCACAAAATGTTGCAAGAAATTATAATCTGGAATATTTTAGTGTAACACATACTCTGTATTGGTTTCTGCAGGGTTGTATCAAACAGAGCTACTGAATGGTGACTTGAAATGTGCTGTACCATTAGACAAAAGATGTTAGCCACTAACCATGTCCATAAATTCCATTCTGTGCTACACATCCATTCTTCTGAAAGCCTGTCTGTCTGTTAGATTCAATGTCAGAAGAGTGGGACCATGGTCTAGCACCATCCAACCATTGCCAGTATGTATGTGCCATACAGCCTAAAACAAGTAAACCATACAATGTAGTTTCTATCAAATGTAAGAAGTGATCAGTGTAAACAGATGTGTAAGTGCCATCTATGCAATAGGGAACTGGCAAACCTGCAAATGGCAAGTGAAAGTTTATACAATGGGAAATCAAACCTACATTAACCTTCTCAGTTGGGTTTTTCATTCAATTAGATTGAGATCACCTTGTAAAATACACAAATTGGACAAAACACGACTTTTTTGTATATTTGCTATGGGAGTTCACATTGTTGTATTGGTAAGTTCACATTTTCTTCACACACTGCTTCTACATACATTACACATCTTACTTACCAAGTGGTTGTGCATGTTGGTAAGGGTTTCACATTGTTATTTTACTTACCAAGTGGTTGTGTTGGTATGGAGTTTAAATTGTTCTCACACATTGCTTCTGTAACAGCATCATCTTCAACACCTGATTTCCAGACAGAGTCGAAGTAGTAACACTCTAGTTCTGACCATTTACAACACCTGGCTACAGCATAAACACCTGGGAAAGCAGCGACAGATGACAATATGTAGAATCATGTATTTTGTTCTGTGTAAACTTCATACACACAGCATAATTTCATAACAGCATGAGAGACTACACTTAATGTGTCCCACTTTTATTTTTGAGACATTTACCTTTGGCCTTGACTCTTATAATTTCATTACAGCATGAGAGACTACTCAAGTGTCCCACATTCTTTTGAGACATTGACCTTTGGCCTTTCTGTTTCAGTTATCAAGATGCAGCAATTTCCTGTGTTATCAGACATTTTGTAGCATTTATCTTTTGTTACCAATTTCTTTTAAATTGTGTCGTCATTCACTCACATAGAAGCATTTGAGGGGGGGGTGTATCTCCTACAAAGACTTGTTTTTGTGTTAACTTTATACAGAGAGCATAATTTCATAAAAGGATGGAGATTTCATCTGCTAACTGTTAGTCTTGTGCTGTCTAGACTATATAGATGGCATAATTTGATATTTTGGTAGTCACAATGTCACAGAGAATGCTCGGTCGCATAGATCTTACGAGGAAAATAATTTCCTTGTCTGTGTTCATATTATGGGGCAACTCTTGATACAAATAGCCTCTTTGCATGCTACTGCTTCACTACATCTATAAATGCAGTGTTTCTTTACTACAGTACATTGGTATTGATATTGGCTGCAATGTCTGAACATTATAACTGGTTTAAAGTTACTGTATCTGGCACATCTTTTCAAACTGTTTAGTTACAAAAAAGTGACTTACCCGGTACTGTTTTATCCTGATATACATTGAATTGCCTATCACATGTGTTTAGCCGTATGACAGCATGAAATGATGAAAAGGTAGTCTTGATTTCAGATATACAAGGTTTAGTTCTTACCTCGCCCACCGGCGCCATTTTGAGCTACACATTTGGGTTTAGAAGTGTACTGTACAATTCTGTCACCATCACGAGAACCGTGTGAACGTTCATCTAATGTGACACTGTTACATGATGTCATCACTTCATCTTCCTCACATTCTACCTCTATCTGGACATCATCACCAAATTCTGATTTTTCAGACCATCTACTGATGCACTCTGGTTCATTCTCAGCTGTTGAGTTATAGTCATATAAATTGTGGTGAATTCACATACTGCAAGATACTAAGTTTTATGGATAAATAATTCAAAGAAATCTGAGTAATTTAACCCACAATGGGCACAGCCAGGGCTATAGGAATGACCCACATCTGTGCATGTGTGCGTGTGTGCGTACGTGTGTGTGTCAGTCTGTGGCCACACATATCTCCAACATCCATTTCAACCAAACCTGGCACAAATGTTAAACACTAAAATGTGCATATGTACTTCATTTACTTTTGTGACCTTGATTTTTTATGACAAAAGGGTGACACTATTTGTCCTACAGGACTTGTTCTGTGTATACATGAGTAATTGAATTGGCTAATGAACATACTGTTACAACAATAAGTTTTTATAAAGAGTGGGTTAAGGAAGTGTAAAAGGGCTATTGAGTTATTAGAGGTCAATGTCACAGGTATTAAATTTTAAAAGCACTGTAGAAACATACATTATAACATAATTATACAGAAAACATGAAAAGATAAATACAACTGTGGCAAGCCAGCTTTCAGCTTTAAGATAGACGCAAACTATTATTGCATCATGTTATAATCTATTCCAGGACTAACATGAAAATATGCGTAATTCAGCCTCGTTTCTAACTTCCAGTGTTAACACTATCTTGATATATTACAAGGTGATTATATCTGTACAGCAAAGACAATTATCATTTACTCAGATTTACTGTCACCCACTTGTGGTAATTATGTACCAAGTTTGATTAATTTAGATTAGCTTAAATTAGATTTAGATTTGATTCATTTTTTTGGTGTGTAAATTCTTATGTCATTAAATTTACTCATTAATGTGAGAGATTAAGTAGTTTTTAAGGTCTTGCTTTGTTTTTATCTGGACATTTATACTGTTTAACCCTTTCATGGATGTTTATTCTTTTTTGAGTTTTGTAAAGTGCATTGAGGCTGTTGCACTGATAACAATTCATTATCATTACTATTATTATTATTAGATTAGATTAGCTTAGATTAGACTGAACAACAATACTTTCAGTTTGTGTCTATCATAGTTAACTGAAACCTGGCTTTCCACAGTAATAAATTACCCTGTAATGTAGTGACTTGGATTTGGAAACCGTTCAGTTGAATAGAACTATCACTAACAAATGATATCCAAATTGGGGATTCCACAGTAATTGGGCCTGGAACAGTAGTACCACTGAAGTCTTCAATTTCATTTTCATATTTTTGATCACCACTGCCAATGGTTACTTCATCACAACAACCTTCAGTCGAAAATGATAGAAACTCCACCTGGATATAGTAACAATGGAAGTTAGTAAATAGTAACATATATCTTTATGACAACTTTCAAAATGATAGAAACTCCGCCTGGATATAGTAACAATGGAAGTTAGTAAATGATAACATATATCTTTATGACAACTTTCAAAATGACAGAAACTCCACTCTTTGTGATGACCAATCAGACTGTCACTGTGTAACAACCAATCAGGGTGACTCATTTTGATGACCAACCACATTGACACTTTGTAACAACCAATCAGGGTGACTTTTAGTAATGACCAATCAGGGCAACTCTTGTGGATGACCACTCACACTGACTTAAATTGTAATTACAAATCACAGCAACTTTGTGAGAGGAGTCAGTATGACTTTTAGCTTTGTCCTTTGCTGCTTATGGAGAGAAATATCATCCTGAATATCATAATGAGATAGTTTACACTTGTCCTTTCTGCTCTTCATTGACTACCTGTCCAGTACATGTTTGAATACAAAGTACAAGTGATCACCTACAAAGCACTCAATAACACTACTCATAGTAACATCACTAACTTGATTTACAGTAATCCTGCACCTCATTCACTTCACTTCAAAACAACAAAGTCTACTTCACATGCCCTGTTGTAATACAAAGTCATACAAATTGAGCGTGTGTTTTCACAAGCAGTGCCCCTCTCATGTCAACAGTATACCACTTGAACTTCGTTCATCACCCACTGTCGATAAATTCAAGAACGATATCAAGACACATCTGTTCACAAGATGTTTCGAACTTTTACAAGGATCTACTATTGTTCCTGTGCAGCACCTTAGAACATTAAGTTGAATTTGATTTTGGCGCTATTCAAATTATTTTGATTGATTGATTGATTGATTGATTGATTGATTCATTGATTTACCTTTAACTTAGTGTTTGGACTAGATGCAGAAATAACCCAATGACAGTTTGAGTTGGTCCAGTATTCATTTGGATAGTTTGGTGATGTTACCAGGGCAATGTCTCCTTCCCCAAGTACAAATCTTTGTCCATTAGATGCTGAACAAGCTTCTATGGATGTTTGAAGTGCACCTGTCGATGAACAACATGTAAATGTGTTATTATAATTTCTATTGCGATAGTTGACTATTAGTATTATAAACCTCAACCTGGTGTTAGCTTTAGTAGTACACTGCACCAGCTTTAGGTGAGTATTGATTTGTTAGAGATGACACTTCCTTCTAGATTATGTCATATTATGTGTACCAGTATATGATAGCATACACCCGCCCCCCACCCCCAACCCTGCCCCCAAAGTGCAAGTGTGGCATGAAAGAACAGCAGAACTTCTAAAAAAAACATTTTTATACATTGTGGCCACCATTACAGTGATACAAGCTAACTTTGTTACATTGTGGCCATCATTACTGTACAGTGGTGCCAGCTAACTTTGTTACGTTGTGGCCATCATTACAGTGGTGCAAGTTAAGTTTGTTATATTTGTGGCCATCATTACATCAAGTAGACATTTCTTGATACACTATTAGAGAGTGCTATTATTTGGACTATCACAATGGGTTCCGTCCATCTGTAACATGTCAATTCTCAATCAGACATGCAACATCCAACTTCTTTCAAAGCGCAGCAGGCACAAAGGTGATATTTCATATGGGACATATACACATCATTTTCTTTCATGACATATGCATATTCATGACAATTCCATACCTGTATGTTGTACATCTTTGAGTGTTATGCTAAATCCTTTATCTCTTTGATATCCTGTTGCTTCCGTAGACAGATGGATCCAGACAGCAGAGGATGAAATTGTCCTTGTTGGTATATTCATCCAGTTATTTAATGTCATTTGTTGATTTACACCACTCTCATCACCCTCACCTATGTAGACATTGGCACAGCATGATTCTAGTCCAACATCATCTATGCTTATCTAAATGAAAATATATACCCATAAAAAAGAAATTATGCACATTATACCAAAACACATGCAAGCAAGCAACCCTCCCCCTCCAACATTCTCTATCTGTCTCTGTCTCTCTGTCTCTGTCTCTCTGTCTCTCTGTCTCTCTCTCTCTCTCTGTCTCTGTCTCTCTGTCTCTCTGTCTCTCTGTCTCTCTCTCTCTCTCTCTCTCTCTCTCTCTCTCTCTCTCTCTCTCTCTCTCTCTCTCTCTCTCACTTCCTTACCTCAATTTCATGACTATCTTCAGTTTCTATAATCCAATGACAATCTGCATAACTAGGATAATAGTCAGGATAAGCTGGTGATGTCACAGTCACCTCTCCACCATGTGGAATGGTGATTCTCTTGGTTTGACTGCATGCTTCTACTGGAGAGTCAATTACTGTCAAATCAAAGAAAGACATGATTATGTCTTGGTTTGGCTGCAGGCTTCTACTAGAGATTAGGCTACTGTCCTGTCAAATCACAAACCATGATTATATGTCTTGACACAGAGAAGCAAAGCAGAAAAGCAAACATCATACCTTCATACACCTCTCTATAATCAACACAACCATAACATTCACAATGAGCTGAGCTGATACCACACCAGTGTGCAGTAGAGCAGCATGGATAGATTCCATTGGGATTGCATTCAGCAGCTCTGAGTCCATTAGGTGCAGGATAACCACTTCCACATTGGACATCTTCTCGGTATGCCGGCTCTAACGAAAGTAATACAATAAATATTTGACTTTCATAATTATTTATCACAAAATAAAATAAACTGTAAATCCAACTTAATGCTTAAAATGCTGTCATTACGAATCACAAGCTTTCACAATCCATCAATCTTCATCAGTGTCTCCAACATAACTTGCTAATTTGTATCTGAATTTTTACGACAAATATGGCCCCATTTGGCCATTATCGAGGTCACAAAACAAAGTGGTGTCCATACTGTTTCTGACATTTGTGCCAGGTTTGGCAAAGCATAATGTGTGTCCAATTCATGACAATTACATACTTGTATTTTTTACAAATGTACATCTCTGACTGAGTGTTATCTATTTCTGACAATTCCATACCTGTATGTTCTACATCTGTGTCCAAGTTATCTATTCATGACTATTCCATACCTGTATGTTCTACATCTCTGAGTGTCCAAGTTATCTATTCATGACTATTCCATACCTGTATGTTCTACATCTCTGAGTGTTCAAGTTATCTATTTCTGACAATTCCATACCTGTATGTTGTACATCTCTGTGTCCAAGTTATCTTTTCATGACTATTCCATACCTGTATGTTGTACATCTGAGTGTCCAAGTTATCTTTTCATGACTATTCCATACCTGTATGTTGTACATCTCTGAGTGTCCAAGTTATCTATTTCTGACTATTCCATACCTGTATGTTGTACATGTCTGTGTGTCCAAGTTATCTAGTCATGACAATTCCATACCTGTATGTTCTACATCTCTGTGTCCAAGTTATCTTTTCATGACTATTCCATACCTGTATGGTGTACATCTCTGTGTCCAAGTTATCTTTTCATGACTATTCCATACCTGTATGTTGTACATCTGAGTGTCCAAGTTATCTTTTCTGACAATTCCATACCTGTATGTTGTACATCTCTGAGTGTTCAAGTTACCTATTTCTGACTATTCCATACCTGTATGTTGTACATGTCTGTGTGTCCAAGTTATCTGGTCATGACTATTCCATACCTGTATGTTGTACATCTCTGAGTGTTCAAGTTACCTATTTCTGACTATTCCATACCTGTATGTTGTACATGTCTGTGTGTCCAAGTTATCTGGTCATGACAATTCCATACCTGTATGTTCTACATCTCTGTGTCCGTTATCTTTTCATGACTATTCCATACCTGTATGTTGTACATGTCTGTGTGTCCAAGTTATCTATTTCTGACTATTCCATACCTGTATGTTCTACATCTCTGTGTCCAAGTTATCTTTTCATGACTATTCCATACCTGTATGTTGTACATCTCTGAGTGTCCAAGTTATCTATTTCTGACAATTCCATACCTGTATGTTGTACATGTCTGTGTCCAAGTTATCTAGTCATGACTATTCCATACCTGTATGTTGTACATCTCCGAGTGTCCAAGTTATCTAGTCATGACAATTCCATACCTGTATGTTGTACATCTCTGAGTGTCCAAGTTATCTAGTCATGACAATTCCATACCTGTATGTTCTACATCTCTGTGTCCAAGTTATCTATTTCTGACAATTCCATACCTGTATGTTGTACATGTCTGTGTCCAAGTTATCTAGTCATGACTATTCCATACCTGTATGTTGTACATCTCCGAGTGTCCAAGTTATCTAGTCATGACAATTCCATACCTGTATGTTGTACATCTCTGAGTGTCCAAGTTATCTAGTCATGACAATTCCATACCTGTATGTTGTACATCTCTGAGTGTTCAAGTTATCTATTTCTGACAATTCCATACATGTATGTTGTACATCTCTGTGTGTCCAAGTTATCTATTCATGACTATTCCATACCTGTATGTTGTACATGTCTGTGTGTCCAAGTTATCTATTCATGACTATTCCATACATGTATGTTCTACATCTCTGTGTGTCCAAGTTATCTATTTCTGACAATTCCAT
Source organism: Glandiceps talaboti (assembly GCF_964340395.1). NCBI lineage: Eukaryota > Metazoa > Hemichordata > Enteropneusta > Spengelidae > Glandiceps > Glandiceps talaboti. The sequence continues at coordinate 8,797,136 of NC_135561.1, forward strand.
ACCTGTATGTTGTACATGTCTGTGTGTCCAAGTTATCTTTTCATGACTATTCCATACCTGTATGGTGTACATCTCTGTGTCCAAGTTATCTTTTCATGACTATTCCATACCTGTATGTTGTACATCTGAGTGTCCAAGTTATCTTTTCTGACAATTCCATACCTGTATGTTGTACATCTCTGAGTGTTCAAGTTACCTATTTCTGACTATTCCATACCTGTATGTTGTACATGTCTGTGTGTCCAAGTTATCTGGTCATGACTATTCCATACCTGTATGTTGTACATCTCTGAGTGTTCAAGTTACCTATTTCTGACTATTCCATACCTGTATGTTGTACATGTCTGTGTGTCCAAGTTATCTGGTCATGACAATTCCATACCTGTATGTTGTACATCTCTGAGTGTCCAAGTTATCTAGTCATGACAATTCCATACCTGTATGTTGTACATCTCTGAGTGTTCAAGTTATCTATTTCTGACAATTCCATACATGTATGTTGTACATCTCTGTGTGTCCAAGTTATCTATTCATGACTATTCCATACCTGTATGTTGTACATGTCTGTGTGTCCAAGTTATCTATTCATGACTATTCCATACATGTATGTTCTACATCTCTGTGTGTCCAAGTTATCTATTTCTGACAATTCCATACCTGTATGTTGTACATGTCTGTGTGTCCAAGTTATCTATTCATGACTATTCCATACCTGTATGTTGTACATGTCTGTGTGTCCAAGTTATCTTTTCATGACTATTCCATACATGTATGTTGTACATCTCCGAGTGTCCAAGTTATCTATTCATGACAATTCCATACCTGTATGTTGTACATGTCTCTGTGTCCATAGTTATCTATTTCTGACTATTCCATACCTGTATGTTCTACATCTTTGAGTGTTATATTAAATCCTTTATCTCTTTGATACTGTGATGCTTGCGTAGACAGATGGATCCAGGCAGCAGATGATGAAATTATCATTGTTATTGGTACATTCGTCCAGTTATCTAACGTCATTTGTTGATTCGTACCAATCGAATCACCCTCGCCCACATAGACATTGGCACAGCATGATTCTAGTCTGACATCATTAACCGTTACCTAGTAAATGAAAAATTACATGATAGAAAAGACTAAGTGACTGTACAAACTGATTAAATAATCAAAAAATCAAATTTCTTTTTAAAAAAAGCCCATGTATGTTTTTTGTGCAAAACTTAAGCTACTCATTAATATCAACAATGAATTGAATGTTCAAGGTCACAAATATAACTTTCAGGGATCTATGTATGGGACACATAGTTATGGTGACTTACATTTAGTCAAATAATACACCACACTCATTTAAATTAAACGTATGTTGATCCAGTAGTTTGAAATACTGGAAGTGTATGTGTACACCAAACAAACTCGGCATCTTCTCATGTCTGAAGATTTCCCAAATATTCAGAGTTTTCTTTTCTCAGACTGCTACATTAATTGCAATAAAAAACATTCTAAAACTATAGCAACAATCCATTGTGAAAGAACTTCCACAAGACAGATATTTTAATATATTTTTCATGTGATTCAAAAGCAAAACCTTTGGATTGGCATTGAATGCTAAGTTGTCTACTGTATCCTGCCTTAATAGTTAAAATTAAAACCAGCCACTGCTTACCTGAACATTATGACTATCTTCAGTTTCTATAATCCAACGACAATCTGCATAACTAGGATAATAGTCAGGATAAGCTGGTGATGTCACAGTCACCTCTCCACCATGTGGAATGGTGATTCTCTTCGTTTGACTGCAGGCTTCTACTGGAGAGTCAGTTACTGTCAAATCACAGAAATGATAATTAGACATTAGTACTTATTGAGCAAATTGCTATTCACCTTGAACATGAAGGTCAAGGTCAAAATCAGCATCTGAGTGACTGGCAGGTCTACCTCTAGCAATGTGTATGTGATCACTTTTCATGTGCATATTTGTTTGACCTTGAACATTTGAAGTCAAAATTCAAGGTCAAAAAATGAAGTTTACATCTCTAAGAATAATCACTCAGGTTATCAATGGGGAATATCATCATTTATCTAATATGCTAGTGTATACCATTTTAATAAGTCCACACAAAACAGATATCTTATTACCTTCATACACCTCTCTATAATCAACACAACCATAACATTCACAATGAGCTGAGCTGATACCACACCAGTTTGCAGTAGAGCAGCAGGGATAGATTCCATTGGGGTTGCATTCAGCAGCTGTGAGTCCATTGGGTGCAGGATTACCACTTCCACATTGGACATCTTCTCTGTATGCTGGTAGATCAACTTCTAAGATATCAACATAAACCAGGACTTAAAATTAAATGTAGTAGTCTCAACACCTGTTATATCAAGACATTGTCTACCAAATTTATATGGTGGTAGTCTGTTGGACTAATGTAAATCAATAGAAAAGTGTAGCTGTCTGAAACTGTTCACTTGCATCAACTAGCTGACAACCAAGTGTAGAAGTTTAATTCGAACCCTGGACAAAATGTCACTGCGACATACCGGGCCCACAACATATTGTGAACCTGTGACTCCAACCTCATAAGGTTTCCAGTTTAGAATCAATGTGGCAGTAACATATGATAACTAAACATGACTGCATCTCTAAGACATATTAACTAAAACAACTGTATCTCTAAGACATGATAACTAATTTAACTATCTCTAAGACATGATAACTAAAACAACTGTATCTCTAACACATGATAACTAAAACTACTGTATCTATAACACATGATAACTAATTTAACTATCTCTAAGACATGATAACTAAAACAACTGTATCTATAACACATGATAACTAAAACAACTATCTCTAAGACATGATAACTAAAACAACTATCTCTAAGACATGATATCTAAAAACAACTGTATCTCTAACACTTGATAACTAAAACTATTATATCTTCTAACACATGATGACTAACACAACTAAAGTTGTAATACAACCCTAACCTTCTCCAGACCCATCATCAGTTTCAAAAATATCAGTATCAGCTTGATAGACCTCAACTTCACAAAGAGTAAGATATTGGGTCCATCCCTCTAACTGTACACTGACATAGCGACCAGTAGCACCCCGACATTTAAAAGTGATCGGCCGTCCAGATGAGGCACGGTTGTTTTTCACCGTCCTTCCACACTGTGTGTTAACATGGAACATCTCGGACTCTGATCCTACACGAACAACAGCTCCCCGCAAACGTTCAGCTGTAATAAATGAAGTTATAATATGTACATGTTACGTGAGGTAATTCATGAAATTAACATACAGTCCCGGTTTTAGGCCAAAATTAGAATAGTATGTAAGACAACATGGAATTTTGTTTTCTTCTTGAATATACAATCAACCCATATGTGATCAACACTAAACTGCTTGATGTTATGAAATGAAACACGTGCATGTTAAACCTGTACTAGCTATAACAGGGGTCCCTAAACATACTCACAACAACAGTCCTTTCTATTGGTGACCACAACTCTATCAATCGGATAAGTATCTCCTAGGTCAACCCTCCACCAGGGATCACTGTCTTCCTGGGTATGGGTACATGATTCATCTATCCATGAAGTAGACTTAAATCCATCCACAGCTCTACTTGCATATCCTACTTCAAATAGACTACTTTGAGATGTCACCTTTTCCAATGCCAAGTTTACTTCACCTGCAAAACATAGACACTTAATAGGTAAATAAATCTAACCAAGTCTTCGTAGACAGAGAACATTGAATTATCTACTTTTTGTTCAAAGAAATACTTATTATATAATATTGCAGACACGAAATGTACTAAATCATTATGCTTCAAAGGAAATACTGTAACTTAGTTGATATAAAATGGATTTTTAGTCTTTAGTTTGTTGTGCAATGTGCTGAGACGTAAGTGTAGCAGGTATCTTTAAAATAATAAAAGTGAAACCACATAATCAAACCACAGACTTTATTGTGGTACCATTGACAAAGATGTAAATTTACTGCCTGCCATTAGTTTACATCACTGGAGAAATATGTTCTGACTTGAGAGAATAATTATCCCATACCTGTAGGTGGTTCTGGAGTAGGGACACTAGTATAGACTTCTCTATAGTCAATGCAGCCACTACACTCACAGTGGTCTCTTGATATACCACACCATCCATACGGAGAACAACAGGCTCTGTCTGAATTGGGATTACATTCTCCATCTTTCATTGATATGGTTGGATAGGAAGGCCCACAACGACCATCTGGTCTCCATAACTCAGCTATATAGGTTGTAACAAAAATAATCATACATTAATTTACTGGTATCATGTATGATGAAATACAATGCGCACATGCACACACACACATGCACACAGACATATACAGAGACAGCCATACATACATACATACATACATACACACACACACACACAGACAGACAGACAGACAGACAGACACACACACACACACACACACACACACACACACAAGGAATTCATCCATACCTCTATGTCCATGAACTTCAACTTCACATAAAGTCAAATACTGTTCAAACCCTTCCAACTGGACACTGACATAACGACCAACAGTGCCACTTTCACAGGTGAAGGTCAGTGTTCTTGAACTTGCATCACTGGAAGTGACCGTTGAACCACACTGTTCATTCATTCTAATGTTATGATTTGAGCCTACACGTACAACAGCACCCTCCAGACGCTCAGCTGAAATAGTTCAAAGTCAGAGGTAAGTTTATTCATTCTAATGTTATGATTTGAGTCAACGCGCACGGCACCCTCCATGCTCCGCCAAACTAGTTCAAACCTGGAGGAAATTTTCTTCATTAACATTCTACTTTATTGAGCCAATTTATACAAAAGCCCACTTCAGATGCTCAGCTAAAATAGATTTTATGAATGATTTCATTAATATAAAAATCAATTCATTAATAGATTTCATAAAACAGATTTTATTAATATGAAAATAAATTCCATTAATATATTTCAGAAAATTGACTTCACTACAAACTTAAAGTTCGTGGAAAGTGAATATTTCAAGCTCGTAGTTTGATAAAAAAAAAAAAAAAAAAACTTATATATGCAAAAATTACAGCCATGCCTCAAGTTACAGAGTTAATTGTAAAATGATTTGACCTTACATCCTGAAAACAAAATTGATAGTTCCTTATTAGACGGATTGGAAATTATTGTACATTTCAGTTTCTCTTAGATTTCAAAATTCAAGAACATGATGCTGCACAAAAAAAGCTGTTTTTGCAAATCTCATAAGAGTCAAAAGTGGTTGATCTTGTACTTACAACAACAATCTTGTCGGTTTGTGATGACAACTTCCTGTACAAAGTAGGTATACTGTAAATCCACCTTCCACCATGCATTGTTTTCAATTTCAGTATGGGTACAAGATTCATCAGCATAGAAAGTACTTTTGAATCCATCAACAGCATGGGAAGCCACTCCAAGGTTATGATGTAGACTACTTTGGCTTGTCATTTTGTTTAAGGCAATATCATTGTTTGTAAGCATTGGACCTGGAAGAGAGGACATACATACTTAGTATTTATTTCTCAACACTATATGACCTTTTATGGAAGACCTTTAGTTTTAGGGACACTCAAAATGAATTTTGACTTCTGCATATAGCTGGTGCTGTTCATGTTATGTATATTTAAGCTATCAGCCATTCTTTTCATGGAGAAATTATGTAGCAAGTGCAAACACTCCAAGACTGCGTTCCACTGGACAGGATACCATAGGTATATGTCAGATCACAATCAGTACTCTGCCAACATTCCAGGAATGGAAATTACAGCGAAATTGGTGGGTTTCAAAGGAGAATAAATGCAATGAAATGTTACAGAATTCATAAAATTAATGGATTTAACTTTGGATTTCTACAGAACTTTTAATGTTATAAATACATAATCCCACAAAATTAATGGTAGTTTTACATCATATGCTCCTCGGTTGATTCCGCAGACTACTAATACTTGCCTCTGGCTCATATTTGCATTACTCCACGGAATCATACTCGGAGTATTATTACATAAAACTAACATTGATTTTGTTGGATTATATAAAAATCTCTAGAAGGCAGTCACCTGATGTATATAACTATAGACAAACTTCTCCTTGATCAGATTAGGCTTATTTATAAGTTTATTCAGATATGCCCCCCCCCCCAAAAAAAAAATAAAAAATAAAAAAAAATAAAAAAAAAATAAAAAAATATTATTTCAATGGTAAATAACCCAACCTTCTCCACAAACATCGCAGTATTCCCATCGGATGTCTGGATCAGTTGTATAACACCAGGGACGATTAGCACCACTTGGATTTCTACAGTAGTTGTGATCCACAAGGAAATCATCACCACGGTAACTGTGTTCATGTGGATACTGTACGTCCCATCTCTGACATGTCTTCCCATTTCTAGTCTGACTCACATGGCCTTGGTAGTCTCTTGCATCAGACGTTTCAAAACATTCAATATTATCTAGAAACAATGAAAGAATTAAGTTATAGTCACTTGTAAAATACAGGCTTGATCAAGTTATCTGTTTGAATGATATGGTTGACAAAATGTAATCATAAATTCTGTGGACTTGTGACTTACCTTGTAAATACATACTAGTACATTACTAGACTGAAAGATAACATTGTCTACATATACTGATGGAGTCTTTGTTCAGTGTGTAAAATCTACCCGAGTTCCGCAGTTATTTTACTAAAGTTCCCAACCAAACTTATGGCACATTTCCCCATTTCTGCATACACTGGGTTCCCATCCCTATTGAAAACACTGACTTATTTCATCTATCAATATGTACCACCTGCTTACAGGAGGGATAACAGCACAGCCACAAATCTTTCTAGTATCAAACTTAAACATCTATACACCAACTTTTGCGCACACGCAAAACACACACAGGTTTTGCTATCTTCAAATTTGAAAATTCTAATTGTGAAAAATGTTGTCATTTGAAATTAAGCATTTTCGTATTATGGTTTTTGTATGCGATTGATAGATGACAGTATACTAGTCTAGCTCTTCTAACTATACGTTGGCAAATACCTCAGTTGGAAATGCATGTCTCCAGTGAGGATAATCCAAAGTAATAAAATGTCAAAATAAATTTATTGATACTATAAAATCTTGGATGCAAGTGACCAGACAGTCCTGGTGGGAGCTAGTGACCAGAGAGTACTGGTGGGAGCAAGTGACCACAGAGTACCAGTGGGAGCAAGTGACCACAGAGTACCAGTGGGAGCAAGTGAACCAGAGAGTACCTGTGGGAGCAAGTGGACCAGAGAGTACCTGTGGGAGCAAGTGACCAGAGAGTACTGGTGGGAGCAAGTGACCAGAGAGTCTCAGTGGGAGCTAATGTGTCAACAGGTCAGAATACGTTGAACTGTGTGGGCATAGGTAGATATGCATAATTAGGACAAAAAATGTGATTAATGTTGAAGTTAATGAGATCATTTTTTTCTAATTATGTCATGATTACCAATTATAACAGGGTGGAATATTATCAATGAGAATCAATTTCCTCAACTGTTAATTTAATTTAGATAATTTTGCAAATTATGGAAACTGTTCTCTGAAGTGAAAGCCACAAGATAAATACAGCTTGTTCCCCTATATTTTCTTCATGTTACCAAGGAAACACAAGTAACATAATACTATCATGGGTCACAGATTGGAAATGACAAAACGAATATATCAAAAGTACTTTCCACGCAGCTCAATGAAGAAAATGATTGAAGAATATGATATTCAGGGTTCAAAATTTACAATAGTCCCATGTCCACAGACTACTTATTCTTGTCATGGGGTTACAATAATTTGCAGCTGGTAGCCCACTCAGGCTACCACTGATTATGTGATGATTTAATAGCTGGTAGATTTACAGATATGAAAGTATTTTTTATAACATATATATTACAGTTCCTCTATTTTCAGTTCAGAACTATAGGACTATTGGTCACCATCCTTGGGCTACCACATTCTGAAATTGTAGCCCATTAGGACTACCAAAAGAAAAAGGTTAATTTCAAGCCCTATAGAAAAAATAACATTGTAATGGTGATTTTGACTCATTTCAAGCACCACAGGATTCTGTGGAAACAATACTGCAAACAAAGAATCTGATGATGAGAGACTTTGAAATAAGAGAAGTGCATTAGATGGACAGAATTATGTGCCATCAAAACTTTTGACATCCAACAATACTCCAGCTCTAGAGTTGAACAACTCCAGAGTTGAACAACTGAACACTTTGTGTAAACACAAAAGAATCAAGCTTACCTGAATCACAGGGCCAATGAGAATATCCCACATCACAATACTCCCATCGTGTTTCAGGATCAGTGGTATAACACCAAGCGTCGTCACCACTACCATCTGGATTACGACAGTAGTTGTTATCTTGCAGCAATGGGTATGGTTTATAGTTTACATGTCTGTGAGGCTCTTGAGATGACCATTCCTGACATTCCAAACCAGATGCAGTTGTGGAAACTGTACCAAGGTAATCTTTTCCATTTGCTGTGGTGTAACATGATGATGAACCTAAAAGGAAACACCATTGTACAGTTTTCCTAGAGCATAGTAAATCTCAAAGGAGCATTTATACTTAGCCAGTCCAGGTATCCAAGTTCTCACTTTATTGGTGAAGTCATAAGGATTACACATGTTATTAAATTTGTTCTGGACCGGCCTTTACTCTAAATATGTTTTTCCGTTCACACCAAAATTTCAATCTGAATATGAACTGGACCTTACAATATATAAATGTTGGCGTTGCATTCTATCTCATACAGCAATGACACATGAAAGTATAATTCCTTCTGAAACTTTACACTATTACCTTAGTTTAGTGACATCTGTTCTCAAAACTAACTGATAAATATTTGTACATAAAAAGTACAGCATGAAAAAAGATTGTCAGGTGATAGCTACTTTGTTTAAAAAAAAATTCAAAATGCTTATTCTTACTTGTTGTTTTGTTATATTCCATGTAAATATTTCATAAGGTGACACAAAGGTCATCACCATAGCAACTTACCTGATTGACATATGAAATAGATGTGACTTTGGCAGCGGTTGTCATTCCATTTGAAATCATGCTCCCTAACATCACAAAAATACAATGAAAAACAATTGTTATATTTTAAGTATGAAGTTGCCTTTATTCTGGTTAGTTGGGCTATTCAGGAGCCTTCAATAATGACAGGGGGAATGGGGGGGGGGCATTTTTACAAATCAGTCCTCGGGGAGGGCCATACTTTAGAAGTTGGAAATCCTTAGAGGAGGGTCACATTTTACATTGACTCATTTTTTTTATCAAACTTTGCATTATATTTGTGAAAAAGGAACCGACCGATTTCCCGGGGAACCCTTTCTCTTGGCTGGATTCACCATGTCCAATTACAAAATGTAGCTAGGATATGTGCTGCAGGGTTTGTGGGGTTCCGACTCGTCGGAACCCCTCCGGATATATACGCCGATCCGCAGCATAATCCAGGAGCTACATGTCCAATGTAACCCCCCCTTCCCCGCCTGGCCCCACTACAGACAATGCTATACTAGTATCTGCTCACGTGATTTTGCTTGTCACATAAAACTTCTCATCAAGTTTTGATACCGACTACTATAACAAATACGATAATTTACCACCACAGGTGTACACAGTCTTCGTTATCATAGCTCGAGCCACCATCATTCGGCTCGAGAGGCGCCCATGCAGTAAACGTCAATTCTTTTCCCGCCGAATCCTTCCAAACGCCCTCAACTTCGGAGTCTGTTGCATCGATCCAGAAACTTCCTGTAATTACAAATTTGTCATGGTAAAAATTACATTGTACATATACTTTAACGAATATCGTTGTCAATATTTCTACAGCGCACACAGTCGACCATTTATACACATTGAGTGCTTATTAATGTGCGAAACTGTAAACTTCAACTAAAGAAACAGAAAAATAGGACCAAAACGCTATTGTTCTCGCGTGTAAGCTGTTAGAATTTCCAGTTACTTGGTTTCCTGTGAAGTTGGCGATAAAAAAACACCACATAATTTTTTTTATTCCTACGATAAACCATAGACCCTACACCTTGGTGTAGGGTCTATGGATAAACTGGCACATTATGACAACACTTTCATCTGCATGTCTGAATGAACAATCAATGCCCATTGACCATGCCCATAGCAACAGTCAATGCCCATAGCAACAGTCAATGCCTATAGACCATGCCCATAGCAACATAAAAATGATGGTTTATATTCCAAAGACAAGAACACCAATGAGTATAAGCCTTTGGATATTCCAAAATTTGTCACAAAGTCACTCAGCAACTAATATATATTACCCATATCAACAATAAAATGTTCACATGTATGCCTAGAAACAAGAACGCACCCACAGCAACAACACTAATGAAATGGTGATGTACGGCAGAGATAACATCAGGAATGGTTGGCAAGTGGATAAACTTTTAAAGAATTGACATATAATCACCCAGCAACTAAGATCTGCCCACATCAACAGTAAAAACCATGGTTCATTTTACATAAACGACAGGGCAGGGTTAGCTTGCAGATAAACAGTTTGTTAATTTAAAAGCACACATATACATAAAATGTACAGTTATGCTACAATAGCATTGACACTAGTTGGCAGTGAGTAGACCATCAGTGTTCCTATAGTGGTCTGAGGTACATGTAGACCGAAAAAAATACATGTAGGTAGTACCAGTACATGCGCTGGTTTGAGAGAACGCACTTTGACAGCAGTAAAAAGTACATATAATTGTAAAGAGGCCGTTGTGTACAACTATGTGTCAATGGAAAACTACTGCACTGTATACTTTGGCGTTGCCTAATTACGTAACTGAATAAGTTCACTTATATTGATCCTTCAAGATAGGATAGCGAAGAGTAGTCTTACCTGTAATGGCCATTGGCGATGCGTTCCCAAGGAAGCTGGCCAATGCATCCTGTGTTTGTTGATCTTTGACACTCGCTAAAACAGAACCTTCTGCTTTGCAAATATCATAGGCTTCAGGCCACGTGACCTCGTCCAGGAATATCTCATAATTGATTCCTTCATATTCTGTATGAGTAACGAAACGATTCGTATAATACGTGAATTGGCCATATTGATGAGAAATATGTATTCGTTGGGTAATCAATTAAACAACGTTAATGTAACTTGTGACTACAATGAAATAAAAACAGCGTGAAACATAATTGCGACAATAAAAATTAATACTGTGTGAAAGTGTGCATGTACAGTTTGTCGTTATACATACAACAAGTGATTCGTAAATATGCTAAGTAAACACAAGTAATCACGGAGTACACCTGTTGCCTCCCCGATTTACATACTTAGTATTGAAATGTCGCCACGCGTACATCTGAGGCATGATTGAGGACACATTACGCTATTTCAGCTATTCTATAAACTGTTCTTTTGGGGACGAGCGAGAATTTTAAAAAAAAATCATAAATGGCAAATTCGGATAGTGTAGTAGTGTTTATAGTCCACGACTGTACATAGGCTGTACATTAGTTGTGTAACAACTACTTCCACACCCTTTTCCCGAATAACACGTTTATGTATATACATAAGGATATTTAGTTCTGTTCTGTATCACATTTTTTTTTGTACGTGGGAATAAATTATTATTATTATTATTATTATTATTATTAGGCTATCAATTGTAAATCGTGTATTAACAATTATTTTACTGATATGAGCAATGCTTTTGAGATATCCATGTCGCCACTTGATACAATCTTTGACAAAATAGATAACTTGCTCGGTGTAGGAGATATGGTACATAGCATTGTATTCGCATAGCGTCTGTGATTGGTCAATTCATTCTATAATATCTCGGCATTCGAAGTTGAATGCTATAGTATAGCTATGATGAAAGTTATGTAATGTAGTCTTGTACATTCTTTGCAGGCAAGACACCTGGTAAACGTTTAACAAGTTGACTTTTTTTCTATCATAGACGGTTGTCAGTATTAAACTTGAGACAATACAAGGTGTGTTTGTGCTTATCTCCTTACCAAAGGTTATTCCTTCCAATACTGTAGTACTGCTGTCAGAAGGAGACTGTATTGTAGTAACGGCAGACTCAATAATCGAACACAACAGTAATGTGATAAAGACAAGTCGTTCAACCATCATGCAAACCTAGTAGTCTAAGAGTAGTTTTTGAAAATAGAGAATGTGGAGAGAGAGAGAGAGAGAGAGAGAGAGAGAAAGAGAGAAAGAGAGAAAGAGAGAGAGAGAGAGAGAGAGAGGGAGGGAGGGAGTGAGAGGGAAGAAGGGGGAGGGGGGACGGACGGAAGGACATACAGACAGACAGACAGACAGACAGAGACAGAGACACAAGGAGATACAGTGAAATGCAAAATGCTCGCAAAAGCAACCTCATTATGTACAAATGTTACCTGATAGAAAATACGCATTCAAGTATAAAGTTTTTATCCAAAATATAGTGCCCTGTTAAAGAAAGAATCGTCAATAATAAATTATGTTCATAAATTTAACAACGGTTAACACAACAAAGTGCAAGGTTCAAGGTATACTATAGTTGATATCAATGCACAGCATCGCATGTCGATCGACGTATCATCAGATAGGTTTGTCGGCGAACTATCCATTTTTGCGTTCTATTCCATGTATAAACTGACAGAGCAAAAGAAAACATCTCCATAATCCTTGACTGAAAGTCTGCATTTTTGAATCGATATATGTTTACAAAGAAAATTGTTCTTTCTCACCTCCCAGTGGCACGACGCGATGTCGCAGTTATCTTGTCCCTTTGTCGTGTAAATCAAAGTACAACTCGTATTAAAGTGGGATCGGAAGTGAGTAACACTGACCTGATATTACTGTCTATAAATCATATCAGTTTATCTCTCGAAAAAGAGGCTTATAGTCTTTGACCGTTTTTTTTTTAATTTCAAAGATTCATTTTTACCAGGATGGACTTTTCCAGAGAAGTAACTTGACGAATAAAAAAGTTACCTGGACAGCTGATGATTTAGGTTGCCAAGCAAAACATTCAGTACACGTTAATATGAAGAAACTAGCGATTTTCTTAACCAGTATAACCGTAACGGACCTTTTTTTGTTTGCATCCAGCACAGTGGACGTGTATGCAGCACACCATACACTTGTTTATTTACAAGATAAATATTATGTAACACTTGCTGTATTACAAGATAGACATTATACATGGATTGTTTGGTTCCGGTTACCCGACCCCACCTATAGTTTTTTTCACTACCAACCCTAAACATTTTTTTTTTACATATTCGAGAAAAAAAAATCATGAAAAGACCGAAGTCTCGCCAGAAATAGTGAATGCGGAGGCTGACATCAACTTAAAAAGACAATATAAAACTGTTCTTCCAATCTGTGTAATGGCTGTACATCTGATGGGAAGAAACCAATGACACAGAGACAGTATGGAAAACACATAACTACCTGAGCTAGACACTGGCACATGAAAAAAAATATAAATAAAATAAAAAATCTACCTACACCACCTATTCTAAAATTGAGCGTTATCGGAACCACACAATTTTTATTAGGCCTTACTGGGATAGGTAAATTGACCCGGGAGGTGGGGGTGGGGGTGGGTGTGGGGTGGGGTGGTAGTAGGTACATAGTAGGTAGATACGTACAAGTAAATGATCAGATATTTCTATTACTATTACTATGTGATTTGTATTTGCTAAACCAACTTTATCACTTTTCTTATTTTAGTCACGGTCAAGTTCAGATTTGCTGCCAAAACATTGTTGGGGGGGGGGCTTTGTTATTGCTATGTAGTGGGAACAACTAGGATCTCAATATCAAAGTATCAGTCGTGAGAGCAGGCATGTGACGTCACTATTGATTGAGTTGAACCACACACAATAGAAGGATGAATGCACTGAATGGAGGAACGATCGAACTAAGAAGTATGAGATAGGGATAGTAGATCTATAGGGAAGATCGATATTTAGACAATTGGGAGTAACGAGAAACAATGGACTTTAGAAATTGGAGGGAAGTTTGAATCCTATGCTATATCACCGGTTGCTAATTCAGCACCTTCTGCCATAGACAGTGTCTATATGCTTCTTGCGTCTTACTACCAGTTGTCCTTTTTGTGTGTGTTTATCAGCAGAAGTAGAATTTTAGTGGAAATGTCTTGAACGTGACTTTGGTTATTATCTATATATACAGATAGGTTAAGCGTTGCAAGGGAAGGTGATCTAGTGGTCAATTGTTAAAAGACAAGAAAAAAAACACGAAATCTTGAGAAGCAACGCGAACAGACTGAATGACGACTGACTTATTTTGTTTAGTTTAATAATACTATTCGAAAATTTTAAAAAAAAATGTCCCCTTCGAAAAAAAATGTCTGAACTAATAGATTTCACGTTCTCTGTTTTATCCATATTCGCAATCCAAAGCTGGTATTTCTAACGTGACACTACGAAATAACATCTCGAAATGGTCTTGGACGGGTCCGTGAGAGAGACTGTGGTTTACAACGATGCTTGTATCGCAGTCATATCACAATCGACAACAAATGCATAACTAAAGCCAATAATCGATGGATAACAAAGCAGCAATCCACCCTTCTACTTTAAGAAAGTTAATAGGTCATTGAAGTAAGGAAGGGAAGGATGAATGGAACAACAAGATGCAGATGGAATGATGAGAGAAACGAAAGGATAGAATAGAATTGTGCATGTATGTATGTATGTATGTATGTATGTATGTATGTATGTATGTATGTATTTATGTATGTATGTATGTATGTATGTATGTATGTATGTATGTATGTATGTATGTATGTGTGTCTGTGTCTGTGCGTGTGTGTGTGTGCGCGCGCGCGCATAATAATATCACTGTAAACCATAGACATGTATGAAATTTAAACCGTACTTACCAAATTTTATGTAGGTTTCACTCTCATAAGGCATGACACTGCCTAGTCTTGCAGGAGAAGGAACGATGCTTAGCATCAACGCTATGACAAAGATCTTACTATCCATATCTGAGCCTGTTTTGTGTGTATGAAATATCATTTATTTAATATAGACACATTTTATATGAATTAAAATAAATGATATTGACAACGTGGAATTTGATGCGGATAAATGACTGGTACAGAGATATTTGGAGTACAATCACCACATATTTACTACTCTTAATGAATACTTCTTTGTTAACGTGTTACCGACATTATTAATTTGCTTTGGCCAGAACTACAGAGTCTAGAACTATTGTTCGTGGTATTCCCTTACAGCCAACCCTGTCAAACTCGGTTGACTGGGGAACACACAACGTCACTGACAACGTGGCCGTAGGTTTGGTCATTATTGATGATAGATAGGGCCTAGGCACGTGTATACTGTTTACGAAGAAAACAATTTACAAATTACGAAATACGCAAGTACCAGTCCTCCTTTTTAATTCACACTTTTATACAGCCAATTTACAAATGACGGGGGAAAAAGAAGTTTCATCTTCACGATTTTCCAAAAAAAAATATCATTTGAATTTGATTTTTTGATAATTTATTTTGACATGCAATAGAAAACGGTAGTTTTTAACGGATTGCATAGACAGCAACTCGACAACAACAAATTACGATGACCAACTACGGTATAATTGCAATCTTTGAATTGAACTTTATGAAAAATAGGAAGAAGTGGTTATGGAGGATGAAACTACCCTCCTTGTCCGCCGTCAGTTACCCCGTATCGATTATGCTAATATCTTTACGCGTCAATATCATCTATCAATGGTTGTTATTCAATATTACGTCAGCGACTTTACTTCTGATCCGATATTTCTTGGTCAAGACAAGACGCACAAGACTGCAATCAGCGTTTTGTTCACGACTATTTGTTTTAGGTTTAAAAGGAAAAAAACACACGAAGGGACACTTATAACATAACGATATATCTCAAAAATAAAGATGACAAAGTAAGGGGAAAAACGTAGACTCATAGCTTGGAGGATAATAGTAACGTTGAAGAACATTGAGAACGACCAAGAAACTCAAAAGGAGAAAATTCGAAATTAATATCACCTTTTGTTCCACGGCTAGCACATACAGCTCTCACCACTCGGTCTGGTATACATCCGTACCCGTGGTATATCAGGTCTTATCTCACACTCTTTATATATACTTTTCCTGTTTACGTCGAAATCAGCGGAAATTACCAGATATTAAGTAGAACAAATTTAAACAATCGCTATTGTATTCTGTATTCAATCACACAACCAATTTCCATGAATCCAATCAGACAAAATTAAATAAAACCTTTCATGATCAAAATGACAAATTATAGCAGATATTACAATACGTGTATTATAATTTAGGTACATTTCTTGATAGCTGTCTGTTTAGTTGGTAACAAACCCTTCTTATTTGTATAATTACTGAATCTGAAAATCAATAAATATTTTAATTTTTATTTCCAATGTATCTGTTACTTTGTGAATTTCGACATATGCAATGGTGTAGTGGTGATTTGACACATGACTTCAGTGCACTCTATGACCAATAACGTCTTAATAATAATGGGCAATATGTGCCATGGGGACAAATTTTCCTGAATATCGAAGTTTGTACAATCTCTCCACACATGAAAGTTGCTTTTGGTCCTTTTGAAATAATAAAAGAAATTTTTGGGTCCACCAATGGTTTTCAAGGAAATCAACACGCTTATATTTTCCGATAGAGTTAACATTAACACAGTATTCGGTGGCCATATTGGATGGCGGCCATATTGGATTCTAAAATGGCTTAAAATTGATAACATTTTGACCTCTATGTTTTGTTTCTTGATTTTAACTGAGAATAGGTTGGAGTTTTCTTGAACAAATAACAGCAAATGTTTAAACATTTTATTTACAAGGCGCATTTTACTTTAAAACATTGTTATTACATCAATCATGACCTAATCAATGCATCTAGCTAGCTGTTGCATGTTGACGTAAAGCTGTTTGACACAAGTACGCATGTTATATGCTACATCTCAGACCACTATAGTGGTCTTAGGCTACATATTCATTGAGGCTACGTATTTACATATTCATGAATTAGACTCGGACTATCACTGAAGACTGTGACCTAATCATGCATCTCTCATGCAGTCGACCTCCGTCACACCATTTGACGATCATGACTTCACAACAACCTTACTGACGTTTCGGATTTTGGTCGTAGAGCGTATGTGAATACATAAACGTTTTCAGTTCTCTTAGATATCGAATTTTCATGTAGTATGTTGGCTCATAGTTAAACTGTATTGAAAACTATAATCATAGATGCGATCTTTATCCACAAATGCATTTGAAAATGTCTTGCCTAGTGCATGTCTTTCTTTACATCAATTTTACAATATAAAGTGGGTTTTTTATCTGTCCTATCTCCATATTTCCATGTTTTTGTCAGACAGTAAAATGCTAGTGTAGAATGATAATGAAATTGAATGGTTAAATCTTGTTTGCCTATGCACACGTTCGTAGAATTTAATACAAATCTTTTCCTAGAAGACGAGCTAGGTGATGGCGTTAAAGGTCAGCAAAACATCATTGCACCACTAAATCCTATTAGCCTTATCAATTAAGGATATCTTTCTAAACCCAAGGGCATAGGATCAGGCTGGGTAGGTTTTTATGTTTACGAAAACACAGAAAAAAAATGAAAGAAAATAAAGAAAAACATATAAATAGTGACAAACTTGAAGGACAGAGTGAAGGTGTGTATCTACAGTGACCACATCATATATAGAAACATTTGTCGATATTGGTTTGTAATTACCTGTCGTTCATGTTTGTCAATGTTTATATGTTTTTGTTTATTTTGTTTGTTTTTGTAAACATAACAAACTAAGCGTGAGCCCCTGTGGTATAGACGTAGATTACATCGTCACGTGACACTTTGGTAACACTCAACGGTAGCAGTTTATCACTGAACGAGATCACCGCGCGCAACGATACAATGTAAACATAAGTTTATATAACTTTATTTTTAAACGAACAGTTACTGTACATATGCACAAAGTCACATTCTCGGTAGACTATGTATTGGTACAAGAATTACACATGGTGGTAAATAATTTTTTTTACATATATTTACAACAAAAAGAACGAGCGAAGATTAGAAGTAATAAAACACAACACGAACTAGAGACAGTGGAGAAGTTCTCACTGTCTATGCACGAACTAACAAACATATACACAAACTAATATAGTGTTTGGTCTAGTGACGTCAATTTTGTTTCGTGTCATAAGTTACGTTGCCAACACATTGTCCTTGGTTATGTATTTCTGAATAGAAAATATCAATATGCAATATGTTTTATTAATATCACTCCTTACAGTAAGAAACTATACTGTTCTCAAATCATAAACGAAATATATAAGTCAAGGAAATAAAGAGGAAATGAAAGATGAAATGAAAATAGTGATAAGGATAGGAGCTAAGTTGTGTTTGACTGCATCGGTGACACCTTCATACTAACACGCTAGGCCACTATAGAAATGCGATATGTTTACTAACCATCAAAATTACATTTAGTACAGGATCTGAAAAATTATGTTGAAATTATGATCGATATTTGATATCTTTAATTGAAAATAAAAAGTTCATTCAATAGTTGTAATTTCAATGGGTCTCATCAACTTAATCTAGTAAAGTGAATGATTTGTTTTTGAAAATTTCGCAACCTTCAGCCAATTTTCAATATTTTTTTTCAATGCGAACTTTGACATTATTTCTGACGTCATCAATGGCGGTCGGCAAGTCAACCAATGAAGCAAGTTCATTGGTTGACACTTTTTGTTCGATCCATGTTCTCATCTTCTGGCTCTCCTGATTCTCCTTCCGCCAGCTGAAGGGTTTTTTTTCAAAATGCACAGGAAGTCCCTACTATGCAATCAACAGTTCTAACAATACCAGAGCTCAAACTGTAACACCGTTGAAAGCATGTATCGATTAACAGTATACTAGAATAGTTTCGTCGAACTTATTTGTAAATATTTTCACTAGAGTAAAAAGCTTATACTCTCAGATTGTACAACTTTAATAAGATTGATTGATTTTCGTCCACACATCAACAACGGCGAATGATAACAACATTGTATTTTTCTCTTATGGGTGATATACATATATTCATAATGTCTCTATTTTGGCTAAATCGTACATTATTACTCATTAACCAGCAATGATTACAACATGGTTCAACTGTAAAATTATGACATGAAAGCTAATATACACCCCTTTCCTTTTAAAATTTGTTTTTTTTTATACACATCAGATAAAAATACATCCCATATTATTTCTACAATCCGCCATCTTTTGAAAATAATGTACACAACTATAACCATGTGATCAAGCGGATGAAATACAGAGACTTATTGCCTTTATTTATCACCCATTAAGAATCAGGACAGAAGCAAATAATCTAATGGAACTGTAACGGATTGTTGTTTATGTAAGCTTGTATTTGTATTTGTATTTGTATTTGTATTTGTATTTGCATTTGCATTTGCATTTGCATTTGTATTTGCATTTGCATTTGCATTTGTATTTGCATTTGCATTTGCATTTGTATTTGCATTTGCATTTGCATTTGCATTTGCATTTGTATTGTATTTGTATTTGTATTTGTATTTGTATTTGTATTTGTATTTGTATTTGTATTTGTATTTTAGGCCTTTGACCTTTGAACTGCAATAAAATGACATGTGTTTATATGAAAACAATGTCTGATTTTTTAACCAGATGACCAAGTAATAATAACAATAATAATTTCGTTTCCAGATCTAAAAACATAATACTATTTACATGTGTGTCTGTACATTTTCACTATAGTGGTTGTAACATACTAGTAATAATATATGATTAACGTACATGTGTATTAGGAACTATTTGATGAAGACATCAGATTTCAAATTAAGTTATGACTTATGTCGTCATATCGCATACATTCATGTGTCTTTTAAATATATAGGTTAACATCTAAAATGCTGTTGGGTTATTAACTTACGATATGAGTTCCTTGCCTTGAATCGATGACAATCTTCACGTTTTTATGAAGATAAATGAAACAAAACAAAGAAAAACAACATGTCTTATGGTGGGGTGTGATATTATACTAAAATGTTACTATAATATTTAGAATAACTGTCACCATACCCTGTACGGCAACTGAGAGGCCCATGATACCACAAATCAATTTTGATTTTTTTTTAAAGAAAAAAAAGGAAGAAAAATATTTTTAAAAAGGAAAAAAGAAGAGAAATAAACTTTTTTATTTTCTTGTTTTTCTTTTTTTAAAAATCAAAACGCAATGCAAAAATGATACGAAACAAACTTTTTTTCTTTTTTAAGCTGCCAATTGATGTGAAATAAACTTTTCTTCTTTTTTCTTCTATATTTCTTCCCTTTTTTTCTCTTTTTAAAAAAAAAATCAAAATTGATTTGTTATATCATTAACCCCTTGGTTGCTGTACACCTTACAGCTAGTAGCTGTCTTTGTATAAATAAAGTTCCAATGTTCACACTATTCCAGTCCATTTTACCAGCTTCCAGACAGATTATTTCGGAATTCAAAGCGGATCCCTTTAACAGTTTTGTCACGGTTTCTTAAAATTAATATTGAAGCATCTTCATTCTCCATGTTCATTTACCAATATTTCAATACATCAATACAAATGCTTGAACGTAAATTAAGTTCTCGTTATCGAGTTTGATAATGTAACTTAATTAAAGCAGTACTTGTTCACATTCTACCCGCAGCTTCTTATCAACTTTATCGATAGCTTCTATGAATACTAACAATGTTGGTCTTTTCTCCAACTCAGTAACGACATGGACCCAGCTTTCTAACATGTATTCCGCTGCTTCCATGTTATCATTATTTCGTTCTGCCTGCATTTCAACGCCAGCCCGTGCATCTGAACCCCATGTTAATCTCCTACCAACATCTCTCCATTTATCTTTGATGATATCAGCAACGAGTGGAATTTGTTCTCTTTTCAGGACAGTGATACTATCCAATACTAATCTCGCAGCATGGTGCCCTATTCTTTCCATGTAGTTTCTGAGATTTTCCCTGATTTTGATCGGTGTATATTTAGAATCAAAACCCCTGCATATGATGTACAGTAGAAGTGATTTAATTGGTTCTTGTCTTGTCGTCATAGCCTCAATGGAGCGAACCTCCGTTAACCCGTAAGTGTAAGCTAGTGTCCGCCAATCGCCTTCTATTCTTTCTACACATAGAAGATTACAAAGTTCATTGAACTGTTTCATTGGCAGTACTTGACGAGTTGTCGGTGTTGCTACTAGCTGTGTCTCGTACTTTGAAAACACGTCATCTTCACCACCTTGACCAGCCTCCCTCTGCGGAGAGCATAAACAATAAACTTTAATATAATACGAAATCTTTGAGAACTAAACTAGAATAGTACATATTTCAAGGTAAAACGGTGCTCGAGGTATTATCAATTATAGCTGTTGGTTGGTGACATGTATGTATGTATGTATGTATGTATGTATGTATGTATGTATGTATGTATGTATGTATGTGTGTGTGTGTGTATGTATGTATGTATGTATGTATGTATGTATGTATGTATGTATGTATGTATGTATGTATGTATGTATGTATGTATGTATGTATGTGTGTGTGTGTGTGTGTGTGTGTATGTATGTATGTATGTATGTATGTATGTATGTATGCATGCATGCATGCATGCATGCATGCATGCATGCATGCACGTACGTACGTACGTACGTACGTACGTACGTACGTACGTACGTACGTATGTATGTATGTATGTATGTATGTATGTATACGTACTGTGTTCATCTGTCAGCCTTGGGAAATAAGTTTAATTGCAACATAATAGACTTTGGGGGTAATATAAGTCTTCTAGGGCCCTCGTAGCCAGGCAATAAGTGTTAAATATTGCCTTCGGTTATGTGTTATTGTTGAACTTGTTTGACTAGACATGAACTTACCCTTTGATCCCACATTTGACGGTGTTTCACAGTTATCCCTCTTTGTTGCTTAATATGTACATCTACCGATAGTTCCGTGTTGTCAACTATTTCCCTGTTTATTTCCATGACATGGGTATGATAATATCCTCTTCCGTCGACTATTCCCATAATATTCTGAAGGGCGAACTGGAAATCCTAGCAAGCCAAAAAAGACATTATATCATTGAAATGAAATGGATAAATCGTTGTTCCAAAACTGTAACAGTAAAAAATTACGCTTTCAGCCTTATTTACGCTCACGACAGCCTATGTATGTATGTATGTATGTATGTATGTATGTATGTATGTATGTATGTATGTATGTATGTATGTATGTATGTGTGTATGTATGTATGTATGTATGTATGTGTGTGTGTGTATGTATGTATGTATGTATGTATGTATGTATGTATGTATGTATGTATGTATGTATGTATGTATGTTTATGTATGTATGTGTGTGTATGTGTGTATGTATGTATGTATGTATGTATGTATGTATGTATGTATGTATGTATGTATGTATGTATGTATGTATGTGTGTATGTGTCTGTCTGTATGTATGTATGTATGTATGTATGCATGTATGTATGTATGTATGTATGTATGTATGTATGTATGTATGTATGTATGTATGTAAGTGTGTATGTATGTATGTGTGTATGTATGTATGTGTGTATGTATGTATGTATGTATGTATGTATGTATGTATGTATGTATGTATGTATGTATGTATGTATGTATGTATGTATGTATGTATGTATGTATGTATGTATGTGTGTATGTGTGTGTGTATGTATGTATGTATGTATGTATGTATGTATGTATGTATGTATGCATGCATGCATGCATGCATGGATGCATGTATGCATGTATGCATGTATGTATGTATGTATGTATGTATGTATGTATGTATGTATGTATGTATGTATGTATGTATGTATGTATGTATCACACTGCCGATACTTTTATGTTTTCAGAGTACTAAGTATGTGGCTATGGCAATGTATTTACTCGGTACCTTTATTTTGGATAAACAGTGCCTTATTTCGTGGTGTCAAAATGTGATCCTTCCAAGACCGGAAATCCTGACTGAACACAGATATGGAGCATGGAATAAAGCAATGATATTATTGATTGCGTGCCTTGGCAAACTGGCTTCAGTAACATATGCTTTACCAACCTTATTGTCAAGACATTGCCATTCCTTTGACATCTTTTCCAGCTTGTACTTGATATCTCCACCATCACGTGATATCTGCATAGCAACAGACACGCACATTTCACCATTGTATTTATTCTCTTCGTAGAATTTGGCCTTCTGTAACATTGAGTAAGAGATAAGTTTAGTCAAAAGACCAATCAAAGGGTAAATTTAAGGGGAACTCCACTCGAGGTAATGCATTTTCAATAACTTTG
This sequence comes from Glandiceps talaboti, assembly GCF_964340395.1. Classification (NCBI taxonomy): domain Eukaryota; kingdom Metazoa; phylum Hemichordata; class Enteropneusta; family Spengelidae; genus Glandiceps; species Glandiceps talaboti. The sequence goes on from NC_135561.1 coordinate 8,820,665, forward strand.
GGTTCTGACGAGTTATGTCAGGGTTTTACATCATGTACCTTCATCACATGCGATGCCAGAGTAACATCCATTTGAAGTCGCTCCGAAGTTCCCATTTGGAGACCTTTGTTAAACTTGATGTTTCTCTGAAATTGCGCGTAATGTAGGTGATATAGAACCATGAAATGACTCTCTCCAGGATGCAATATTCATGAATGTCTATTACCTGGTGTGACATGGCGTTCCCCTCTAAGAGTGACGGAGGACACGTGACATATGAAGACTCTGGTACAAAGCTTTTCTGATCACTGAGAGTATCGCGAGATAGTAAATCTGAACTGTGGTAGTATTACTGATACCAATAATATTGATACTGCAATGAAGCATATGGGCGGATAAACGGATCCACAGAAAGAAATCACAATAAACTCAATTACTTCGAACATTACTCTCCTCCTGGAAGCATACATCATACACATCATATTGAATCATATCAAATAATATTTGTATCGACTAAAAGATCAACTACGAGCATACCGATTCATGGGCGATGGTATTCTGGTAGCAATGAAGTCTGAACTTGGTGGAGTACTCGCCATCTTTGCTTCGTGAATGGAACGTACTAAAGCAGACAGACATATCAGGTTGACTGTCATCTTTTGGTACGGCAACGATTTTATAGGTGCCTGGTTTCTCGATGAAAACAGTTAGTTTATCATCAACCTCGTCTTCGTTTCTATTCTCTGTATCCATAGGATCTACTGGTTTATGATCAATCACCAGGACTTGGACATCCTTCTCATCTATTACTTTCCAGGAGCTTGCTTTTCCGATTTCATGATTGCTTACAGCGAGTTGAAACTTCCACTTTTTAGGGTCTTCAACACAATGGGGTAGTGTCAACAGTACTGGTTCATCAAAGGTGACGGCTTTGTTCCCTTTGTTACTAGAAATGCGCACTGTTGGAGTGACTGATGCATGATGTCTTTTCGGCTTTCTTGTTTTCTTTAGTTTTCTCGCAGTATCACTTTCTAAAGAAAGCATCACTCTTGATTTGATATCTGATTGGCTATTACTTTCTGGATCTTCGTCATCCGGATCTAGCTCCTCCTTACTAAGCTGTGGAACAAGTACACTGACATCACCACGTTCTACATTTAAGAACCCACCATTTCGGTTTAGATAAGCTACTGCGAGGAGTTTTGCGGCTTGCGTGGTGTTAGCCTTGTCTTCCTCTGTTAATTTTCCAGCTTCAGCTTCAAGTCTCTTCATCAGAGTTTCCAGGTCGTCCTGTATGCTAACTAAAATATGCAAATTGTATGAATAACTATAAAATTGATGATTTTCGTGATGAAACACACACACACACACACACACACACACACACACACACACACACACACACACACACACACACACACACACAAGTCACCTTCCCTACGGACTGATCACTAGCCGAAATATTATTCTGTCAGTATCGTAGTTCGGCCGACATAGAGGGACCAACTGGGACCTGTCACATTTACGACACCTTCATTCTCATCCCCAAACCAACTCAGCTATACTGAGCTATATCCTCTATACACAACAAAGCGTTTCTATATCTGGTGAGACACCTGAATAAATTACTTGCTAATAACTAGCCCTGTTTGCATGACGTGTGTGGGTAGAAGTAGGGCTAGCTAACAATCTAAAGAATGTGAGTAACATTATTTATGACTATATACAGAGATAGTTTTGGAACTCATTTTAATACAAAAAATCCGATCAATGCTTTGTCGAATCTCTCTACTTTATTGACCAATTTAATCATCATCACAGTCAGTGTTTGCTACAGTCTTACACCACCAAACTTCAGTGCAAGTAATAGACAATCTGAAAGTTTTACTCACATGGTTCTTCGTCTTCTACCCAAGAAATCAGCTGCCCAAGACCATGTACATCAATAACTTGGTTAAGTCTGTCTTCAATATTATCAAAGATGACGGCAACAGCACTAAGAATTCCACCACATTTTGATTTCAGCCTGTGAGAACTTTCAGAATTGTCCTTAATGTCTTTATGGATGTTAGCTACTGATCTGCGACGTCTACCACCTTTCATCGGTATTTGTAGTTTCAAGTCATCCAGTTGTGAATCAATCTCCTGTAATGCCTTGTTGATTGTCTTGGTGAGATCTGTTACCTTGTCATAGATATGTGTAAATTCGGTTACCGCTTTGACGCTAAGCCTTTTGCGGGGTGCTTCTCTCCTCACCTTTTCAAGTTGATACGACTTTTCTACTCGCTTATCCACGAAAACCACCTTCTTTTTTATTGCAATCGTCATTTCTTTTAGAAACTTTGTAAGGTTCGTCGAAATGAAGTTTTGCCACTCTGTTTTCAATAAACGAAGCGTGCGTAGGGAGTTGTTTATTTTTACGACTGTCTCACGTTTTTTAGGAGTCAATGATATCACATCAGCAAGTACTTTTGGTATAGATTCGTTCCCATTCTCAGCATTGTGATCAGATTCATATGAAAGTGATGAAATGATATCAATATCATTGTCTACTGGTATACCTTCTTCTTGAGGGGGCAATATGAAAGAAAAAAAAGAGCAAAAAACAGAGCAATGGATGAGTTACTAAGTTCAACATAGTTTTCGAGTGACATGTTTATATAAAACATTTGGGCTTACTATATAACCGGTTTAAAACTCATGGTGTAAAATATAACATCGTTTGACAATGTAAGGTCTCGTCTGTAGGCAGTGCAGTTACGGGGCGCCCTCACACATCGGTCAACCCTTCCTTTGCATGCTGAGGGCGGAACGACACGACTTATCTTACAGTCTGTGTAAGGTCTCGTCAAAACCAATGGAACAGCTCGGCGCTGCAGGTGTTTAAAAAATGCTGTGATGTAAGAATCTACTCACAAATGTGAATTTCCCGCGTTGGTATGTCTCTGCCCCCTCCCACATCAAATGGTTTATCCCTTAATATCTACATTTCATCAGAAATGTAATAAACGATAGTCATTCAAAAAGCTGGCACGTACAAAGCCAATGTTTATAAAATCACAGATGTAAGTCGGAATTTACTTGTAGTAAACCTACCTTGCGATCTTTGTTGATATTGTGCAATGTCAGTTTGGGATAAATATAAATTATCAGTACTCTTCCTAGGATATCCATTTTTATTCTCTTGTTGTTCATTCATTCTTTATTTCTTTTGCTGCCAGGTGAGTACATGTCGTTAATGAAAACAATGTAAAAGAAATAGTTCTCGATGAATTGAAAGAAGCTGTGAGACACCAAATGGTTTTACTAGTATGTATCACGGTTATGTAAAGATATATACAATTCGACACACTCAGTAAAAGACGTCTTGTGCGAATTTCGTCCCCCTACTTAAAAAAAAGTTGATTGATTCGACAAACTAAACGGGCAAGTACTATTGTTTATACTGTAGTTTTCCTAAGTATAATATCACACGAATCATGGTACTACAAATGTATCAATACTGTAAGATAACTTTATTATTTCTTTCCATAAATAGAGAAATATATTCAAGTCAATATGTTATGTTTCGCCTGTAGACAAGGAAAACACAATCTAAGAAATATTACGCACCCCGGCCCTATGGAAGAAACACTGGAAATAACACTGGTGCTGCCATACTTTAAACTATTCAAGCGAAGACAATTGTCGGTTGTTAAAGAAGTCATTCTCGCAACGATACATACACATATAATCAAGCATGACGAGTGTAACAATAGAGATATGACCTTTGAACGCTTTGAAAATATATGTGTGTGGCTACTGAGGGAACACTAACAAGTTCAAAGAGCAATACAACACAATGACGATTGTTTCTACAATTGGTTGCTTCGTAAACGAATAACTGGTGATATTAAAGGGTTAAAGTGTGGTTGAAAATCAAGTTCAAGAGTAATTTCAGTCAAAATATAAAAATGTTGGCATGGAGACAGTTTGGTTTTATGTTTGTGTTTCTAAGTTTGTGTCTGTGTGTCGAAGTCCATTTGGGTTTGTGTTTCTAAGTCCATTTTGGTCTGTGTTTCTAAGTTTTTGTTTGGGTTTCTAAGTCCATTTGGGTTTGTGTTTCTAAGTCCATTTGGGTATGTGTTTCTAAGTTTTTGTTTGTGTTTGTAAGTCCATTTGGGTTTGTGTTTCTAAGTCCATTTATATTTGTGTTTATGATACTTTAACCACCGACCCATAAAGCCTGAAATAAACAACACTACATGGCAACCGTTGGTGTTGACAAACAACCCCTTCCTCACCCTTTTGAACTATTTAAAAAAGTAGAAGTATTTAAACATATACTTAATTGATTTTAACTAAACAATCAAAGCAAGATAAGAAAAAAATTCCTTTATATTTTACATGTCATTTTTATCAATACATTGAAGTGTTTTACGTTCTACGTTTTCAAACTGACTTGCTATGAATTTGACTTCTATTCAATGGAACCGCAAATCTTCCCACAAGTGAATATTGAAATATTGAATATAAAGTTACACCATAGACCCACCTCCACCACCACCACCACCACCACCACCACCACCACCACCACCACCACGTTGCTAGAGGGTCTACGTGGTTACACTTACTTTTGGTAATCCTGTCTGGTAATGAACTTCGTCTTATAATTCCAGACTTTGACTCCAAGCTTTGGCTTACATGTAGGTAGGACTGCTGTCCAGAGAAAACCCGTTTCTGGTAATCAATTACATTAAATAAGGTGTTTTATGTCCCCTGTGTTTCTATGAAGGCATTATTTCACTGGTACATACGTATACTGTCGTGGTTATTCATTGTATCTACTGTTGCTTACACCGATTGTTCAACACAGACAAGCACCTACAGTAACATAGCTTTATTATTTCAACATATAGTTCCGACTTGCTAAACAAAGGGGCAGTTGCCATAGGCGACGAGTTCTATGGTATGAATACCTATTGAAGCACCACAAACACTACTTGTACCATAGCTATTAAACGTTAACACTTATGGATCCGTGTCTCTTGGGATTGTAGGTACTATAGAAGGAGTGACCTCATCAGATCACAATTCGGACTATTTACCCCGATGTATACCAGTACCATGATAAGCAACAAGGCAGTGCTATGTAATGTGGTCAATCAATACAATTTACAGATAATGTGATTACAGTATTTTGTACGAAAGCCGTGAAGGGACTTCTGACTTCTGACTTCCGACTTCTGACTTCTGACTTCTGACTTCTTCTGACTTCCGACTTCTGACTTCTGAAGTCCCTCTACGGCTTTCGTAATTTTGTGTCTCCTAACTGTTCTTTAATATTTGTCTCAACTTTAAATACTAGTATGGCAATGTGGTATACGCTGAGTATGACAGTCATCAAGGTAATTTGGTGTAAGCGGAGTCTATAGGAATTATTATACTTGGGTGATTTTTTATTTTTGTTATCTGGTGAAATAAATGTCATTCATTTGTTTTGTTTTGATTTGATTTGATTTGATCTCATTTCATTTTATTTATTTTATTTTATTTCATTTCATTTCATTTCATTTCATTTCATTTCATTTCATTTCATTTCATTTCATTTCATTTCATTTCATTTCATTTCATTTCATTTCATTTCATTTCATTTCATTTCATTTCATTTCATTTCATTTCATTTCATTTTCAAAATAAGATACGTACATAAAACAACGATTCGATTATTCTCAGTATATGAGGAAACTGCTAGTGATGAGTTTTCATCATGTTTTCTGCCATTTGGGATATACATTGCACAAATCACCCATGCGTATAAACACAAGTTTCTAACGCACTTATTATTATAACTGTAACACACTACAGAGGAACGTCACCCCAGGAAATAATTTAAAATGTATTTTCACGAACTTTGGGTACTAGAACGTCAATTAATGATTTCACATCACCTAAATTTCCCTCGGAATATTAAATTGCAATTCTTTCACTAGACTGTCGACAGTCGTTCGTGCCTTTTTGCTAAAACTAAAGTCGTTGCCTTGCTCCGATCCGGAGCAATACTATAACCGAGTGCCGGAGGCCTTCGGCACTCACACTTCGTGCCTTCGGCAATCGCAGTTCCTATCAATACGTAGTATGCAGTGCTACGGAGCGAGGCGACAACTTTGTTTTAGATGAAACGTGGCAAAAAAGGCACGAGCGACTGTCGACAGTCTATTTTTTCACCTCCAGTGTTCTTTTAGTGGTGCACTATGTCCCATGGGCCTTAGCGGACATTAATATTTATTATATGATTCCGAAATCTCCTTCAATAGTCGTCCTATATATCGCCACGACAGATATAGAGATGATACAGCTCTGTGTCAGCGCGCCACCTACGACCATATGTTACAGTCCAGTACAGAAAATCAATAAGCGTTAATTTCTTTACCGTGAGTTATCCACTGTAGAACGTGTTTTTAATACATTGATTACACAATAATTTACAATGTACACTCTATGGGAGAGCATGACACTGTACGTGCATATATCTAATCACGTGTGTACAGAGTTCGTATCGTGTGCACATGATATGTATGTGGAATGACTACTAGATAGTGAGATTCTCGGGACGGTATCCTAGGGGCTAGCCTACCCATAGACTTAAAAAACTAACGCTACTATTTCCGCTATCTAGCTAACAGACATTTAATTTGTTTTTTAATATTCGCTCATCCTTGGAAGGGCGAACAAAAATTAAAAAAAATTAAAATGACCCTCTCCATATCCTCTCCCCCGATCCTTTGGACACACAAAACATCATATACAATCCTTATATTCTTGTTCGTCCTTTCAATTACTAGATATAGTTGTGCAACCGATTAATATCAGCTAGGACATTATGGTGTCGGATTTAGGCCTATATATCGGTATATGTCGGAAAAATTATGCGTAAAACATAAAAGTTACTGTGTGACGCTAATCCCAGTCAGAATCCTAATTCAACGAAAATCAATAAAAACGTTCAGGAGTGACGTAATTAGCCTGAGTAAAACGAAATTAAACACGTTCAGCCAAAGACTATAATATAGGCTAGGCTTACATTCACTGAGATAGGACTGAGGTTTACCAACACAGGAACTACACCCGATCGTCAACATTATGAATCTGTCAAAAACAAATGAAATCATGTCTCCCCCCCCCCCAGTAACTCATTGAAAGTTAATGAATTGGGGTAGATTGTAATTACTAAGTGTTCAAATCATTCTATGGAAACCTTTCCATATCTACACTGGTCATTTTGAAATAAAAACAAACTCTTACGACCCCTTTAGTATCGTAATGTTCACCACCACATGTTTTGAAGGAAGTTGACATTTTCTTTCCGCTAGGAGCAATTTGTATTCTAATAAGGAAATAACTTTGTCCGCTATTTATCAAAAGTTACTTTGCATGATGGATTTGCATGATACATACGTACGTACGTTCATACATGTATGTATGTATGTATGTATGTATGTATGTATGTATGTATGTATGTATGTATGTATGTATGTATGTATGTATGTATGTATGTATGTGTGTGTGTGTGTATGTATGTATGTATGTATGTATGTATGTATGTATGTATGTATGTATGTATGTATGTATGTATGTATGTATGTATGTATGTATGTATGTATGTATGTATGTATGTACGTACGTACGTTCGCACGTACATTTGTATGTAATCTATGTATACGAAGTTTAAGAAACCCATTCCGACGTTAACTGGCATTCGCAAAAAATATTGCCCGCTTTCCAACAATATTCTACAGAATTGATCACTTCATACACCATATGAAAGGGCGTTTTCTCCTCTTTGAAATTAGGGGGGAAACTTTTTAATGTAATGGGGCTTGATAGTCAATATTCTTCATATAAATGTGGTAACTAGCACATAGCTACACTCAAGCTGCCATTTTCGTATCGGTCTCTTTGAAATAATTACGGTGTTTCCTCAGACGTTCGCAATATGTATATTTATTTGTGTGTCTTGCGCCTTCATTCATTCCTATTCATCTGTCTCTAAGCTACGCTAGACACGATAACTATCGAAACTTTCACCATGGTCGATGCAAAGAAACCAAGCAAGCCAAAGGCACCAGCCGCTCATCCCAAATACAGTGAGATGATCGCCAAAGCTATCGAATCTCTGAAAGAGCGTGGTGGTTCTTCACGTCAAGCCATCGTGAAATACATCAGTGCCAACTACAAAGTTGGCGATAATGTCGGCGTTCAAGTTAAATTGGCGCTCAAACGTATGGCAGCCAAAGGAGCCCTGAAACAAACCAAGGGCAAGGGCGCAAACGGCAGCTTCAAACTTGGAGAAAAGAAGAAGGTTAAGAAGCCCAAGGCAAAGAAACCAAAGAAGCCCAAAGCAAAGAAACCAAAGAAGGCAAAGAAAGTCAAGAAGGCAAAGAAACCAAAGGCAAAGAAACCAAAGGCAAAGAAAGCAGCTAAACCCAAGGCAGCCAAACCAAAGGCAAAGAAAGCAGCAAAACCCAAGGCAGCCAAGAAACCAGCAGCCAAGAAAGCCGCTCCCAAAAAGAAGGCCGCAGCAAAGAAACCAGCCAAGAAGTAAATTAACATTGATATGATACAAGAGACTTTTGACGTGTTTTTAGTTTCACCTATAAAATTATACAGTACATTTTTATATCAGACTATATATATCTTGTTACTTGTAGCTGTTTTTGACTCGTGAAGATCTCAGGATTCTATTTGGATTGATATTCAATTCCGTTTATTTCAACGATGTCAAAGGACTTTATAGTACACCCTCCAATCGTGGACTAAATATCTTGTAAATACTATTTATTTTATATATGCTCCAGATTTTGTTCGTTTTTTTTCAGTTATATACCTAAGAATGTTTAGGACTTGGTTGACTGGGAAAATGAACAGAAACATTTTCAATCGTAAACATGCATATCTGTAATTTATTCCGTCATTTTTTGAATAATGACTTCTATGTTATGTCGAACGTATCTATATTTCAGACTTTCACAGATTAAAACCACTTTTATATATGAAAATTTTATGTGTTGGATGCGTCTATGTATGACAGTGTAATGGTATAATTGTATACATGTTTCGTACACGTAACAAGTCCACCCACCCCCGGCCCCTCCAAAAACTCTGTAAAATATGATGTGTTGGTTCATTTGCCATCTGAGTCGAATCCTTGATCCTTGCCGAGGTCCCTTTCAGTTTTCTCGACTGGAAAAAAGAGGCATGAATCGATTTCAAAAAAGCGCGGGCTCAAGTCCCGCCCAAGCAAATCAATATCGGATTAGCTGATATCGTTGTGAGGCCTCATGCAAAAATGATGAGTCTATTGTGACTGTGAGTTGCCAAAGATACATGATTAAGATTTACATATGAAGGGATCGGAGTCACCAGAACCTGAGCTGAGACCGAGTGCATTATCGTTCGAAGGAGCACCTGATCAAACGATATATTAATACGTTCAAATGATGGAGCAATACTTTCAAATGATATAATGCTGTCAATTGAAATACCAATACTACCCTTTTCTCCAACGTGCTCAGAACACCGCTGCTAGAATAATCACTCGTTCAAGGCAATTCACCCATATCTCACCATACCTATATCTCACCATATCTCACCCTCAAGATCGACAGTGGTTGCCAGTTCGCTTCAGGATATAAATTACAAGATTCTTCTGCTTACTTACAAAGCCCTACACAATAAAGCCCCAGCATACATCAGTGATTTGATTAAGTCATACACACCACAGTGTTCCCTCCATTAGGTTAATAAGGGCTTGTTGGTCTCAATTCAACAACATTTAACAACAAGACGTATGGCGGCCGTGGTTTTCCAAACTGTGCTCCAAAACTTTGGAATGGCTTACCACAAGAAATTCTTCAGTCATCAAATCTGGAAACTTTTAAGAACAAATTGAAAGCACGTCTTTTCAAACTAGCATATCTTTTTAATTGTGCCTCACCATGATCCCTTCTAGTCCTGCTTGCATACGGAGGAATTCGGGACTCGATTCTGACAATTGTCCCTCCCCCTCCATAATTTGTATTATGATCACCCCATGCATCCTAGAGTAGCATATTTCCAATGCAAACACCGATGACGGTATTTTGAATATTCGTAAATATCTATAACGTCATTATTTTGTATTATATTATAGCATTACCAATTCCAGTGAATTTTGTGACGTCATCGCTGTACATTATTACTGATAATGTACTCCATTATTGGGCATCGCGGCCCCGGAACGAGCATAACAAATTTGTGTTCACAGCAGTTCATTGAAGTGTTCATTGTATGTGTGTGTACATGTACGTACGTGTGTCGCTATGATTAGTATTCAGCTTCCGGGCCGAACATGGCAGAGGATGTTCAGCGCTGTGTATATTATATGTTGTTTTGCGTTTCTCGGTCTACAAATTCACTGGAATTGGCAAAACTACAAAATAATAACAATAATGTACGCCCTCCCAGTCCATAATGGACTCAAGCAAACTTTGCACTCCATAATGGGCTCGGCTGTCGCCTCGCCCATTATGTCGTTCAAAGTTTGCTTTCGTCCATTATGGGCTCGGAGGGCGTACATTATTGTTTAATTATGATCATCTTAGAATAGAATATTATCATCCTGGGATAGAACATTAGCTCACAAGTGCCTGTGGTCACATGTTGTACCAAAAGCAGTGACGACACACTTTGATACATCTATTTTCGTGACGTAAGCACACGTCGTCTGCAACATGCACGGAACGAAGCTGCACTAGACTGGTGAGTTCAAAACTATTATATATAAAGAAATGAAAATTTACTTGACAATGACAGGAATTGTCTCCCCTCAATAGCGTTACATGAGCATTTATAATATAGACATCCATGACAAGTAAATCATGTCATATGCGACCTGTGCGTGAATGCGTGATAACCGCAAGGTACGTGTTTTGCAAATTTGCAACACAAGCAGAAATAGAATGGTAGATGGGAACCCCCCCCCCCACGGGGCAGTCAGCTCTGGTATACAGGGGTGTGGGGTCAGTACTACCACATGTGCTAACTCCCAGACCCATCTTAGACCAAATTTGACCAAATATCAACACCCCTTTTCAGACCATACACGTTTTAGACCAAAATTTGAAATACTAAATTATTAAATAGAGGATTGCAAAATTTAATTTTCACTGTCGTATTTGTCCCTAGGGGCAACATTTTAATTGGGACATTTAATATGAATGACACAGTTATAATTTTAAGGATTCTAGACCAAGCAAATCAGACAGACGGACAGACATACGGACAGACAGACAGACAGACAGACAGACAGACAGACAGACAGATACACAGTGCACAAATGGTCAACCAAAACCTGAGCATTCCTTTTGAAGCTAAGAAATTGTCCAGCCTTCCACACTTCACCATTGGTGATGTTCTTTACAATGGTACGTTTATATATGCCCTCTTTGTAACACCTCATACATATGTAATTAGATTGTCTAGAGGTCTAAACAAGTCTTTTAAACTCAAATTTTACTTCATTTAATATTACAAGTTAATAATTAAGAAAGTGATACACAACAAAATGCATAGTTATATCATTGCGTAATTTGTGAAAAGAAAAATAGTTACAATGAAATATGATCAGCTGATTCAATTGAAAATGTAACCAACACTAATTCCCAAGAACATATTGTATTTCAATCCTAAAAACAATCTGTAAAAACTATTAGGATATGCTGAAGGTAGTATACTTTCAGTCACAAGAGTAAGTGTATCATATATTACACCTTGCACAAGCCAGGTTCAGCAAAAAAATATGGAATATATACTCTGGTTATTCTACGTCACCACAATGTGTGTCTAGTCTACATCATTGGTTCTGCTGTGTTTGAAATATGAGTCAAAACATTCATAATTACCATTACCTTTCCCAATTCATTTTTATATTAATGGTAATGGTATAATGATATTATTATTCCTCAATATTTTTCTTCATTCAGCTGGAAAATACTCATGACCTAAGGGTTATCACTACTTGTCTAGTGACTCGTAGTGATAAGGACTCCTTAGGTCACTCGTATTTTCCTTGGCTGAACGAAGAAATATATTGGGGAATAATACCTTATTATTTCATGATGTGTCTCATTTGTAATTACGTTTTGTGTTTAAATTCAATGTGTTCTGGTCAATGAATCAAAGTACTGGTTTTAGGGTCCGTACAGTGAAATACAAATTCATTACATTTAAAAAAACAAACTTTATGTGTACAGCTACACACACAAAGTTAACTGTAGGTGACTCAATACATCCCATTGTGTAAAGTTAGAAGAGGAAGTCATTACATCTCTAACAAATTGATTTCAAACAAATGGTCCAGTTGCAACTTTAAAACAATATCTTTGTTTTCATATTAAATGAAAATAAAATTCGTGCCTCATTCAGTATCTTTGACATTTAATTATGTCTACCTATCAATTGGTGCATTCCTTAAAATGCCACTGGTGTTGCAGCACAACTGAATGCACTTAAAAAAAAACTTTGACAAAATGTAGGTCGCGCCACTACCCGTTGTAATTTTGAAGTTCAAAATATTCAATTAGATTTAATTAGCACATCACTGATAGGATTATCCTGTCATCAATAATTCTTCATCTACAGATTATAGAAACATGTCAAGCTTGTCAAGTACTTGTGAAGTTGAATGTTTTTAAACAAAAATTTGCATCACTGATGGGGGATCATCACATCATTCAGAGAAACATTCCGACAAAATTTCAGATCAATCTGCCTATCAGCATTGGATCTGAAGATTAGACTGCTGTAAAGTTTTAATTAATTTATTAGATATACGAAATAGAAAAAAGTGTGTAGAGATTTTATAGTTGCAAAAAAATTATCAATTAGTGTATGACAGATTGTCTCACAGAAAACAAGTTATAACTAACTCACTTTTCCCAAATATCTGAAAATCATTTTCAGAAGGTAAAATAAAGGTAATGTATAAAATATATTTGAAAAAATAGTGTGTATCACACTATCAAATGAATTCAATCTTTAAAGTCAAAATCATGTTAGATTGGTTGTATTGATTAAAGTGTTATAATTTTAACAGCCAACAACTGGCAGCACTTGCTGTAAACCTGGAAATATTTGCTAAAGTGGAAACTTTAGAACTTTAACAGCTAAAACTTTAAAAATCGCAAAATTTTCTCAGGCCCAAAAAATTATCTAGGTTTATAGTATATGACTGATCATATCTTCATCACCTTCATTGCATTTTTTTTCAAAGGTTTTATATAATATTCAAACTGTGTCAAAATACCACATCTCAATCTTTCCTAACAGGAATTGTTCAAGCACATTTCAAGCAGAACCAAACAAAAGCAGCGTACAGCTTACATTTGATTGCTTATGTTATAATCAAATGGGATATAGTTATATAATGTGCACTAGTCAACCAAGCTGAATAAATGGGACCTGGTAGGACAGAGATTGTTATGTGAAGGATTTCATCCACTATTCTTAGAGAGGCTTTAAGGATCAATTGGGCAGTCATGCTTTTTAGGTCTGTGCCAGGGAGCATTAATTGTAACTTGAGCACAGCGTAGGAAAGTGCTAAAATGTAAATATCCATTTAATTTTGCTACTCTTGCTTCTTAGTGGTTAGTTAAGGGCATCCTCAAATGAACTATCATCTGTGGTATCTGAATCATAACATACTGCCTTTGGATGATGTACTTCTTCATGATTATTTTCACTGTCACTATCATTCCTGTCCACTGGAAAGTTGGATGGGCCTGCCCATTTTTTTAATTGATTCCAGAAATGTGGTCTGCACTGTGGATTACTCCAATCAAGGAAGAAATTTTGTTTAATTAAATCTGGTACTGGGCAATCTTTGTATCTTATTACCATCATAGAATCACGTGGACCCTCCACACTCATATGCCTTGTAAAGGCCAATACAAGCTCATATGCTGAGCACCATTTACTTTTAAGAAATGCAGGTGAAAAGACAGCTAAAAATTTATGGCTTTTAAAGATACCCTCAGAGATGTTTTTGAGAATTGGCCTTCCGGGTATAAAATCACGAATGTCCAGGTGCACTTTTAATTTCCATTCATTTTCTAATTGTGGCAAAAGCTCATCAACAACCCAATCTTGATCTCGGCTGCAGTACGATATAAATATGTCATGTTTGTAGTCATTTGGCACATCTGCAAAGATAGAATATTGTATAATTAATGTCATTGTCATAAAACACAGCCTCTTTTACAGCACTGTCCATGCCAATAAGCCGTGGTTTCATTCACATACAATAGCTGTATTTATCTCAGTGGGCTTTGAACATCAACACTACAAACAGTCAGATTGCCTCATGCATACCATGTGATATAATACAATGCCTTTTTAGCATGATACGTATACTGAAAACTGACTTGGACAAGTTCGGTTCTTGTTGCTGAAATCTGCAGTCATCCTATGGACAAGATTTGAATGATATGAACAGAAAATAATGACTTATAAATCTTGCCTGTATCAAATAGGATTTTGTGAGAGCATGGATTTCACTGATGCTGTGTACCGTCAGGTACTATAGTGAGTTTCTAGCAAGTTACCTAATACATCCATGGTACAACAGCCATACAATTCCCAAGTAGGGTATAACAAACCGAGATTGGCCGATTCATGTGAGTTCACTCCATATAAACGTAACTTCATTCACAACCTGTAGTTATTGAAGTTTTGTTACGATACTCTTCTTGATTTTACAAGGAACTGAACCTGAACTGAATGCTAAAAAGTGTGATTTTTTTAGCACAATGTTCTCTGGGCACAGGACTCTGGAACTGTGGGACTGTGTTGATGGCACCCTGTACTACTTAGTGCTGTGCCCGTCACTAAGTTGACAACTGGAATCTTTCCTTGTTGGAATCTTTCCTTTCCTTGTTCCTTTAAATGTTGCTTATCCTAGTGGTTGTAAATGAGACCAGTAATTTTTACACAGGTCTTTTGAATCGCCCATTCACATTTAACATTTAACATTTTAGTCCAACCTACATTTGCAGTAGTTCTATAGGTTGCAAAATGTAGTTTTCACACTTGTGTTTTTTCCCTCAGTGGGGACAACATATTAGGGGTAATTATTTAAATGGCACAGTTATGATTTGCAAATAAAGATTTCAGACCAAGGACCCAATTTTAGACTTCAGCTCAAAAAGCCCCATCACAACCTCCATTTTAGACCTAAGGGCTAAAATCAAATGGTTGACATATACATAGATTCAATTAGGAGGAGAAGGTTTTCCTATAAAATCTTGCAGGAAATCCACAGTGGTTGAACACATGTGAAGTACAGTGTGGTTTCTTTACAAGAATCTAAATTGAGTGACCCAAATGCTATTTTATCAACCAAATTTAATAATATACATGTATATGTTGATAGCAGCTGTAAATATTCATTCACAACATATTTACTTTCTCAAAAACAATACAGAAAATGTACTCACATGCCTCAAAACCACATAGTTCCTTTACATTTTGCAGCATCTTCTTGTCTCTCTCTCGCAGTTTCCTTTCGTACCACTTTTTGATCATGATGCAGATCATACAGACTATGAAAACCATAAAAGCTAGCACAAAGAAGCCTACAGCATAAAGAAACAGTTACACTTACATGAATTACAGATTTGGTTACTTCATGTAAACAAAACTGACCCCAGGATACTATGTAATCATATTTGGCATTAACTGTTCAAGAAAACATAAGATATGTGGGAGAATCCTCTGGATCATGTTCCTAAGCCACATTGGGTTGAAAATCGTTCTTATTGAATATTGAAAAGTAATGGATATAGAATGGCACCCATGGTGATGTGGCACAACTGTACAGTTTACATTATTTGCTTACAATATCAATTTTCAGCTCCATTCACCAAGTAGTTTTCAAGATAGAAGTTTTTGACCAAAATTAACTTTTTAGATCTAATTTGCATATCACTAGTGGGATCATCATGTTCTAAATAATTTCTCATCAACACATATCAGAAACGTTCCCACCAAATTTAATTTGCATATTACTGAATGGATCATGTTATGAACATTTTTTATCTTCACATTCCTAAGAATATCCCCACCAACTTTTAACTCTAATTATTTGAATAATTAATGATCTTCAGTAATTAAGTTATATCTTATATCTTATAAGCAACAACCATGACAAAGTCCACATCCTCTCAAGCTTGTTGATATAAGTTTTAATGTTGACTAATTTGCATAATTCATGATTTTTGGTTTACAATTAAGTTATTTCTTAAGAATGCAAACTTCAAATTTCATCTAAATTTTGTACATGTATTAATGGTCGATGGTAAAGAAGTGCATGTGTCATTTAAAGCTTGATGTAACTTATAATCTATATGGTTAATTTGCATGATTTTGTATAATTAATTTTCCAATTAATTGGTACATCATGTATTATAGCTATAGTTTAGAATTTTGTATTCCAACAATGTGTGTAGGCCCAAAAATCTATGATATTGCCCTTACGGGAGGCATTCAGTTTAAATCTGGTTTGACTTGAGTCGTTTACATCACTCACTCACACACACTCACTCACAACTGCAGATACACAGATTTTATGACGTTTGTAGCTCTACTGCACTATTTTAGTGTTCAGTTGTGCTAACAAAAAATTTAATACATACCTTTAATATTTTCTTGCAAGTTCAAGTGTAGAATATGGTGTATTTCAGCTGCAATGAAAATTGACATGTTTGTGAAGAAATCCTATGTGGTTCCCATCATGTGATATTGTTTCTTTTAAGATCATTTATATTGTATATATATTGTCGTATCACTGTGAGTGTTGTTTTCAAAATGAGTCAGAATATTTCGGTTTCATAGTGATGAAACAGCAAGAACAGCGATACAAATGAAATGAGCAATGACTGATTTGTCATATATGCCTATACCCATGAATTCAAGGAAAGTATAACAAAAATACATAGCTATATGTCTGCATTATGCTTTGTCACACAACCACATTCTTTTTTTTCTCAATATTATTTATTACTTTTCAAAGAGAGTAACAGAAAAATACAAAATGTTATGAGAAATTGAATGAATTAAAATGCAACGAAAGTCCCAAACACAAACAGAAGGCCAAACAAACAAAAATGAAGTTGCTAAGAGACAAGAATGTATGAATACTAACAGTGTTCTATGTTACAAGGGGTAAAAAAGAGCCCCACAACCCCATTATTTAATACATGTGCAGCTACATCGGACTCTTGCATCACTGTGCGACCTGTGTCACTTTGTCAATCGTGTTAATATCCAAGTATGTACATCACCATATTTCGCGACCTTCGCTATAAAGACTGAATGATGGCTAAATTAGTTGTAAAAAGGAAGAATGTGAATGAGAGTTGAAAAATATGTCTTTGATAAAGACTTGTTTCAAAATAAATCTGTAAAGTTACATCTGTTATATCTTTAATTACTTGGAATACAAATACATAATAAGATACTATACCCAAATATTACTTTTCATTCAGCTGAAGAAAATATGACTAACAAAAGGGGACCTTGTCAGTACCCGTTGAGCAACTTGTTGTGACAAATCCTTGGTCACAAGTATTTTCCAGCTGATTGAAGAAAAACTATTTGGGAATAATATAATTATACCTCCTGAAGCATAATTTATGAATGATTAGTAAAAAAATAGTAAATAGTAAAATTAATGGCGACTTGGAACATTGTGACTCATATTTCAAGCACTGCAGAACCTGAACTGCAGAACCAGAACATAAACACAGATTGTCATGATGCAGAACGACCAAGATACACAATCCATATTTTCTGTTCAAAGACTATAACTTGGCTTGTGCATGGTATAATAGTTAGTACATTGTTAAGTTTGCACCTTAGTAATAACGCTACGTTTTGAGCACTAGAGTGAGGAGATCTGGCATTACTACAGTTTATAGTTATTAATTGCTACTTTACCTTGTTCTGCCCAATCAATAGGACCATATGCCATAGTACTTGGCAAGTCAATACCATCGAATCTGCAAGTGTAGTTACCATAGTCTTCTCTTGTTTGAATTGAAACTCTATAATGGTATTCTATTCTCTTTCTATCCACAGTAGTTACAGTTTCACTGTGTATGTGTTGAACATTTGAAGCATTTTCAACCTGATATGATTAAAAAATAGTGCCAATGGCATTCAATATATAGCACAACTGAATTCTTTATAATCCATTTTTTTTAAATAGCAAATGAGAATGAAAATCAACTCAAAGGTTTCAAAATTTCTGACTAATTAAAAAAAAATAATAATTGTACTTTTGCTATGGGTATGACCTTGTTGGTTGGCATATTTGCAACCCCTTTTTGGATGTTTATCCACTTGCCTAACCATCCAAATTTTTATCTTTGCAATATATACCATCATTTGGCTGTTGTTATGGGCAGTCTTGTTGCTAGGTATACATGTATATGTCTATTTTTGGAATGTCTATCCACTTGTCTGTTAATTCCTGTTATCTTTGCAATTATACACTGTCAATTGGCTGTTGCTATGGGCATGGCCTTGTTGCTAGGCATATTTGTATACATTTTGGAATGTTTATTCACTTGGCTATTAATCCCTGTTGTTATCTTTGCAACATACATCATCATTGGCTGTTGCTATGGTAGTAATTTTGTTGGTAAGCAGATTTGCATGCATTTTTTGCACTTGCCTAGTAACCCGTCCCAGTTTTTATCTTTGCAATATTACCATCATTCGGCAGTTTTCATCTTTGCAATATACACCATTATTTGACTGTTACTATAGGTATAGTCTTGTTGCTATGCATATTTGCATATATTTTTTTATTTTTAGGCCTAATTTGCATATCACTGATGTGATCACCACATCATGAATACACCTTCATTTACACATCCCGTGATGCATTCCCATTAAGTTTCAGCCCAATCTGCTCAGTAGTTTTGGAATGAAAGTTCGACCAAAAGAAGACACATTTTTAGACCTATATCACTGATGGGATCATTATGTCATGAACAATTTCAAATTTAAGACCAATCTGTCCAGTAGTTTTTGAGTTAAGTTTTTTGACCAAATGACATTTGCTTGACTCAAATCACACACCTGTGATGTGATCATTTCACTTTGAACAAATTGACAACTAGACACATAAAGTAATGTCCCCATCAAATGCCAAGGCAATCGGTCTGGCAGTTTTTGCCCCCCCCCCCCCCCCACACACACACACGCACAGAGACTGCACCATGCCTATAGCACTACCTTATCAGTTCAGTTGTGCTGAAAACTTCAATATGTGAAAACAAGAGACACTATTGCGAAATGAATTAGTTATCATTTTTGTTTCAAGGAACAAACTGCAAAAACCTAGCTTTCTCTTTTAGTTTCAAATATTTTTAAAAAATGATCATGTTTTCATCTGGACAAATTACAGTATCACATTGTTGAACACAATTTTCTTCTATATATGTATGGTGTCTTCTTTTATGTTTTACAATACATAGCTGGGTTAACACACGGAGACTTGACAGTTTATAGCTTACCACTTTCCCATCTTTCACTGGTTGAATAAGAATATTAGCTGGGTCCTCAAAAAGAGTTATTTCTGTTGAACATAGAAATCCAGTTGTTGTTCCCAGTAACAAAGATTTCGTTTTCTGTTGGACTAGAACAAATTAATATGTTGATTGAGTTTTTGTATGCTTTTTCGTGTAATAGCAATGAACAAGTATAACTATATGTATATTTATTAAGAGTCAAATGAAAATATTTAAATGTAAATACAAACCAAATAAGTAGTATGTGTTATGTTAAGCAATGTCAAATACATGTAATTTGCTGAAAACTAGAATCATGTGTAACCAAAACAGTGGTTAATGTGTACTGGTCCTACTACATTTTAATTTTACTATTATTGTGATATTTTTGGTGTGTAACTTGTTTTAGAAATAGATTGTCATCAATAAGCAACCCAGCTTCTTTATTGTTACTAATACAATAGCTAAATGATCTGTTGCTCACACAGTAGTGTTTTAAATAATTCCTGCTTCTTTGTTTGCCAATAATAAACTCAAAATCAAATTCTACACATACAGAAGTGTTAAAAAAATCAAATTCTACACATACAGAAGTGTTAAAAAAAATCAAATTCTACACATACAGAAGTGTTAAAAAAAATCAAATTCTACACATACAGAAGTGGAATTGAAGCCATATTTTTGCGATTATCCAGACAAATATATATATATATTTTTTACAGTTTCTTATTATATCTGTATCATGACTCCATGCAATTTTTTAACCTGCACAACAATTGAGTGACTTTGAGAGCGTGTCCAAGTGTACATACTAACTGACTTAAAATCAATGCTACTTACATATGTGAATATGAACCATTTGGTAAATATTGATGCCACATTCATAGGAGCCAAAATCCGAGTCATTATGTAGTTGAATAATGGCTTTTAACCCAACTATATTCAGACCCAGTGAACGTTTATGAATTCTTGATACTGTCACTGCTGTATCTCCAACTCTATGAGATGTGGATTCATTTATCTGAGTGTAGAATAATATATATATATATATAAGTAAATAAATGATGAAAGAAAATAACAGCACACACAGAGGAAAAAATCAGCACAAAGTATAAAAATAGCACCAATGACATTGTAGCACAACTGTATTTGGCTGTTGCTATGAACATGGTCTTGTTACTAAGTATATTTGCATACATTTTTTGGAATCTTTATTAACTTGCCTACCCTTCCCACTTTTCATTTTTGCAATATAAACCACTGTATTTTTTGTGGTTTCATTTCATTTGAGTTGGAACTTTTTGACATTGTGGTATTCATAAAATCCTTTATGTCAATCATGATGGTTTTCCCCTATTAGCCGTTCAAGTGCTACAAACCAGACCTGGTGAACCAGCAAGTCAGGTATAATAAACATTGTTTGCATCTCTAAAGCTGTTTGTAATGTCACTGATAATAATAGGTCAATAAAACTGATATCAGCTGATATAACATTGAGCTTAGCTTTGCCTAATATGATTTACTCCTTGAAAATAATCTTGCGCTGTGAACTACACTTTTGAATTACAGTGAATCATGGAGAGAGGAAAAAAGTTGCCTGGATTGCATGAGATGGACACACACTTATTTTCAACATTAGTTTGACTTTTGTCAACTCAATGATGTATTTTTTTGTGGAAATATACATATATTTTTATGAATGAGTCTATTACTTTCTCTATGATTATGGTTTCTGTCTTTACTGCAGTTTTCAGAATAGATAAATCATCATTTTTAATTTTGTATCAAAAAATAAGTTTTAAAATAAAAAAATAATCACCTTTGATGAGACTTGTACACTATGTAAATCCGTTGGCATGATTTTCTTCAAGTAAGGGATGGCATTGAGTATGTGTTCTCCAGATGAGTTCCATGAACAAATAAATTCAAGTGAAGTGTTCATTTGAGATTCATGATTCTGTATTTGTTGTTCTGGAAAGTAAAATATCAATATCTGATGAAATTAACATACTCATAATAAATTCATATCAATTACATGACCCAGACTATTAAAATGGACATGGATAATACTTGTATTTATTAATATTTACAACTTTACACATAATTATATGAGATTTGGTCATCAGTCTGACTACTGGTATACAACTTTTCTATCTCAATACGGGTGATTTTTTATCAACATGCACAGTGTCTTGAGAAACTTTCAAGCAGCACAAACCTGTCTACATGTACAATGCACAAGGTCAAAAGTCAATTTTTCAATATAAAGTATCGAGGAGACAGTGCCCTTGAATTGTGTCCATATGTGCACACAATTCAAAAGTATGGAATAAATTGCTAATTAAAGTAATTGACTTTGAAAATGAACATTATGGTCATGGGTTAGATTTTCTCTGATAATATTGGACGGGTGTACAGACAACAATGGAATGATGACCCTATGAACAAAATTTCCAAACCCATTAAGTTCAATTTGACCATGAAGATGAAGGTCAAGATCAAAAGCACTCTATGAAAGTGGGTATAGGTGTACACACTAGACCAGTGCATCTAGATACAAAACTTCCCAAGTTATAGTACTTATACAGCAATTTGCTATTTGACCTCTGTGAAGATGAATTTGCATGATACATCTGCTGGTGTAGATTTGATTTGGGTAGAGCAGTATGTGGCATACAGGGAGTGAGTGATGATAATAAGTGATCCATTTGGTATACAGATTGGGACTTTTTAAAATCAGGTTCTTAGTACATACCGTCGACATCACTGCATGCTATCAAGTCATTTTCCTCCCCCTCCATATTTATATATCTTGACAACTCCAAGGTAATTTCCCCATGTGTCTTTGATATCAAATTCTTGTATCCCCTCATTTTTTGGGTTTTTCAATCAGTGATTGCCACAAATCTTTTGCAAGTAATTGAAACATAAAATACCACTATTTGAATGATTTGAATGAGGAAAATAAATACC
This sequence comes from Glandiceps talaboti, assembly GCF_964340395.1. Lineage (NCBI taxonomy): Eukaryota > Metazoa > Hemichordata > Enteropneusta > Spengelidae > Glandiceps > Glandiceps talaboti. The sequence continues at coordinate 8,843,209 of NC_135561.1, forward strand.
TAAAAAAGGAACCAGTGACAATTTTATGTTCTCATCTCCAAGAACACAAAAATATGTGGAGGAATAGTGAGAGTCACTTTTTGGCAAAAATCCAAACTGAAGCAAAGAAAAGAAATACCCCTCTTCATAATAATGCCAGGTACCAGTCACTGTTATAGGTCCATACTAATTTCATAGGAGAAATAGAAAAGAATTGAGAGTCAAATGATGTGATAAAAATATATAACATTCAACCTATTCTAGCTGTCATGAGTAGACTCCTGAATTTGAACATCTTGTGACTTTGTTTATAAACTATATCTCTGTTTATAAACTATGTATCTTCCCATCTTTAAGCTGCACTTGGCTGTAACTGAGTATTTCTTTTTTCAGTCAGACAACCAACAATATAATATATTCGCTGAAAAGTGTTAAAATATCAAATATTAGAGATTGTACATATTAATTAGAGGTCAATTTTATCCATAAGTAGTAGTAATAGGTTGAAATTGTAATTACATTGGGTCACTGATTTCCAGGTACGGACCCAAAAATTAATTTGATTGGATTTATCACAACATATTATGTGCACAGCTGCAGAAACAAATTTACCCATATATGTAATTCAATAATGCTCATTGTTAGAAATTCATTAATTACATAAATTAGTTTCAAATATTACAAATCAACTATTTTAAGCTATTTCCAACGTTTCAATCAAGTACGTTAAATAAGACTATATACACAATATGTGTTCTACAGGCTTGTGCCTTTTCTAATGAGATATTGTCTACTAGCATGTATGGATCGATCTCACATGCATACAGTTAGATATTACCCTAAATAATGCATACAAAATTTCAATCGAATTGAACCAACCACATTAATAAGATATTGCCCAATTACTACATTTCATTATATGCAAATTAGTCTAATTATCATGCAAGCATTTTGCCCAAACACTAATCAGCTCCAGCTGTTACCTTGAAAAATGTGGGTACAAATTTCATTTGAATTCAACCAGCCATTTTAGAGAAAATGATGACATATAAAAAAAATAGCACCAATGGCATTGTAGCACAACTGTACAGTTTTCAAATTTTTTTTACCCACACACTGATCCATGCTAGGTATACATGTAGGTGTTCATTTGTTAAATGGTTATCCAGTTGCCCATCCAACCCTGTTGTTATCTTTGCAAAATACACGATCACTTGGCTGTTGCTATGGGCGTGGTCATATTGCTAGACATATTTGCATACATTTTTTAAATGTTTGTTCACTTATCTATGAATCCCTGATGTTGCAATATACGTGATCATATGGCTGTTGCAATGGGCATGGTCTTGTTGCTAGGCACATTTACATACATTTCACTTACATTTTCATTTAAAGAATTTTGTTTCTCAAAATAGTCAACAATGTCAAAACCTTATCAAAGACATCCAGTTATCAATTTAAGATGCAAAAATAAACAGCGAGATATATTATAAAGTAAATGCCTTCCAATTCATTCCTTAACTGTTGTCATTGTCAGATAGCAAAAATTCTGAGCTAGTACCAGATATATCTATCTTTTATTTGGTCAGAGTCATTAATTATGCAAAGGACTCATTGAATTCATAAACTACATCAACAAGCATGTAAAACGCATTCTCTGTAATATTTGCCCCAATGGACTTGAATCTTGAATAGCCCGGCTGGTTACTAAAAATGATCAATTATGCAAATGATTTATTAAGTTAAAATGAATTGTTTTTACCTTCATGTTATTTCTCAGTTTTCTTGATGACTTATATGAAGTGACATTGAGGAATGGTTCCAAAAGCCATATGTCCATATTTGGTGATTTCCAAGAGCATGGAATGTATATCATTTCCCACATCGGAATAGTGTAGGTTTCATACGAAACAACTGACATGAGTAAGAAGCAAAGCAGGCATATTACAGTACATTAGATTTTTTCACCTTTAAGACTTATACTGGTTTAGACCCTTAAGCTGCAATAAAGGTCTGTAAACAGTAATTGATAATTAACTGTAAAGGCATTTTCACCAGTTTCTGAACTATTTTCATTGCTTACTGAAGTATTGTACAATACCAAATGCATGAGAACTTACTACTTCTTGCTTTTGGGTCCTCAATTAGTTCTAGTCGTCCCCATGTTTGACCACATTCAGGTGTGTCACAAATGGTGTAGTTTCCATAGTCTCCAGGTAGAAGAAGATGAATATTTAACATACATGTTATGACCATATTCCACTTGTCTGATTTTTTGGACACTGAGAAGGTTTCTTCTGGAAACCCATTGAGCTGTTGAAGCAATAAAATCACCATTGCATTTGCATTAAAAGGAAAAGTTAAGGTAGGCTTAGTTTTGCTGAGTACAGACACATACACTTGATTATTGTTATGATTTGGGTTTTTAAAAGAGCACCTTAGTGACTTACTCAATGTTGAAATCTACAATTCATTGAGCATATCCAATAATCCATTAATCCATTATGCTATGATTTAACAGGATTATACAGTTAAACTGAGGAATGGGAACAACATCATCATATATTCATGATGATTCGTATTATGTTACATTGCGAAAGTTTTTGGATGTAGTCTGCTTTTTTCTTTCAACAGTGTTGCCTGTATATATTGTACACTGACTGTAGTGACTAGTAAGCCCGTTGGGCGGGGTAATTCCTTGTTTCGACTTGTATTGTTACTATTATGTTATGTGATTACATGTCACTCTAATAAAGATACTACTACTACTACTACTACTACTACTAGTAGTAGTAACTACTACTACATAGTGAACTAAATCACTGACTATTAATTGTTCAGATGTCAAAATCAAAAACATTACCTTGGACTAGTACTCATAAATTACATCTAATCTTAAATAAGAATATGTTCCTGGAACACTCTAGATTTGATTGATATTCTAAGTTAGATATTTTAACCTTACCAAATGTCCATCTTTGTATGCAGTGGGTTGTATCACACCTTTCACTCTGTTGTACATATCATTCCCTATTGTCCACGTCATCGCAAACCATTCATTTGAGCCCAAGGTTGTCATTCTTGATTGTTCAATGGTAGACCCTGAGTTGTTTTAGTTTAGAAAAGGAAATTAATTGCTATTTAAGCACCATTGAATTCTCATGAAAGTGATAATTCATGACCTAATATGACTCAGACACACATTACTAGAATGTACTTATGTGTCTGCTTCGATTTGACAAACATTTTAAATCATGCCTAAGCAAGTAAAACAACATAGTAAAGTTGATTTATTGGTTTATTAAAATCCAAAGTAAAGACCCTTGTCTAATCCATATGACCACTTTAAGAGTTAGCCTACATGATAGAATCAAACGGTTGGTCCTTCCTTTTTTTTTGAGAATCGCTGTACACATGAAGTATAGAAAATATCACTTCATGAGTGATTCATATATTAAGTAAGTGGGAAGTTCAAGTTTGATATTTGTCTGATGTATAGGTCAGTTTTATTGATCTTTAATACTCATAACATTGCAAATTGTTTGCTAAACCAAAATTCAGTTGGTGGCTAAGTTGGTGAAGTGATTCGACCTTTAGATGTAAAAGTTTCCTAATGTAAAACTATATCAATAATGAAATCATACCTGCTCCTCCTATTTCTGTCATGGGCTCTCCTAGTAGAATATCCGCAAAACATTCACCACCAATATGATAACTTGGTATTATCCAGTGGTACCACCCATAATCTTGTTTTGAGAGAATAGAAAAGTGCAGCGTTTCCTCGACTATAACAATGCTATTTCGTCGAATGATATTATGTGTTATGTATTGGTAAGGAAATCTGTCAACAAACTTTAAAGACACACAAAACAATTAGTACATGAGTTAATTAATTAGAACAAGAAAAAAAAAGAGTATATAAAACACTACAGTCATATTCAAAATATTCATGAACCACAGAAGTGAGGTCAAACCCCTGGAATATATAAATGACCTGTACTAGACTAATACATCACAAATATTGCAATTTCTGAATCAGACATTTTTGTTTGCACATAATTGCATTTCTTTGATACGCAATATTGTGACTATATTTATTTGGAATCCAAATTACGGATAACCAAGTAGATATATTAAAGTGGCCATATGGATGAAGATTGGGTATTTATTTTGGATTTTTAATGCTGGTTGTACCATCATACTACAGGGCTTGAAATTAACAGTAGTTCCATGTTCACAGACCACCAATTCTTGTCATGTGGCTACCAAAATTTGTAGCTGGTAGCCCACTCTGGCTGCCACTGATTATGCGATGATATAAAGGGTGAAAGATTTACAGATATGAAAGTATTTTTAATATCAAGCATATTTCCAAAACAGGAACTCTGTTTTCAGTTCAGGTATATAGGACTATTGGTCACTATCCTTGGGCTACCACTTTCTGAAATTGGTAGCCCACTATGATAACCAAAGAAAAAAGTTAATTTCAAGCCCTGTTAACTGTGATGACACATGTACATAACTTGAACTTTTAAACTTAAAGCTTTAATCCCTGCACAAGTAATATATTCAAATTACCTTTTCACTCCCTTGAAACAATTCTATTTTCATTGTAGAAGTATATTCAGCCCAATACGGAAATATCACAATGCAGGTAGTGTCAAACGAGTACATTTGCTGAAGTAGTAAGTGTATTGGTCTGCCTGTAAGTAGAAAGTGAAAACAATGTTACAATAGATAGTTGATGTACAATATAATTAATACATACATAGTATCATTAAAACTCTTGGCTCTTTTTGCTGAATTTACCACCAACTAAATAGAGCTGAACCAGAGATTACAGGAAGAAGTAAAACACCAAGATTATATCAGTGTTTAAATACATAATTTAACAATTTTTTCAAACATTTCTATATTATTCCTCATGTCCACGGAATGAGAGGCATCAACATACTTACTAATAAATGCAGTTATGTTTGGAACAAGCTCGATTACTTTGTATCCTGCCACCTCGTCTATATTTCTGTGCAAAGTATACGTTCCAAAATCTTCAGAAGTTAGCAACATTAACTGTACTTTGAAATCTACAGCAGTTATTTCATTTCCTCTGCATTTTGCATTTGCTGTTATCTTGTTAGGTGGGTATCCATAAAGCTATGTGATGGAAAAGAATGAAAACAGAGATTTACCATGTTTGTTTAGTGTGTGTGTGTGTGTGTGTGTGTGTGTGTGTGTGTGTGTGTGTGTGTGTGTGTGTGTGGTAATTATTTCCTTTCAGTTTCTCTATCCAGACAAGGCTACTCATATACATGTACATATATACAAGGCTGAAGTCTAGCCCTGATATATTTTGTCTTTGTCAAATACAAACTTCCCAACATTTCAACTTAATAATTCATATTGCGCATTTTATGATGACATTCAGTTGAACTATCATAAACATCATGGAATAAAGTGATGTGCATATTGAGCTACAATATATATGTGCCAGGTTTGGTTGAAACCAGTCCATACCTGTATATCCATGAACACTGTGAACATTTTGGGTCATACAACCTTGAACATAGAGAACTGCAAAGCTCAAGATCTCATTTAAAAAGCTCAGAGTTAAATTACATTTCCAGAATTGGTGTGTAAAATGTGAATTTTTAAGACCAGTTAATTGCTGCCATTTAATCATTATTGTGAAGGTCATGAAATGAATAGACGTGAAGTGATGATGGACGGATGGAACCCAGCTTTCCCCCTTGGGGACTAAACAAATAACAGTAGCTGACATAGCCATTCCAGCAATACAAGTTATGTTTTGTAAAGGAAATTGTTATTTAGGTTTTCAATGTGGTTGTCTTTTGCATTTTTATGCATTCACTGTTTAATTTATTCTCCATTGTCATGAAATTTAAGTTTATCTGACAAGATAGATAGGATGGATAGATAGATAGATAGTATAGATAGTATAGATAGATAGATAGATAGATAGATAGATAGATAGTATAGATAGATAGATAGATAGATAGATAGATAGATAGATAGATAGATAGATAGATAGATAGATAGATAGATAGATAGATAGATACGGACATGGATATGCATGCAATGATTTGACCATGGTGCAGCAGTACCTTCATCATGTTCATGCTTCAATTGAATCACACATGTCAGTGGTTGTGGGACTTTTCCTATATAATGCTTTACCTTTGTGGAAGATATTAAGGCAGATAAGGAATACAGATAAAAAAGTTGAGAAATGTTTCTTAGCACTACTAACTCTTAAATCCCTAGAATCTCAATGGATAATACCAAAAAGTGTGCTCATTCTCACCAGATGTCCATCTCTTTTGATAACTGGTTTGATGTAATCTTGCATTATTGTGTAATGTCCATCACTGAGTAGCCATGTTACTTCTATCTCATTCCATTCCTTAAGGGCTGCTTGTATGGTAACTGAATTAAAACAAATATAATAAAATCATTAAAGTGGCCATATTGATGAGGATTGGGTATTTATTTTAGATCTTTAATTTATAATACAATTTGATCATGGCTTCCTACTCAATGTGAAACAACATGAGGACCAAGTCTGTGTAACTCAACGTGATCAATACATCGCAAAAAGCCATGGTGGTGGGGTGGGTGGTGGGGTGGGGGGACGGGCTGGGAGGCACTACCACAATTACATCTAATTTTTTGCATACATTAAAGTTGATGTTGTTTGGCTTTGGCTATACATCATGATGCATGTCACTCTCCTGCATGTTGAGTGGAAAGAATGGCAGTAGCCACAGATGACAGACTTGTAGACACATGGCAGATCAAGTTGTGTATTGCCCTGTGGATAACAAATTATGAGAAATACTAGTATCAGAATTGGAATTTAACTTACTCCTTGGTGTAGAATCCATTTTTTCAGATAAAATCAAGTCATCATGACATTCTACATGACCATGGTGTTTTGGTAATATCCATTTATAGTTTCCAAAGTCTTCTTTTGTGACAAAGGCATTCAGAAACTTAGCCTTACCATACAGCCAAGCCTTTTGCCCATTAGCCTTACCATACAACCATGCCTTTTGCCAATTTAGTAGTTCATAGAATACATACTTTGTAAACAACCTATTTTTGACCTGAGGAATAAAGAAGCACTTTTTAATAAATAAATAACTTGACTGTTACAAAACCAATGTGTAAAAGGTTCTACAAAAGCCAATCAGTAGACAAATGTGACAATTAGACCCATATTGGATTAATATTATAATGCCGAATGTTGTTATCAAAAACACAAATGAAAACCGGATGGTCTCAAAAAAACCCCAAAAAAAACAACCTCTCAAGGGGTTTAAAAAAGCTTTGAGTAGCTTTTGCTCTGTTAACAGAGCATCCATCAGGTTACTAAAATGTTGTCATTAAAAGTTCATGTCTCTGTGAAAACTCAGTAGGAAAATGAATATATGTGATCCTGATAACTTAAACTGTATGTAAGCTGGCATTGGTCTTTTCATACATCAGTTGTTGAAAACGTTTGCTTACCCTTGTGTTCTGACAACATACTGTCTCATGTATGAGTATTCCAACAAAGTTATTGTTATTCACCCAATGAAAATCTTGATTGAAGCAATTTGTCTTTGAAAATTTAGCCAAACAGAAATTCAAAATATTCTTAAAATGGATCTTCATTAATTTCCTCCACCTAATTTCAGACACTATGAACATGTTGTTATGTGATATGCATCAATGACCAATGTTTCCATCCACAAAAGAACAAATCAGAATCAATGCTTCCCTTGAAAGAGATACCTTATAAGCCTATTAAGTTTATCAAATTAAGGCAAAAGGTACCCCCGGTAGCTTACCTGTTGATTATCTTGTAGTAGCTTAGGCCTCCAACCTGTGGTATATCCTGCCCAGTATGGGACAGCAACCTCACAAGTGAATAATGTCATGGTAAACATAGATTCCTTATAGATGATGGTGGTATCTGTCAAATCAAATGATTGAAGAACTGTGTGTCACTTTGAATCTTACTTTAATGTTTCATGAAAAAGACAATATCCCACCACTTTTACAAGATATCAAAATGGCCACAGACACAGACATGCCCCTATCCTTGCAATACTTTATTTCAATATGACCCAGAAGATCAAGATCAAGTACAAAGCAATCACACAAAGTACATATCTGATAATATAGGAACAGACACTTTAATTGTCTTACCTGTTTTCTGTTTTATTACGAACAACCCTAGACTATGTCTCTGTACAAGGGTCATATTTATTCCAGAAGTATAGTCTTCTTTGAGGCATTCATACCACCCAAAGTCCTCTTCAGAAATGCCAGATATGGACAGTTGTGATACATGGATGGATTGTATCAGAGCTTCTTTTACTGTGTAGTGATCCATATAACCATTCTTGACCTTCAATAATGATAAAGTGCATAATTATATATATATCACTGTCATTATTTGTTTAATGAAATAATGATAAACTATTCATCAAGAAATCTATGGCATTTTTCTCAAAGAATAACATGGCTGCATGTATACAGGCTTTATTGCGAATATGTTACAAAGTTGTCGGTTTTACACATGAAACTCACACCTAATGGTATTCCCAGGAACATCTCAAAAGGAACTGGCATCAAATTTGTTCAGGTATAACTTTTATTCTTAAAAAATCTTAGTATAAGAACTATTCCTTGAAACTAATCCGCTGTAAACAAAAAATCCATGTGACCATTGTTTGAATACTAGATTGTCTACAACACACACACACTTACACACACACTCACACACACACACACACACACACACAGACAGACACACACACAGACAGACAGACAGACAGACAGACAGACACACACACACACACACACACACACACTCAGTGGTATATGTGAGTATATACCCTTCCTAATAAAAATGATGCTGAAAATAACTTACTGCCTTCCTTGAATTCACCTTACGCCACCAAATACTCTTGTTCTCTTTGAGATCAGATTGTATTTCATCAAAACACCAAAATATTGCAATACCACCTTCTTTAATTGTGATTACACCTTTTCAAAAACAAAGAATAAATGTCAATCTATTCATGTTCTTTTCAATTTCCAGGAAGAGTCTTTTCACTAAGCAATGTTCAATATCTGCCACTGAATCTTAATTCATATACAATGTACATCCCCCTAATGGTACCATAGCTTATTAAGAGCTATAAACAGGGTCTACAAACCTGACCAAGTACAATACATACATTATCAATTTTTTCATGCAAAAATTAGATTCTTTAACAACCATGCCTGTACAAAAATGCCATTCTGAACAAGTGTATTCAGACAAAAGTGTATTTAATAAGCACATGAGTATACTATATTGTTTGAATTATAAGGCTTACGTTTGACTACTTTCAATTTGTAAGTATGAATATCATGGGACATTCGCATTGTTTGGTCAATGCAGTCACAGAATTTTTCAGCAATACATACATATTGCCCAACATCCTCTTCATTTACTGAATTAATATGTAATGTTGATTGATGCCGTAATCCACCTTCTGCATTTATAATTTCGTTGACTATTGATATTTTTCCAGTTTTGTCAGACTTTACCTACAAAATAATGAATTGCAAAATTTAATTAATGAATAGATGAATAAACTAGTGAATGAATGAATGAATGAATGGATGGATTGATGAATGATCCGATGAATGAATGGATGTATGGATGAATGAATAAATAAATAAATAAATAAACAGATGGATGGATGAAATGAATGAATGTATTCATCTCCAATGATATTGTTGTTCTGGTTATGAAGTTATTGAAAACAACATTGGGAGGCCATTTTGATGCACCGATAGCATTGCAGCACTACTGACTAATATACTTCACAGTTTATGGAAGAATGTGAACATAGGTGAAGAATGTCTACAGAAGTGGTAGATGTGTGGTCATAACAATGTCCACTCTTGGAAATTAATTGATAACATGCCCCTGATAAGCAGAGTATGGCTATTGAAGAAAGACAGGGAAGGCACAGAAATTGCTTTAATTTGCATATCAGACACTGAGACAGCAACTACTAGTATATAAATTTAATTGAACATTAAAGAAGTCACACAAAATAAACAACCACACATCTTTATAATACATTTTCATGGACTTCTTTGACTTATATACTCCTCTCAATCCCTGTGCTTTTTAACTCTCGTAAGGGGAGTTGATGTTTTGCTTTTGTTTGTCTGTCTGTCTGTCTGTCTGTCTGTCTGTCTGTCTGTGTGTTTGTGTCAGTGAACACAATATATCTCAAAAACTATTCCTTAAATTTTTATCAACATTGTGTGATGTTAATGAGAAATTTTAATTAACAGATTCAGCTTTCACATTACTCTTTGTAACCTAAAGAGGGTGCTGCAACTTGCCCGGGTGTGAAGCTATCAATATATCCATATTCATATTTACAAAATGTAGCTACAAAGTTGACTTTTATGCATGCCATCATAGTTATATACATTTTTATTCGTTGACTTGTTTTATATGTTTTGTTGTTTGCATGATTGTTTGTTTTTTGTACGAGTAACTGCAAAAATATGAACTTACTAGATATACTCAGGTAATAACACAACTAACACAATATCATAAATTATATGAAACTACAGAGCATTTGATATTTCTGTAAATGTATTTGATACTTATGTTCAATATTTATAAATAATCCTTGCATGTTCAGACTATTTTATTCTCTTTGGACAATTCACCTATTTAATACCAGTCAACCATATCTCAAATCAAGCAATCTTCATTTGCTAATCTTGTGCAACAACTGAAAACCCATCCCTTATGGGAGGCATTCAGTTTAAATTTGGTTTGTCAGGAAATAAGGCCACAGTCAGAATTTATGGCAGTGGGGAGAAATTGAAAATTCTGGTGGTCTGAAAGGGGGGGGGGGGGGGACAAAATATTTTACTCATGATTTGAGCCAAATTAAACCTCAAGAGTAGTTGTTTACCAAGTACATTTGAAACTTTCTTGCGGCTTTGCCGTAATAATTTCTAAAACCTATATTCAATGATGAGGGGTTGGCTGCCATGCAAATGTGTTTGTGTATGCCTTAATCTCACTTCCTCCTTTGTCTGTTTGTCTGTCTGTCTATCTATCTATCTACCCACCCTTCTGTGTCTCTCTCTCTCTCTCTCTCTCTCTCTCTCTCTCTCTCTCTCTCTCTCTCTCTCTCTCTCTCTCTCTCTCTCTCTCTCTCTCTCTCTCTCTCTCTCTTTCTCCAGAGTCTCAGAGAGAACACTGAATTGACTTCTTGCTCAAAATCAAACATCAGGAGCAGTCTTGTACCTTGTACATTTGCATAATTTTTCACTTCATTTACCTAACATACATTCTATTATGAGGCAGTCAATATCCAAGCGAATGTGTGTGTCTGCTGAAATATCTCTTTATAGGTTAAAATTTAGACAATATAGTCATACAGTTGTATAAGTATGTATTGAGAGTAAAATTGGGGTATTGAATACAACTTTCAAGTATGGCTTTTAATAATGTGTATGGGGCTATTCATTTTGGGGAGGGGGCCTGCGGAAAACAATCACCAAAATAGTTTCTCTCTCCCCCCCCCCCCCATTCTGTAATTAAGACTAATAAAAGTTATAATATGATGAGCCATATTGAAGATGAGATATACCACTGACAATGCAAATGAAACATGCAAATTTGTTTTCATCAATGTTGAAGTGCAAACTTTAGGGCATGTATTTGCATTATGCTATTTTACCTCAAAAGAACATGATTAAATGTAGCTTGTATTGGTTGATTATTTGTCAAGTATCAAATCGATCAACTTACCTGTTTTTTCTGACCTATTCTGTCCCACCATATGTAACTATCACTCTTACAGTTGATAGAACATGCCACCTTGACATTGTCATTTTGTTGAAGCAATACTTCAGCTGAATGAAATTGAATAGATTGGGAAGGGATTGTTGAAATAAAATACATGGTTGTCATTGAAACCTTTTACGTGAGCAACACCACTTGTGACAAGAAAATGACACATTTACAAGCACTCAATGACATGTGTGAAAGACAACTCTTCATAGAAGACGTAACTCCCCCCTAATACTTTACTACTGTGTGATAAATGAAATTAATCTTTTTGCTATATTTTGATTCAGAAGGTCAAGGTCAAGGTCAAATATAAAACAATTAAAAGAAAGCTCCCCCCCCCCCCCCCCGATAACAGTAAAAAGTATAGGTCAAACTGAAATACCACAAAGTGTCTGCAAAATGCAACAAATAGCATCATTTTGATAACTGACCCAAGGTCTTAAAAATGTAGAGAGTTGCTTTCTAAATAAATAAAGTACTTCAGGGGTGACCCAAATTTAATCTTTCAAAATTCTTATCATGCAAATTGTAATTTGACCTTGAAGATGTCAGTGTCTGAATAGAAAACTTACCTTGTACACATGCAGAGTATAAAATTATCCATTAACTTGAAGATGACGATCAGTCAAAGCTTTGTGTGTAACTCAAAAGCTTACTTCTATAAACAAAGGTGTGTGTCTTGTATCAAACTTTCAAAGTTATTTGGCAAATTCCTATTTGACTCCAAAGATGAGTCAAAGGTTAAAAAATATGTGTAGACAGAAAGCACAGTCACTGTGTATTCATTTTGTTGATAGTTGAAAATGTTGATATAATGCCGTTTGGCCATAATGTACAAGACTGTGAAATAAGGTGATGCGCAAATGTTCCCTATACTCTGACATTTGTGCTAGATTTAGTTGAAATTAATAGTTGTAAGTATCAGAAATGGGCCTGTTCATGGACATGCAGAAGGACATGATCATTCCTACAGCTTCATTGGTGTTGTGCAAATTGCAGACTAAAAGACATAAACTTACTGACAGCACTGTGTTCACATTGGCTCAACCCACAGAAGATTAGGAAAAGCTGTACTGTCTTCCAGATTGACATTTTACTTGATGTATCTGGTGTAAATCATATAAGAGAAAAAAGAAAATCTATCAAAGAAGTATGTCACGTCAAATTTGACACTCCTATGTTATAAACAGTTTGTAATATTCAAATAATAAGCTTATATATACATATGTGTATCTTGCTTGATACTGTTATTTACTGCATACATTATGTATTGAGCACTGTTTACTCCAGAATAGACATTTACATATACTGAGTTTGTATATATATATATATATATATATATATATATATATATATATATATATATATATATATATATATATATATGTATAGTTTTTATTACGCTCTGTCACTATTACGCTCTGCCACTATTACGCTCTGCCACTGCAGTATAGAGCACTGTCTTAGCAGATTGATATTCACCGAGTTATATATATATATATTGTATTATATAGTATGGGTTTTATGTACCGTAAAATAACATACCCTGCACCTCATGAACTGTACATGCATGATTCATACTTTAAAATAGAAAGTGCCCCTCGGCGCAAAAGTGATTGTGATACCCTGACTGTGATATTCGCTTCAGGGACGCCAGCTAGTACCTGCACGTCTTCATCCCAATAAGACGTACTGAAAGACTTGTTTGTAAGTATAACGAGTGGTTACTACAAGGCATACATTGTACATAACGTACGACGAATCTTGCAGTCTACAGTACATCCCTAGCCTACGACATGACGGAGTCCCCGGGCCCGGAGCGCATAATTCCAAATAACGGAGTGACATTATATAGCCCCGTGTAGACGTAGGTCGTCCTCCCGGGTCGTCCTACCTGATATGAGGCAGCCCTGAGTCCTATGAGGTAGGATAGGTTTGTGTCTGCACATTACGGCGTAGATGTCGCGCGTTCCTGACTTCGTCCTATGTACTGTCATGAGGGTTTCAGGAAACCTCTCAAAGGTGTCCTAAGTCAGGACGGTTTCTTTCAGGACAGGTTCGGGACGCGTTACGTCTACACAGGCTTCAAACTATCCGTAGTCCTTGCCTCAGGAAGGATTTTTATTGCCGTGATGAAAAGTCCCTCAACTGTGAGTCTACCTACATTTTACCATGCAGAGCTAGTTTGTGTTTGTTCGGGATGTTCTCAATCCTATATTCGTGTCTAACATATATTCACCATTCTCAATAATACAGCCATGCATTCACGTACCGATTTAAAGGCTAGTAAGTCGTCTTGCCGATACCACGCACGCATCAGAAAGGCTGTGTACAACTGTCCGACGTAAGTGATAGTCAACTGGTAATAGCGAGTACTCTGGAAAACACGTTCGTGGATTCCCGGAATTCTATTTATAGCAACGACTGAATTTCTAAGTATTTTGTCTGCTACCGAATTGATGCATAGTCTACCGACGCATCTGAACTGTATTCACCTCCGTCTATTCATACACCGAACACGCCACTCCGCATACTTGGATGATGAAATACAATATTGCCGTGACACTTTCATTATGTAATTTGTAATGTAGCCTCAGACAAGCGCTAGAGGTCATTTCAGGACAAGTAAACAAGAAAATAAAGGCATTATACTACTGGTATGGCAAGTCAGAGTTCCATGGAATTGTGAACGGTACAGTTGAGTGTCATATCTGATAAGTTACCCCACTACTTTTACTAGATTCTCTCACTGTCTTGGAGCTTCGCATAAATAGCTAAAACTCGGGTTGTTTTGTATGTACCGATGCGATATCTACTGCGTATTAAATAGTACTTGAATATCCCTGTTCTGTGCGCCCTCATCGATTATATAGGGCTAACCCTTCGTTGACATATTGTGCGATGCTCCGTTTTAACCACAGGGGACCAAGGAACCGTGTGACAAACAAAACAAACAAACAAATAAATAAATAAACTATCAAATAAATGACAAATGAACAAGCAAACGAACGACAAGTATGGGGACAAATAAAATAATTAAATAAACCAGCAAATAAACAGATACTCATGGGGGTTAGGTATGTTGTTTTTTTCTATACCCATCACTAGTAAGTGTATAGACAAGAAAACATATCTTAGACTGTCGACAGTCGCTCGCGCCTTTTTGTCCAACGATCCGACGCAACACTACTATAATCGCATACTGATATCGAAGGCCGGAGCTCGGGCCTTTGGCCCTCGATATCAGTATGCGATGCGCCGGATCGGAGTTAGATAAAACGTAGGGAAAAAAGGCGCGAGCGACTGTCGACAGTCTAGGTGCTAGTATTCGAATACAATAGAGTCATATTTTACTTACTAGCCCGGGCCTGATAAGGAACAGAAGAACAGAAACAACAACAGTAACAAGTTGCTATACTCTTTATAATATAGTACATCATTTGCCACTTTTTGTTGTTGTTTCTGTTTCCTTGGGGGGGGTGCTTGTTAATATCACCAAGTCCCCTCAAAATAAATCACTTTAGGAGGTCTTCCGTAATTACAAGAGGGAGGACCAGAGGATATCAGGTCCAGGCTGTTGCGTAAATATGACCCTTCCCCATTCCATCGTCTAAAATAGTGACCCTCCCTCAATTTCCTTTGGAATTCTCTAAA